>NC_062258.1:1001250-1335000 GCF_905475465.1 Pieris napi | reverse complement strand
TGGACTCGATACTCGTGAGCACGCCACATACAGTTGCCCATGGGAGAAACAGTTTTTTTCTAAATGAACACCAGCTACTTTGAGTGTCTGTCCTTGAGCTTTGTTTATCGTCATAGCGAATGCTGCTTTCAGGGGAAATTGTACTCTTTTGAATTGGAATGGCAAATCGGTAGGGATTATTGGAATACGGGGAATTAACACTTGTTCTCCCTTTGCTGTTCCTGTCATAATTATTGCTCTCACAATATTGCGTCCCAGGTGTGTAATTTGTAGACGTGTGCCATTACACATTCTTGGTGCATCAAGATTTCGCATCAACAGGACCGGGACACCTACTTTTAGCCTCAACTTATGGGAAGGCACCCCCGATAATTCTAAGGAGTTAAGAAATTCTACAGGGAACGATGTCACTTGCTCAGTGTCCATGACATTGTCTACGGACAGATACTCAACAAAATCACCTTCCACATCTGACATGATTTGTTCGTTGATCTGCCCCACTACTTCGTTTGTCGGTGCTAAAATTGCCCTTTCGCACAGCCATTGTCTGTTCTTCATATTGGTTGCAAGATCGGGATAGACGTTGTTCTTTAAGTCATCCATGTTACAGACAACATTACAAAATTCACGATTCAATGTAATCATTCCGTCACTATTTGTTTCCATACGGTCTTCTCCGATTTTCAGAAGAGCATCCGCATATTGCACCAATTGTGTATCACTGTGCAGTTGTACTCGCATATTTGTAGTCAGACAAAAATTTTTTACATGCACCCATATTGGAGACGCTTTTAAACATGCATTTATTTCATCTGCCGGCGTGCCTCTAGTAATTACCGGCAGAGTCTGTCTAAAATCGCCAGCTAAAAGTACCACCATACCACCCATGATACTTTGGTTACTCTTAATATCTTTTATGGTCCGATCTAGTGCTTCTATCGCTCTTTTGTGGGACATGGTACATTCATCCCAAACCAACAGCTTACATTGCTGTAACATTCGTCCACGGTCACTATTTTTAGTAATGTTACAAACTGGCATTTCCTCATGAGCTAAGTTCAATGGCAGTTTAAGTACTGAATGTGCCGTTCGGCCACCATTAAGTAACGTAGCTGCTATTCCAGAAGAAGCTACAGCAACAGCAACTCCTTTATCTTTACGAATTTGGGCTAAAAGTAAATTTAAAAGAAATGTTTTACCCGTGCCTCCTGGCGCATCCAAAAAGAATAAACCACCTTCGCCACTTTCGATTTTTTGCACAACATTCTCAAAAACTAATCTTTGTTCTGGATTTAGACGCGGAACAGACTCAGTTATTTGTTGTTGTTAAGAAGCAGCATCGTAACTCAATTCTCTTATTATATCACTGCAAACTTCCCCAGTTCTTTGCGGCCTGCTCAACCCAAAATCTGATAAATCTTTCCCAGTTATAGTTATGACTTGGTCTTCTATCTTTGTTAGGGCTTCATTAAAAATGAAATCATTGTATGTAACGTTTGGATTATGATGTTGTACTCTGTGTAAAATATCGTCGGCCATTTGAATTTTGTACCTTTCCCACAGTTGTTGAGGGTTTGAAAGCCCACATGTCGCTATTAGTATAGCAAAAAGCATTCTCACCTTGGCCGCTGATCTACATTGTGCAGCCTCTTCCAGTGTTATATTCCAATGATTGTCATCCTCCAATAATCCTCTTGCCTCACATGCCTCTCGAAATGTTGAAAATTCTTGATTGTTGTATTTTTTGAGATCATTGAAAGAGGTTGGCCCACGCACATGGTGTAGAAGCATCCTTAAACAAAAACATTCCATGTTAGTAACATGGACTGTGTAAACCCGTCCTAAGGCATCTCCAGATTTGACACCAGGCCAGTTCTGAACCGAAGTTCCTTGAATTCGGCGTTTCCAAGTTTTTCTGGTTGCGTCCCATGTGTAATATCTCGGTACCTCAGCATACATAAGAGTTCTTGCAAACTCATCTCTTATGCAAAGTTCAAAAAAAGCTGTAAGGGTGGTTTTTGGTCGAGTAAATAGTCGCTCGTGGAAATTATCTTCTGTAAAATAAACTCGTTCACCGTTCTCTAAGTGTACACTTAGATGTGTAACGGTGGGGTGCCTTTCGTGCAACGGGAACCCTAATAACCGCCACACGGCTTCGTTGCTGCTAACATAACGACCAGATTGATATGTATGTACTTCATTTACGCGATTTGCAAGCTCTGTGCTCCTAAAATTGAAAATAGCTTGGTCACTGCCTTTGTTAATATATTTGCAGATATATTTGATAGCGCGCACTGAACTGCAAGCCTCAACATTTATATGGGCGTTAAATATTTTTAATAGAATAGCGGAATAAGGGACCACCCAACTATTATCAATAGTGACGTAACTCCCATTTCGTAGTTTCACAGATGCCGTTCGACCTCCGTCTGCTGGTGCTCTTCTACGATAGAGTGGGTATCCGTTTTCACTGTGGACAGTGTCTTTGTGTAATTTGCGAGGAAATTTCTTTGTGCATTTTCCATCTTTCATGCAAGGGCACTGAGGATTTTCAGGTCCACATGGACCATGAATCATGTTTTTAACTATAATATCATGAAGTGTCTTGTCAGTGCTTGGATCGGGTATTTCTGCGCTGATAATATTATCAATTTGATCGGGTCTCAACTTGTCTTTTAACCACAATAATATGTGGACATGTGGTAGGCCACGCTTCTGCCACTCTATGCAATACATAAAGCAGATCACTTCTCCAAATATTCTGCCTTTGGAAATAACAGACATAAGTTTTTTAACTTTCAACCTAAAAACTCTTGCGACTACATCATGCCTATCAATCGCGCTTTGACCCGGCATTAATTCATTTACTATTTCCGGCCATGCTGGGTTGCAAGTAAACGTAACGAATAAGTCAGGGCGACCATATGTACGTACATAAGCAAACGCATCCTGAGTATATTCGTGTAAGTACCTCGGACTATTTACAAATGAAGACGGTAAAATTATCATTCTACCAATATCATTTGGATTTAGATTAGCGTCATTCGCTACTGCGTCTTGAAGGTGGATATAATTTTCTGCTCTTAATTTAGTTTGATTTAATGTTATGTATCGTAATCGTTCACTTTCTACCTTAACGTACATATCAACATAAAACTGATTGGCCAGTTGCCTGCATCGTGATATAATATTAAAATCATTTTCTCTAATCATGATATGAAAGGCATAAAAGTCCATACATGATACCTTTTTGTTAGGCAAGGGCAGGCCAGTTACAGGATCGACTTGTGGAATTTGAAAGTGATACCCTTCTTGCCCTTTGCTAAATATTAGCGGATATTGTAACGCATCGTAAAATTTATGTGTATCCGGCACCCTAGTTAGTGTGTTATCACGGGCATGTAAAATTATATCACGGGAAGCAAACTGTTCACCACAAACCATGGCTGCGACTTCATTTATTAAAGGTGCATTATATCGTCTTTCGTGTTCCCCACTTGGTGTACGATCTGGGTGAATCACCAACTTATAATCATCTCCCGGCATTCTTTCTAAGGCTGTTGTGAAAGTGTTTATTAGGCGGTTATGTTCATGCAACATTCTCTGAATCTTTAAGACAATATCCTTTTCTACTAATTGAATGTTTTGACACCTGCGGTCCACCTCGTCGTTTTCATTTCCCATAAAATAAATCTGTAAAAATTTTGGTTGCTCATTATTTGTAGGAAGCAAAGAACCAATCCTATGATAGATTTGACCTTGGATTGTAAAAGTAGATGAAAACCCAGGCATAACCACCTCATTTTCTACACTAAATGACGTCATTTGAAAGCATGAATTATATTTCCTTATTTTGATTAAAAAACGCCGCGATTCGTTGTTATCACCTAAAAGTAAAGACTTCAATGGTTCCTCTGGTTCTCCAAGTATTGGAATTGAAACCTTGACACCAGAACAACACATACCCGGAGTTTCTTCTTTCCACTTGAGTGCTTCACAATGTATACATTTTTTATCCATTCCACCTATGAGAAGTAATCGATGGTTATTATACTCAATCGATGGGTCATAATCAAAAGCAGCATTGTGGAATGCTCCCCATGTATACATTGTAAACGCATTTCTCCTTTCTGACTGCCGTTCAGCATTTAACACACGTCGTCTTTGGGATTCTTCTGGCATCTCTGCAGCTATCAATGATGCGTGTCGCTCAGCATCTAAAATCTGCCGGGCCTGAGTCTGTTCATAGGTCTAGGCAGCTCTTTGCGTTGCGTGTCGCTCAGCATCTATAATCTGCCGGGCCTGAGTCTGTTCATAGGTTTCGGCAGCTCTTTGCGTTGCGTGTCGCTCAGCATCTAAAATCTGCCGGGCCTGAGTCTGTTCATAGGTCTCGGCAGCTCTTTGCGTTGCGTGTCGCTCAGCATCTAAAATCTCCCGGCCTGAGTTTGTTCATAGGTCTCGGCAGCTCTTTGCGTTGCGTGTCGCTCAGCATCTAAAATCTGCCGGGCCTGAGTTTGTTCATAGGTCTCGGCAGCTCTTTGCGTTGCGTGTCGCTCAGCATCTAAAATCTGCCGGGCCTGAGTCTGCTCCTCAGATTCTTGGGATCTAGCTACTTGCGCAGTTCGAGCTCTTTTAGAGCTACGCGCTAAATTAGATTTACGCTTGCGAGGCATATTACTTAACCAGTTACCTACCTAAAGTAATAAAAACAGGTAAGTACTTATGCAAAAAAAAATTCTTTAGCTGACAAAAAAATTTAGTTAAAGGTACTGAGTACGAAACTATACTTAAGGTAGGTACTTATACACATGAAATAAAACAAAAACAAAACGAATTGCTAAACTAAAACTAAATGTTAAAAAAAATATACTATCCACATGGAATAAAAACAAAATGAATCGATAAAATTATATGCGAAACTACTGGAACTATTTTATTCACAAAACAACATTACTTACCTATTAATACTCAATAAAAACTATGCTGACCTTCTTAGGTACCGTAACTACTTACTAAATGTGAAAAAACTTAAAAAAACCTGCCTACTAATCTACTACAATTTTATACCTATCCTAAAAAATGAATTAAAGTATTTATTTTACATATTAACTATAATTCTACCTACTACTAACTTATGCTAAACTAATAATAACAACCAAAACAACTAAGTAAATAACACAAAATGCTTACCCAAGAAACCCTAAACACCAATGAAAACGTAAAGAAAGCGAATACGTTGCAGCTCAAAATTGTAGATATCGCATGCGTCCGCCAACGACGTCTGCCCTCACGTGTCTGCCCGTTCGGGTAAGCATACTTTGTGATCTACACTCCTCCCACCGAGCCATCCGCGTCCCCCGCACGTCTTTGCCGCCGCGCCGCGCAGCGCGCCCGCGCCCGCCAGCCCCGCCACACCACACCATGCATCGTCACACTCACACATTCATAGTGTATAGGCCGATGGGCCTGATGGACATGTCAGGCAGAAAGTATTCTAAAAGCTGGCTAGGAGTATTTGAATTATGCGATACATAACTGCACCCCGCGTTTTCACCCGCATAATTCCAGGATCGGGATCGGGATAAAAAGTAAAGATGTCCTTTCCCAAGGTTCCATCTATCTCTATACCTAAATTCATCAAAATCGGTTCAGCGGTTTAGGCGTGAAAACGAAACAGACAGACTGTCTATGTCTTTCCCCAAGGTTCCATCTATCTCTATACCAAAATTCATTTAGTAGGCATATACGATACATAACTGCACCCTGCGTTATCTATCACTCGCATAATTACGGGATCGGGATCGGGATCGGGATAAAAGGTTGCCTTTGTCCTTTTCCAAGGTTCCATCTATCTCTATACCAAAATTCATTTAGTAGGGATATACGATACACAACTGCACTCTGCGTTTCCACCCGTATAATTCCGGGATCGGGATCGGGATCTGGATAAAAAGTACCCTATGTCCTTTCCCAAGGTTCCATCTATCTCTATACCAAAATTCATCAAAATCGGTTCAGCGGTTTAGGCGTGAAAAGGTAACAGACAGACAGACAGACAGACAGAGTTACTTTCGCATTTATAATATTAGTAGGGAAGTAGGGATATCAGATACACGGTTACTTACGAACGTGTTCCAGCGACTAGGTCCTCCCCTTAGCCATGCCAGGACTATGGTTGAATCAGTCCATGCATGTAAGTATTCGTTAGATATGTTTAACACTTGTGATATTTCAGAAATTAGCTTGGCCGCCAACAAAGCACCACATAATTCCAGTCGAGGTATTGAAATCTGTTTCGTAATTGGTGCAACCTTAGTTTTGGGTGATATTAAATTCACATAAACCTCATTGCCTTCAATGACTCGCATGTATACTGCTGCACCATATTATGCTGTCTGTGAAGCATCTGCAAAGACATGTAACTCTGCTTTAGATGTGGAAGAATAACGTAGCCACCTCGGTATATTAATGCATTTAATATGTATCAAATTTTCTCTAAATTGTAACCATTCCTTCAGTAAATCTCCTGTTATAGTGCTGTCCCAATCTAATCCAGTTAGCCATAACTTCTGGATTATTAACTTTGCTATAACAACAACAGGGGCTATCCATCCCAAAGGGTCATACAGTTTTGCTACTTCTGAGAGAATCTGCCGTTTAGTTATAGGTTCTTTTACTATAGGCACATTTAGAGTATATTCGAATTTGTCTATGTCTCTATTCCAACTCACTCCTAATACCTTAACTAGGTTATTTACCTTCAGAGGCAGTTCATGATCATCTCGTTTATTTTCACCAATATATTTTAGCACATTTTTACTATTACTGCTCCACTTTTGGAGCTCAAAACCTCCTAAATTCATTAATTTACTCATGTCATTATATATATTAATAGCATCAGCAACTGTCTCACATGACGTCATTAAATCATCGACGTAATAATCACGTTTAGTTATATGAGCAGCAACAGGGAACTTCGATTGTTCATCATCAGCTAATCTCTGGAGTGACTTCACAGCGAGATAAGGCGCACATGCTGTCCCAAATGTTAATCTTAAAAGCTTGTAATGTTTTATTGGCTCACTCGGATTAAATCTCCATAGAACTCTTTGGTAATTTGTATCATCTTCTGACACCCTCACCATTCTATACATTTTAATTATATCTGCAGTAAGGCAAATCTTATAAAGCCTCCATCTCACCAATATGTCGCGCAAATCTTGCTGCAACTTAGGACCAATATGTAAATCATCATTTAAAGAAACATTATTAACTCCTTTGCACGAAGCGTCAAAGACTATACGAAGTTTTGTCGTCTCCTTATCTTCGCGAAGTACCGCGTGGTGCGGGAGATAGACTGCAGTGGGACTATCAATTTCTGCATGTATAATTTCAACCATATGATTTAAATTTATATATTCGTATATGACCTTGTGGTATTCTTCTTTAAGTTTCTGGTTTTTTAATAATTTTCTTTCTAATATTTCAAACCTCTTGGCAGCAATTTCTTTAAGATTTCCTTGCCTACATTGTGGATTTCCAGTCTTGAATGGTAGTTTAACCACAAATCTTCCTTCTTCATCTCTTATAGTTGTACTGTCATAAAAATGTTCACAAAATTCCTCTTCTTTTGATAGTCTCTTCTCTATAGTATTTGGTTCATTCTCGATTTCCCAAAATTTCTTGAGCATCTCGTCATCTTTAAGTTGAACATGCAAACTTGCAACATTTGTGTCCGAAGAACCTGTTTCTTGAGGCAGCTTTCCTGATAGCACCCAACCTAGGCATGTTCTCTGTGCTAGTATGTTGCCCCTAGGATGTTTGATTATAATATCTAAAATAATGTTACTGTATACGTCTGCTCCCAAAAGAATGTCAATTTTTCCAGGTGTTTTGAAGGCTGAGTCAGCCAACTCTAAAGATTCTAGGTCTGACCATTCAGGAGCACTAAGTTTGGTAGTAGGCAGAAGTGTTGTTACTGAACGCAATACATATGCATTCACTCGTATTATTGTCTTAGGATCGTGGCGAGATTTCACGTTAAGTGAAACCATGTATTTGATTCTCATTTGCCCCTCTCCCACACCTGACACCCAACCACTTACTGATCGGCGCGTAAGATTAAGCAATTGTACTGTAGCTTCAGTTATAAACGATGCTTGCGACCCTTGGTCTAACAATGCTCTAATAATATGTTTGCAACCATTCCTACTCTCTACTAATACCTCAGCAGTAGCTAATAGGACACTATTTTGACAATTTTCCTTGGAAAAGTTAGTTACAAAGTGTACATCGTTTGTTATAGTATTAAGCTTACCTTTAGTTTGCTCAGTCATGGTACCTGTCAACGTGGATTCCCCTTCACTCGTAGTCACCGTATTTCGATCTCTCTCGTAGTGTAGCAATGAATGATGACGACGCCCACATTTTCTGCAACACGTTGGCTGACGACATCTGATTACTGAATGTGATGGAGCAAGACAATTAAAACATAATTTATTCTGCTGGACGAACTCTTGCTTTTCTTTTGTAGACATGTCTACGAACTCTTTACAATAATATATGTAGTGTTCACCACTGCATAACACACATTTGACTTCCTGCTTTTTCACATCATTGTGTATACCTGAATGAAAGGACTTAGGTTTAGCAATAGGTGTAGCAACAGGCTTAGGGTATGGTGATTTCACTCTGTGACTGTCTATCATTTCTAACGATCGAAATCTAGCTTCTAGAAAATCCCGCAGTTCTGCCCAAGTAGGTAATTCGGTATTACTCAAACTAAGTTGTTGTTCCCATCTCTTTATCGATTCATTGTCCATCTTTGATATTACTAAATAATTAATAATCATATCCCAAGTGTCGGTTTTAACACCGAGATTTTGCAACGTTTTTAAACATACCGACGTAGTGTCTACCAATTGTTTGATTGAACTCGATGTCTCCGTACATATACCCTTCTGTGAAAATAATGTTCTTAAAATTGCATAGCAATTCAACCGCTTATTATTATATCGTTTCACTAACTGGTTCCATGCCTCATCGTAGTTTGCGTCCGTAGTCGAAAAGTTGCATATTAATAGTTCTGGGTCACCCGATAAATTACTTTTTAGATAATGTAGTTTTTGCACCGGCGTTAAAGACTTATTGTTATGAATCAAGGAGCAAAATAAGTCATAAAAAGTTGTCCATTCTTCATATTTACCTCCAAACTTCGGTATTTGTATTGACGGTAATTTAATATTATTTAATAACCTCTGTTCGTCGCCACCCGCTATTGAGGTATGTGATAAAGGAGACTGTTTGGTTAAGTTTTGAAAGTCCTCCTTCATAGTGGACTTGTACTGAATATATAGCTCATCAAAAATATCACTAAAGTTTCCTTTAAAATAGGTACTTTCCTTTTCTTCCTCTTTAGATATTTTTAAAATTAAACTTTTGTGTCCTTCCTTAAAGTCCCGCCATAATTGTTCTAACACTTCTAATCGAGTTTCTATACAGGGTGTCCCAAAAGTCGACGTCAAGACGAAATATTCTCATAGGTAATGCCAAACCAGTTATCAGAAAAATTAAAAAAAAAAATTAAGTCATGTATTTTTGAAGTTATGGAAATTTTCCTTTTATTCCAGAAAATGTACACCATGTGACAGTTTTTTCATTCCTGTTGTTACAAATATTTACTTTTTGCTAAATTTTTTTCTCTTACGTCATCCCGAATAGTGCTTTATGTAACGTATGATCCTAAACCCTGTGCCGATCACTCCAACTTGTAGGAAAATTTCATTTTATACCGTACCAAGTTTTCAAAATTAATTTTCGCACTAGTTCAATTGATCGTCCTGAAAAAAAAATGTACTACTCCAGTTTGGCAAGCAGCTTTAAAAGTTTGCGCATTTAATAAGAATTCTAACGTGGTATAACACTTACTTCATTATTTCTTAGATCGGCCATAAAAAATTTTTTTGTTAAACAATGTCTATTTTTAAAAATTTCTCTGGAATTACAAAAAACGATTCTAGTGTACCCAAAGCGTTCCTAATAACCACAGCGTGGTTTAAATAAGATGGCGTAAAGTGTGAGCGAGACAGATAGTGACGCTACTTACTACTATTGACACACGCACTACAGGTCAGTACGCAACGCTCCTTCGTTTACTACGCATCTTTTCGTATTCGCTGGTATTATTTTGTGTTCTAACTACTTTGGCTTCGTTTACGGACTTGTTTGCTTGTGATTTGGATTTTACATTTGTGATCTACGACGACCTTTACTTTTCCCTGGACTTACGTGTTATTGTGTATTTGTACCATACCATGGCTACGTACACTACACAGGAATATGCTAACATGCACCTCATTTATGGGGAATGTTTATGTAATGCCAGTGAAGCCGCTAGACGGTATCGCGAGAGATACCCTAATGCAGATCGCTATCCGGATCACAGAGTTTTTACCAATGTGCACCGTCTACTATTCTCTGAGGGCCGACTGCCAAACCAAGTGCACGGTGAAGGTAGAATTTCACTACCCTACGAGGCAGTTGTCCTTCAAGCAGTTGATGAGGACCCAAGTTGTTCGGTACGTGGAATTGAGGCCAGCACAGGTGTGCCCAAAAGTGCAGCTCACCGAATACTACATAAAAATGAGTTTCATCCATTTCATGTACAGCGAGTACAATCCTTATTACCTCGAGATTATGAACCTCGGGTTACTTTTTGCCAAACAATAATTTAAAAACACCGAGAAGACCCACAATTCTTAGAAAAAAATTTATGGTCGGATGAATCAACTTTTAAAAAAAAAACGGCTACATGAACCTACACAATCTGCACGAGTGGCACGTCGAAAATCCACGATTGATGAGACCAGACAGATCACAGTACCGTTTCAAAGTTAACATGTGGACTGGAATTTTGAACGGAAAAGTCATAGGGCCTTTTGAATTACCAGAAGTTTTAAATGCTGAAATTTATTTAGATTTCTTACAAAATCATTTGCCCAATTTGCTGGAGGACGTGCCGCTTACTATTTTACAAGATATGTGGTTCCAGCAAGATGGTTGTCCAGCGCATTACAGCCGCTTAGTTCGAAACCACCTTAACGAGGAGTATCCAGACAGATGGATAGGGCGGGGTGGTACAATCTCGTGGCCCGCCCGCTCACCCGATTTAAATCCTCTTGATTTTTTTTACTGGGGAGCAGTAAAGGAAAAAGTCTATTCTATGTCGATTCAAAATGTAGAAGAGCTTAGACAGAGAATAGCGGAAGCAGTAGAATTTGTGAATAATGGACGATTTGCCCGCTTCATTTCACGATCTTTTTTAAGGAGATGTCGAGCCTGTATTGCAGCTGAAGGACGGCAATTTGAACATCTTTTATAAAAAAAGTAATAAATCTAATCATAAAAAAGAAACTGTCTATTTTACTTATTTGCGTCCGTATACCATAAGCGTCACTATCTGTCTCGCTCACATTTTATGGAATGTCTCTCTCCATCTTTTTTAAACCACGCTGTGGTTATTAGGAACGCTTTGGGTACACTAGAATCGTTTTTTGTAATTCCAGATAAATTTTTAAAAACAGACATTGTTTAACAAAAAATTTTTTTATGGCCGATCTAAGAAATAATGAAGTAAGTGTTATACCACGTTAGAATCCTTATTAAATGCGCAAACTTTTAAAGCTGCTTGCCAAACTGGAGTAGTACATTTTTTTTTCAGGACGATCAATTGAACTAGTGCGAAAATTAATTTCGAAAACTTGGTACGGTATAAAATGAAATTTTCCTACAAGTTGGAGTGATCGGCACAGGGTTTAGGATCATACGTTACATAAAGCACTATTCGGGATGACGTAAGAGAAAAAAAATTAGCAAAAAGTAAATATTTGTAACAACAGGAATGAAAAAACTGTCACATGGTGTACATTTTCTGGAATAAAAGGAAAATTTCCATAACTTCAAAAATACATGACTTAATTTTTTTTTTTAATTTTTCTGATAACTGGTGTGGCATTACCTATGAGAATATTTCGTCTTGACGTCGACTTTTGGGACACCCTGTATATGATATTTTTATTCTGTCTTTCGGTGATTTCCTATAATTCTTTTCTGCACTTCTTAATGTCTCCAACAACTTAAATTGATACTCAAAAAGACCCTCCATCGTACACTATGACTTTGAGCGTAGTTCGTAATTATCCGATTACTCAGACCCACTGAAAAAACTGAACACAGCCCAACGTAATAGTACTTCACAGTATGGTGTGTATATAACGTAATTTATTTCGTTTTTATAGGTTAATTTCACTTTTATAATGTTATTATAACACTGTAATGAAACACTGATCACACAAAAATCCTTCCAACTATTCCTTATCGCTTAGGAATGTGAGCATCTATTGTTCTCACTGTTCGCCAACTATTGAACAATAGCGATGTTATCCGGTTCGATTTTGGACCATATGTTAAGGAGTTATAGTTGAGAATTGATCACTAATTGATTGAGGGTCTTGAAATTAAATAAACTGCAATAATAACACGTGCGAATCGTATGACACTTTTATTTTAACTAAGTAAGAGTAGTGGACTGTATATACATATTTGGACACCCCGAGTGCCACACGTTTTTATTATTATAGTAGTGAAATTCCACCAGAAACCATTTAATTATGAGATACTTTATTAGGGTTTAAACATTCGTAAAGTACATTTATAAAATAAATAGGGTAGTCGTAACGTTTGCATCGAGTCCACAAAAAATAATCAGTTAAATATAGTTAATGGTAAAAATATACTATAAAAAGTAATAATTAAACAATATCAGCGGAATATCTATCCCTGGAAAAGATAGTTACTTTGTGGACAACGGAATAAATACAAAAAATCTACTTTTCAAAAGTGTTATTGTGTTGGTGACTAAAAAAAAAACGTGAACAATAAAATATAAGCAAGTGAAGTGAGAAAGAAAAATTTGCTTAACTTTCTACGTGGTTATTTTGTATCTACGACCGGGTTGCTTAAACATAATACCAAATAAAGTTCGAGGTAAATACGTAGAAATTACTGTAAAGAGCATTTATTGCAGTGACATTTGTACTGTCACATTATTGAAGGAGCATTTGTTACTGTGCAATTTCGGAATTCTTTATATTTCCTATACTATAATTTTTTAACAACACAAAATGGATGGTCAATTTCAACTTTTATTTGACAAAGTGAAAAATGAAATGCAAAAACAAACCACGGAGCTACAAACTTCTATAACTAACAAAATAATGGAGAGAATGGATGAAAAGTTACAACCTATCATAGCAGAAAATAAAATCCTAAAAACAAAATTAGAAAACGTCGAGAAAGACCTGGAAACCTTAAAAAGAGCTAA
This sequence comes from Pieris napi, assembly GCF_905475465.1. NCBI lineage: Eukaryota > Metazoa > Arthropoda > Insecta > Lepidoptera > Pieridae > Pieris > Pieris napi. The sequence goes on along the minus strand of NC_062258.1, from coordinate 1,321,619 downwards.
GAAACAGAATAATTTAATAGTTTTTGGTATAAAAGAGGACGAAAACTCTAACCTAGAACTACTACAAAAAGTGAAAAAAGTTCTTAAAACCGACTTAAGCATAAATATTGAAGATCACGATGTGAATAACATCTATCGCATTGGAAAAGCAGGTGATAAGTCAAGACCTACCTTGGTATCTTTCGTGAATGAATGGAAAAAGAACGAAATAATGAAAATGAAGAAAAATCTTAAAGATGATTGTGATGATGATGATCATTTCAGAAGATTATACTAAGGAAGTGCTGGAGAAAAGGAAAACACTGCAGCCATCAACATCAACATCACCAGAAAATAATAATCAACCAAGGAAACAACAAACCTTCATGCCATCGAACGCCAACAGATTAAATGCTTTTGATTTAATGCGAACTAGAAGCAATTCCCTCCCCTCAAACTCATTAGATAATAAGCAATAACAATTGAATATCGGTAAACGGAAAACACTACATACCTATAACATAAACAACACAAGTACAAAACACCACGCTCCCCCAAGCCGACTGGTCATCGTGGGGGAAAATGACCACGACCCTCTAAAGGTTAAAAATAACGTCAACGTCAATACTCACACTAAAAAGAAAACGAATGATATTCAAATAGCAACCATCAACTCTTAGAACACCCGAAAAACTTGACGGAGACATAGAGGAAGACAGGCTAAGAGATGGGAGGATGACGTTAAGAAAATAGCGGGTTCAACATGGACTCGCACTGCAAAAATGAGAAAAGACTGGAGAGCTTTAGAGGAGGCCTTTGTCGGAAGACAAGTTGTAACCGAACTACCGTTTGCCCATAGTCAATAAATGTTAAAATTGTTAGTATATTAGTTAAACTCTAGTTAATAGTCAAAATGTGTTTTTTTAGATAGTAGTCATAAGTAATTTTAGGCACACGAAACTACTCTGTGTAAAACTTGTTAACAACAATAAAGGCTTTTTATTTTATTTATTATTTATATATTAAATACGTCGAAAACAATAATTTTTAATTTTGAAAGACTACACTTGTACCTAATCTTGGCGCCATTGTGCGTCGCAAACAAAACATTTGACACTCGAGTGAACGTCAAATGCGAATCATAAATTATCTGTGCTGTCACTTTGACAGCGAGGGAAATACTTTTGAAATGATTGCACGGTATTTTGTAATTTGTGACCAACTAAAATGTGGACTTCAGACATTATCTATATATTATAAAAATGAAACCCGTTTTCCGTTGTCACGACATAACATGAAAACGGCTTGACCGATTTGTCTGATTTGTTTTAATAATATTCCTTGAAGTACGAGGATGGTTCTTACGGAGAGAAAAAATTAAAAAAATGAGTGAAAAAGTCTAAAAACTACATTTTTCTATATTCCCATACAAAATATTCGTAATAATACTTAAAAGTCAATTTGAACTTTAATACTATATCATAAAGTTCAAATGTTAGTGGAGGGATTCCGGGAAAGTAAATTTTTATTTTTTGACATAATTATTTTGTTGTCTTATCAACTTTCTTTTTTTATCTTACAAGCTAGACCGGTGTCCCGAATAGCAGAATAAGTAATTTAAAAAAATAAAGAATCGACTGATAGGCGGTACGATGTTCGCCAGGCCAGCTAGTTCATTATATATATCTTCTTCTAATATATAAAATTCTCGTGTCACAATGTTCGTTCCCATACTTCTCCGAAAAGGCTCGACCGATTCTTATGAAATTTTTTATGCAGTTGGTCTGAGAATAGTCTACTATCTATCTTTCAAACCCCTAAGTAATAAGGGGTGTCCAAAGCAAAACAAATTGTTTTATTTTAAGACAATTTTTTTTTGTTCACCCCTATTTTTTATTAAAGTAGATAGTTATTTTTATTGAACTAAAAAAATTTTTCCTAGAAATAATATACATGGCAAAACGACGTTTGCCGGGTCAGCTAGTATATTATTTAAATCTAATATATAAAATTCCCGGAGTTGTTTGTATAGAAACTGCTGCCCTTAAAGCGAGACAGAAATACATAATATGCCTGAGAAATATTGCAGTATTTTCGATTGGAAAGCAATCGTTGCGGCCATACTGATTACTAAGACACAAGTCAAAAATCATATTTTAATCATATAGTTATGTACACTTATGAACGTCAAAAAATACATATTAAACGCTTATAATTATACATTTACTGAAAGTTCTCAAATCAAGGGCGAAAAAGAGAAGAACTGGCAATAAACTCTCCGCCACTCTTTTTAATCGCCAAACATTCAACGGACATACAAAAAATATTGTCTAATAATGCTGATGCTACCAGCATTTTCGTGCCCCTAGGAGCCTCTTTATACTATTTTACTCATAACCTTATTAATATGGATACCGTTATAATATTTAAAACATGCGCCCACGCACTTCGATTAATCATATCCAATCAAATTCATCTTGTGCAACTATAGAATGCAGTGACCCGTCTTACTATCAAAGGTATTTCTATGTATCGGAGACCAGTACCTAGGTACCCCTCGACAGAGTGGAGGCGGTCCTGCTGCAGCTAAAATCAATTGGTGGGAGGCCACGTTTGTAACTTAATATATTAACAGACAGATAGCGAAAGATCCTTTCGATGGAAGGTCCTTTTTGAAGCGAAACTTCTTTAGGCGCATGAGGGTAAAATTTTTACGCAACGTCATCGAAGATGTGCAGCGTTTTTGTCGAAAGGGAGCTAAGCAAGAAGTGCAAAAATACATAATACATATAGTTATTAAGAAAAAACTAAACTAAAAAAAGGATATATGATAAAAAAGTGCACATGAATCACGATCATTTAAGATCAGTCTCACGTCAGTACGAAAGTTAGGGATACGATGTGGACAGGAAATGTTTGTACAGTAGAGATTTAAAGGAAGATAGAGAAGGAGTTAAGCGAATAGGGACGGGAAGTGAATTCTATGGAAAAAGGCTATGGCCTCACTACAGATAACTTAAAGGATTCGCCAAGAAAGGAAGAGCGTAAGCTATGGGCTCCCAAAAATTTAAAATCTTTAAAAAAGTTGCTAATTTTTTCTGAATCTTAACTTAACTTTTCTGAATCTCGAAGTTAACCATTGTATCGAGAAAAGATTAAATGCATCTGTAATTAAAAAGAAAATATGGACACCTCCATTAGCCGAGGCGTCAATTTCATTGAATTGATTTATAGCGATAGGGAATAATCGTTTTTGAGTAGGGCTCTGGTCGCTCACGCATTCTACCGCAAAGGTAGAATGCGTGAGCGACCAGATACCCCAGATTGTAGTGGCTACTTATAAAGAATAAATTGATATTATAAAATAAATTCAAAACTGTTACAAGTAAATTAATCAATAAAGCTTTTGAAGTTATACTTGTTTTGGCGCGTCAGGGAATTTTACAATGCCCGTCACCGTCACAAAAAACCGACTCCCTGAAGTTAGCTATCAACGTTAGTTTTTTCTATTGTTAGTGTCGTTCTACAAACGTAGACTTAATTTTTGAAAGATTTTTATCTTGTTACGCCAAAGAAGTATAACTTCTAACGCGTGTACATAAGTACACACACGTTTTTTTTTGACGATTATTTAAATCCTAATCGTTGGGATTGGTTTGCTCCAGTTCAAACAATTTGTATGACTTAAAACTTGGCGATTAAAGAGTGGCGGAGAGTTTGTTGCCTGTTCTTCTTGCTCTACGTCCTTGACGACCTTACGAACTAGTAATGTAAATTTAGAATCAATTTAACATCTCTAGTTGACGTTCATAATTAAATTATGTCATTTGAAAAAAAATAAAAGAAAATTTAATTCCATTGTTAATAAATAAGTAAATACTGCGTAGGTTAATTGGGAATCGAGGAATTAATAATTTTATATTATCATTTATTGTGTGATTGCCCTAACCAAACAAGAACCCACATCTGACAAAAGCCAACTCCGACCGAGCGAAAGTAATGAGACAACATTTGCTTGGACTTTCTAACAATAAATACCGACTCTAGGAATAGACGTGGTTAAAAAAAAATAAAAGCACAGACTTGGGATAGAGGTTAAAAAATATACTAACAATAAATACTCACTATTGCTAAAGTGAGTATTTATAAAAAAAACCCGATTTAAAAAAGCACAGACTAGGGTTAGAGATTAAAAAAATATACTAACAATAAATACTCACTCTAGGAATAGACACGATTAAAAAGGAAAGAAAGCACAGACTAAAAGAAAGAAAGCAAAAACAAACATGAAATACTCACTATTCTTAAAGTGAGTATTTATAAAAAAACACACGAAGTAAAAAAAAAAAAAAACACAGACTGCGGTAATAGAGGTAAAAAAATATAGTAACAATAAATATCACTCTAGAAATAGACACGATTTAAAAAAATTAAAGCACAGACTTATATTATAGTAAGATTTTTTTTTATATAAAATGTATGCTGGCGTGTCTCAATTATCACCAATTCATTACCGAATTCGCAGTCACGCAAATGGTCACTTGACATTTGTTACAACAATCAAACGAATGATAGAAGAATTTCTTGTTTATAATGTTGAATTTTTTTTATTGTAGAAATATACTTTAAATATTATTTATTATACATGTAGAATACAAACGAGACGTTTTTTTATGTAGAACAAGGGACATGGACATAATGCCAGAGAGTTCGCGAATGCGTTGCCGTCCTTTTAAGAATTGGTAAAAATTCCAACAATGTCATATATAGGAAAAGCATTTTTTAGAAGTCAGTAAAACCAGTAGTATAAATATTAAAAATCTTTCGTCTATGATCAAAAAATTAAGTCAACAATTTCTAACGTCGCCTAGGATGTCCAAATGCCTTTCCTGCCCACAAAAGCTCAAAACTAGACAACAAGATTAGCGCGCCATTTGCGGTGAACAACGAAACGTCAAAGTTTCGAAAATGGATTCCCGCGCGACTCGCAATCTGCCGACGCTGACCATAGACAAAATATTCCTGATTTGAAATCTTTTTGATAGATTATGTACATGTAGATTGTGGTGCTATTTTATTTAAATTATAAGTCTATTTGACATAAGTACTATAGGCAAGGTGAAACTCAAAACCTGGCCATAGGCGATTAAAAATAAATATACTCACACTTTGAATATGGAATAGTGATTTGAATGACTTTTCACAGTACATAAAGTGTTTCTTTTTTTTTGCGCGAGATTTTATTACACATATTAGTAAATAAACTGGAAAAAAATTATCTATTATAGGCGCTAATTAAAGATTTAAGTTGGCGCCTGGTAGATAGTACCGGTGACCCCAGAGCTGGTGCTTTCCTCAACGAATAAGTAACGCAATACAGCGAGGAAATTTACATAGGACCCAAACTTTTTTAAATAAATTTTTTGAAATTAATTATTTCTCATTAATTTAATTAAATCATAAGTAATTGAATTAAGTACCAATATATAATTTATGATTATTTATTTACACCTCGTTACCATAATATACAAAATCATGCACATAAATAAAAAAAAAGCAGGTTACATAAGTTAAGTTCAATAACTAACTAATCAAAAATGAGTTAGCTAAGCTACACATTGAGCACATGGACTTAGCTGACCAACACAATCAACTGAAAATCCAAGTGTCAACACTTCAAGAGTGCAGTGACACTCATGAACTGGCTTTGAACCGTATTTCAGAACTTGAACAAGAATTGTGTGATGCCCATAGGGCCCTTTCTCTCTCAGAATCTGTCAAGTTTAGCAAGCAGGTTTCTAAAACCAATAGCCTATTTAATGAGTTGGTAGTCAGTACGTCAAAACCAGTGTGTGAGCCGGCTGTAACAATAGATTTGACTGGTGATGACACCTTACCATTGTGTCCTATAGTTATGAGTCATAACAAATTAAAAAAATATATTAAAATTAAAAAAAACTATTAAACGGTCACAGAGAACAATAAAAAAACATAATCTCTTAAAATTAAATCTTTGCCTTAGAAAAGACCGGGTAGTTTTATCAAATAAATTAAATACTTGTATTGTCCAGCTAGAGGAATGTAGGGAAAAGTATGATATTGATACTCAGCTTCTCCAACGTGATTTACTATACAAGGAGGACTTGCTGAAGAATATTTATGAGAAATATGAGATATCACAACAACAACTGAGTGAGCGCCTGCTTGAAGCTGGGGAGCTGCTGGACTTGGTGAAATGCAATGCTGAGATGTATGAGTCTCTGACCAACAATCTCTCAAGCACCAGTGCGAGCCATCCGCCACCTCCTCAGCTCAATCTTGACTTATCTCCTCCGGTGCTAGCTCTTACAGCAAAGGCCGGTGTTGATACACAGAAAAATAAAACCATTTTCTTTTGTGATGAAATAGGTTCAGGCTTTGGAAAAATCCTACATAATTACCTTAGCCATAGTTTTACCAATCATAGTTACCATAACATAAGTTTTAAACAAATAATTAAACAAATTAAAAATTCAAACCTGGACAATTATTCTGCTTTAGTTTTATTACTAGGTAACAGTATTGGTATTACCAAAAAGGACATAGTGGATGGTGTCAGCACCTTATTAAAATTAAACATAGGAAAGCTGATGTTATGTGCTTTTCCCTACTCTGATACTCTGTCAGAGGTTGAAAATAATCATATTTTTAAATTGAATAATACTATTCACATGTTGACATGTCGTCATAGTGACAAATTATTATATTTTGACACTAATAAGTTTGTTAGTGGTTCTAAGTTAACTCAGAGAACTTTATCTCTGTCTTTTGAATGTAGACGGTTGATTGCTATGTTGATAGCATACAATATTAACAAGGTTATAGCTAATATAACAAATTCTAGGATTAGTGACGAGACTGTGTTGCCTAGTTACACTAACAACACAGTGATTGATAATATATCTTTATGTTGTACGAAGGTGGGTCCACCTATAATACCAACATACTTGGAGGCCAATACCAGTCAGATAGAGTATACTCTTCCTGCTGGAACACATACCTTAGGTTATTCTACAACTGTAGAGGTCACTCCGGATAGTACTTTAAACTAGGCTGTAAGACAACAGAAGTTAACCGTTTAAATAATCAATTATTATTTGTGGATAATAAAAAGGTATCTTCTGGCAATTTAACATGTTTTAATAAACCAAAAGGAAAGCAACATACTTTAAGATTATTTCATCAGAATATTCAAGGTTGCTCTTCCAAATTACTGGAAATAGAAATGTTTTTAGAAAAAACCAAGTTCGATATTATTTGTTTAACTGAACATTGGTTAAATGATCATCAGATAATGTCTATTAATTATGAAAATTATTGTGTAGTTAGCTATTTCAGCCGGAAGTGTATGATACACGGTGGATCATTAATATTAGTCAAAAATTCTGTTAAATCTAAAGAAAGGAAAGACATTATCAGATTGTCAGTTGAACATTCTATAGAGTTGTCCTGTGTCGAGCTCGATAAGCATGTTGTAGTATGTGTTTACAGACCTCCGGGCTATCAGAATCTATCTGTATTTGATTCTGTAATGGAAGATGTGATAAAAAAACTTAGTACTAGTAGTAAATCAATCATCATAAGTGGTGATTTTAATATTAACTTATTAGAAACAAACTCAAGTAGTATTAGATTAATAAGTCTTTTTAAATCATTTAATCTGTCTAATGTTTTTATGGAACCAACTAGAGTGACAGCTTCTTCTGCCACTTGTATAGATAATATTTTTTGTAATTGTGATTACTTACATAAAGAAATTGTTAATAAATTGCCTTCTGATCACAGTGAACAAACAATAACGTTTTGTGCCTACATACCTGTACAAAAAATTCAAATAAGGTATAGGCCAATTACATGTAAAAATTTAGAGAAATTAAATAATACCTTGACCAGTAAATTGTGTTTTCAAAACTTTAATAATATTTGGGACCCTAATGAGTTCTATGCGGAGTTTTTTACCTTGTTAAAATCGCAATTTAATGACAATGTTCCACAAAAGACAAAAAGTATTTACACCAAGTTCTTATTTAGTGATTGGGCGACTCCAGGTATTCGTAAGAGCAGGGATAAACTTTTTGAACTGTATGGCCTAAGGCAACATGTAAAAAATACAAACTTTCATCAGCATATTGCGAAATATTCAAAAACTTTTATAAGTAAAACACTTTATATTAGTAATAAAATAAAATCAGCGGATGACAAAATAAAAACTACCTGGCAAATAATAAATAATGAAACTGGTAGAAAAAAACAGCGTAATACTAAATTTAACTTAGAGACTGCACATGGCCCAATAAACTCAAATGCAGAAATAGCTCAGAAATTTGAAAACTTTTTTATCAATATTCCCTTTAAAACTACCGAAGCTTTAAGTTCATCATCCGCACTTTCTTTTGCGTTACTTACGAAGAATGTAAGGGCATGCCCTACGGAGTTTCGATTTCAATATACAAACCCCCAGGCTGTTATGAAAGCTTTTAAAGATCTTAAAATTAAATCTACAAACTCAAACTCAAACTCAAACTCAAAATATCTTTATTCAAGTAGGTAACCAAGTACACTTTTGAATAGTCAAGTTAAATTAATCGTAAATTTACATTTACTACCAGTTCGCAAGTCAAGGGCGTAGAGCGGGTAAGAAGAACTGGCAAGAAACTTTCCGCCACTCTTTTTAATCGCCAAGTATTGTCATACAAATTGTTTGAACTGGAGCAATTCAATCCCAAGGATTAGGATCATTTAAGTAGTCCTCAAATTTATAAAAAGCTTTGTTGATTAATTTTCGTTTAACGAGGACTTTGAATTTATTTAGTGATAATTCTCTAATTGCGCTTGGGAGTTTGTTGTAAAAACGAATACAATTTCCATATAAGGAGTGGTTTATCTTTTGGAGCCTGGTTGGTCGTACACTCAAATTAGTTCTATTTCGCGTATTATACTGGTGAAAGTCACCATTTGTTTTAAAATCGTTTATATTTTTTTGGACATACAACAAGGCTTCAAGAATATATTGACCAGATAGTGTCATAATATTTAATTCCTTAAACTTATTCCGTACCGACTCCCTCGGAGAAACACAACAAATACCCCGAACAGCCCGCTTCTGCAGCACAAGAGAGTACAGAAGATCTTTGGGGATTGTCTGTAAAAGTCTGTAGTTCTATCATCGAAACTATTGCGCCTTATTTAGCTTTCATATTTAACACCATCATAGACCAAGGAGTCTTTCCGGATCTCATGAAACACAGTAAAGTAGTTCCGTTGTTCAAATCCGGTGATAGTAAAGAACCCAATAATTATAGACCTGTGTCAATTCTGCCAGCTCTCAGTAAGGTGTTTGAAAAGTTAATGCTCAATCGAATGTTATGTCACTTTAATAAAAACTCCATCTTTCATGAACAACAGTACGGTTTCACCAAAGGGCGTTGTACAACTGACGCCGGTGTCTCCCTAATCAAGAACATTTTTAACGCCTGGGAGGAAGCACAAGATGCCATTGGAATCTTTTGCGACCTTTCGAAGGCGTTCGATTGCGTAAACCATGAGACTCTTCTGCTGAAACTTAATCACTACGGGATGAAGAACAAAGCTCTGGACTTACTAAGATCTTACTTGAAAAACAGACAGGTTAAAGTTCAGGTTAACGGCATAAACTCGTTAGGGTCTGAAATCACAATGGGCGTTCCTCAAGGTTCAATATTGGGTCCATTCCTCTTTTTAGTATACATAAATGATTTACCCCAATTAGTTCAGAATAAACCGAAGATGGTGTTATTTGCAGATGACACATCGTTGATTTTTAAAGTAGATCGACGGTCACAAAATCGTGACGACGTGAATAACTCTATTCTTCGGGTCCAAAATTGGTTTACGGTAAACAATTTGGCACTGAATGATAAAAAAACTAAATGTATTAGATTTACGTTGCCAAATGTTAAAAGTAAGGAATGTGACATAATGTTGAATGAAGGAAAACTGGAATTTATTAATCAAACGGTTTTCCTAGGCATCACGCTAGACGAGAAGTTATAATGGGGACCTCATATCACATCTCTTGCGGGGCGGCTGAGCTCAGCCGTTTATGCGGTTAGAAAGATAAGATATTTAACCAATGTAGAAACTGCGCGTTTGGTCTATTTTAGCTACTTTCACAGCATAATGTCTTACGGCATTTTACTGTGGGGTCGGGCTGCTGACATAGAATCCATTTTTATTTTGCAAAAGAGAGCGGTCAGAGCCATTTATAATCTACGTCGTTGCGAATCTCTCAGGGAACTATTTAAAAAGATTAATATTATGACAGTACCTTGCCAATTCATTTATGAAAATATTATGTATGTAAGAAAGAATCTACATCTTTTTAGTAAAATAAATGAAAGACATAATTTTAATACTAGAAATAAAGATAAAATAGCTCAACCATCTTTCAGATTAGCCAAAGTTCAAAATTCATTTATGGGGTACTGTGTGAAATGTTACAATAAAATACCTTGTGACATTTTAAAACTAAATGAACGAAAATTTAAATGTTTTATTAAAAGTACACTTTGTAAACAAGCATATTACAAATTAGATGATTATATTCAAGATAAGAATGCTTGGAAACATGCTGGTCCTGCTCCATAGGACAATCCTATGATTGGCTCTATAGCCTGGACAAAATCAAATTGGTTGCTGATTTTTTGCTTTAACATATTTTTGTTATTATTATTATTATTATTTTTAATTTATATAATGCTACAAATGTAATTATTTTTTTTTTTGTATCTCACACACTGTTTTGTTGTGTTTTTTTAATATTCTTGTTACTCTTTAATGTTAATATTCTACGGTTTCGATATTTGTAAATATGTGAGGAACATGTATAGGTACTAACTTTTTTAGTATAGTAGTTTATTCTAAGAGTACATTGTCTTCACATATAATTATTTAACAAATGTAACAAAATATTGTAAACCTATTTTAAAAGAGTAAGTGTGGAGTTTCTTGCCCATTCTTCTCCACACGAAACTACCTTTTGGAAGGGGCAACTAGAATCATCTTTATATTTTTTTTTGACGTTCAAAAGTGCCATTTTAGATGGTCTAATTGAAATAAACGATTTGACTTTGACTTTTGACTTTAAGGCAATGAGCGGCCTTATCGCTAACAAGCGATTTCTTCCAGGCAACCCTAAAGTGGAACAATGAAAAGACCTACTTTTCTTCTTTTTTACACTACCTTTACCCTTTAAAGTACAAGAAGTTCATAAATAATTCATAAAAAATAAAAATAAAAAATTAACTATAACTAAATTTAAATAAAGTAAAATCTGTAGCAAACTTATGAATAATAATATATATAAACAAAAACCCAAAAGCTAATCCAAAGGTTAATTGAGTCACAATTAATATTTATAATTAGCTAATAACGAGGCAGAAGAAAAAATATCCATTTTTTTTTTAATTTGTGGCGTAGCCACAATACATTTATAATAATAATACATTAATTAAACTAATTACTATATAAATACAATAATATAATATATAAATACTTTACATACTAATTACACAAATATTGGACATGCATAATAACACATAACATAACATACATCCAACAAACATATTATTTCTATATGGCCGTATCGTCGAGTCCCCGAGCATTGTCGGATCGTCCTCGTGTCGTGTCGCACCGAGTGAGCGCGCACGAAGTCCCGCTACTTGCGAGAACAAAGGAAGCCTCGAATGATCGCCGGCGCAGTGACGCGCGCGCCCGCTGTCCTCAGTCGGTCTCGCACGCTCACGGCAGACACACGCTTGCTTTACTTCGCTAATCTTTCCGCTTACGCTTTTGTTAATTATCTTTTCTGTTATATTTATTTTTGCTTACGCTTGATGTAAATTATATTAGTTTAGTTTGATGAATAAACAGTGGTAGAAGTGTCAGGACAGTTTAATTGTGTTTCCTAAATACACACGAACACCTACATCTCCTACAAATTTAAAGATTGAGCTCGTCTGATATCAAGAGGTAAGGAATTCCAAAGTAGGATACTTCGAGAGAGTAGATACAGAATATTGATATTTTTTTTTGTTTTTTTTTAAAAGTTATTAGATGCAGGATACTTTGCACAGTGAAAGAGTAGTGATATAATTAAGTTTTATGAGTAGGAATATTATGAACTGATTTTAGTTTTGATCGACTCTCAACTTTGATGATTACCTCGACTCACAAAGATTTTTCTTTCTTCGCAAATCACACTTGAAGACATCGTGAGGATCTAAAACTCGATGTATCAGGCACAGAAGTCCACTTATCTATCAAAATGAGTCCTTACAACCAAGTCAATAGGGTTGTAGCGCTAATTAATTCCCATCTCCATTTTATAATAAGGGCAATACCACAAAAGAATCGGTCATTCACTTCAAAGAAATCTTAGCAAAAAACCGGTGACACGGGCACCTAAAATGGCGCTGACATAATTTGCTCAATTCATTTATTCTGTTTCCAATAGTCTCATTGTTTACAATTCGCCAGCATTAGTATTCCTAGAATCATGACGACCTGATGATGTCATCAAAACGGATGTAGTTCCCCGAATTGTGAGGAATTGAGGAGGAAATTATTTAGTTATGTTCATTAAACGGCCGTGCCATGACTATATAAGACCATTGGTAAAATGTATTAAAGTCAGTCACATAACACAAAAAAAAATGTGCGCGTGTACTAGGTACACACGTAAGAAGTGAAACTTCTTTATGACCTTATTTTTCGAAAAATGATCTACTATATGCAACTTAACGAAATTGGTTAAATAAAGTTTAACAAAAGGCTTTTATTATCATAGACATGAATACAAATACAATTATTTTATTTTACCTTATTACTACTAAGATTATTACAGAATTTCATTAATTGTAATAGAATTATTACTATCATTGTTATCGTTATTTTGCTACAAAATTTCTCCCATACGTCGATAAAAAATTCATTCTAACGCCGATAAAGAAGTTTGACTTCAAAAAGCAACATGGCGCGTAACGGAAAAATGTGACGCGTAACGAAAAAATGTTACACTAAATTTTTTCCAACCCCGATAAAGAAGTTTCACTTCAAAAATTGTCACTTAAATATTTGGGAATTACCACTGTCGAGGAAGACATTAAAAGATCATCCGAACAATATAAAAGGACACTCCAGCAACACATCAACTCCTAGCTTTGGGCCTCTTGGAAACGGCGGACTGCGTATTTGGCTGAGAAGAGCGAGAATTGCCGCAGTTTGATAGTCAGCGAGTTACGGAGGGAAAACAAATTATTTTACTGCCTCAAAATCATATAAAATCTGATAAAAGCCAAGAGGCTGATTGCATATGGGTAAATCAAAGTAATATACATCGCCTTGTTCGTTTTTGATATATTATATTAATTTAAGAATTATAATAACATGTAAAACAGGAAATCATCATAGTTTATTGGACGCCATCTTGTTAAACTTGACAGATTTATAAATATCAGAAAGAAAGAAAAGAACTTTATTACACATAATAAAAAGGGTGTTCAGTTAAAAGAGAAAGTGCAGCCCCTACAGGATTCCCTGTGTCCCTTCCATTTGACATCTAAACGGTACTTGACGTAATAAATTCTACATAACACTTACAATTAAATAATTAAACTACTGTTACACAAGAACAATACTTTTTGAGCATATGACAGGGTGGGAAGATTGTTAGTGAATGTATAAAATTTTGAAAGTGGATAAAGATGAAAGGATCTCTAATAGAGAAAAAGCGTTGAGCGAAGTGGCGTTTTTTTGGTAGATTATATGTAGGTTTGCATTGTGTATGAGGTGGTGTGGTCGGTGATTCCAAAACAGTCTGCTTCCCATCGGCTTAAATCTCTCTCTACGTTGAGACTATCTCTTCGCGTTTTCCACAAAGTGTGCTATGGTGAGTGTTCTCAAGGATTGTTTGGGTTGATCCCTCCTGCTTCGTCAACACCGTACGAGCCGTATCAATTCAAAATTTCATCAGCATCACCTTGATGGCTGAAAGTCATCCACAGTCCGTGTAACAAGGCACTTTCTTTTGCGAACAAGCGATCGGTGGGTGTTTTTCTGAGAGACACGACCTCCAACTTATCAAAATTAGTGTAGTTAAAGTTTTAACCTAAAAAAGTTTTTAAAATTAATTAATAGAATTAATAAATTTTATCTAATTTTATAATTGAGTTACATTAATCTCATATTTTTTTTTGCACATCTGTTTCTTTTTAATCCAGAAAATTATCAAATACACACTGGAATATAACTATTATACACTGTTTCCTTCCTATCTCATTTTCTCTCACGTTAAATCTTATCAATTTATTTATCTGTCTCTTTTTACTATCGTTTTTTCATTTTATCGGCTTTCAAAACACAACGATGCTAAAGAAATTTAATAATATCGACTGGCATAATGCTGTAATCTTGATTCCATGTAAATCAGAAGGTTTGTATAGGATCTGTTGTCACTAATAAATAGTATTTAAACTCTTATTAAATTGCCTGTTATGACTCTTAAAAGTCAAATATTGAATGGCCTAACAATTAAATTATTCAGAGACAATAAACTATTTACAACGACATATTGTTTACAAGTTAATTGCCAATGATAATTTCTATTAATTACATCTTTGGCATTGAAAAGATCATTTGTTAATGTCTGTCTATTATCTATAAACGTAAACAATCTAATTTAATCGTTGATAGATGAGGAAATCAACAATGGCCCTTTTATCTCAATACGTCGAAGATATTTTTACGCTTGTGTAGAAAACTTAAATTCCATATTTCTTAATTATACTTTTTGAAGTTATACTTATTTAGGCGCGTTATGAAAAATTGATGAGAGCGAAATTTTACAATGCGCGCGCACCGTGACACAAAATTAACAGAATGAAGTTGCCCACGGAAGATGCTGCGGCATTGGACAAAATTTAAAAACATTCGAATAATAATAGAATTTACGTTACACTGAATGTAAGAGACTAATAATAAATATATATTTATTTAAATTTTCAAATGTAAACTGAACTTTATTTACTATAATGACTCCTTTTCCAATCTTTGATTATTTAATTGTAATTAATTATTTGCATGCAATCAAAAACTATTTTTAATAATGCCAAATAAGTATAACTTCTTACGCGCGTAGGGGAGCGAGGGGCTAGTTGTAACAATTTTAACAAAACATTGAATATCATGAAGTGTATTGGCTAAATTACTACCAAATAAATTTTGATCGATACTTTAACTATTAATCTATGAAGTCGAATTGAAATATTATCAAATCTACAGGTAACTATCTCACAATTATGATTTTTTTGAAAAAAGGGAAGTGTTACAACTTACCCCGTGGTTGGGGCTAGTTGTAACAACAAAAAAAAACAAAAATGTGACACCTTCAATCTTTATTTTTCGCAGATTTTTTAACTTTTCCTTTCCCCTTTCGCTTTTCTTTATCATCTTTTTTTGCTTTTTCTTCATCTTTTCTTCATATTCCACTCTCAAAGCTTCTTTTTCAGGCGTATCTATCAGAATAGGAGACTTCCTTTTGCGTCTGCAAATTATATTTGTTTTGCGTGGTGGCACCTTTGGTAATGGTCTAATCTTTCATAATTCATCATCATAATTCATCAGGAAAATTGATTTTGACCAGAGCAACTTGGAGTTGGTTTGTTCGCAGTTTCAATGTGGCGTATATTTCTGTTATGCTGATATCCAATTCAGGAGCAGAATCTAATAAATAGTTGTGGATGTTCAAGATTCAACGATAAATTCTCACTTTCATTTAGAACATTTTCTGATTGTTCTGTAGGATCTGGACGATCAGTAACATAAGAGGGCGCAAAGTCACTATCTTGGAAAATATAAACATTCAAAGACCAAATACCAGAAGCTTTAAATCCACTGATAATATTTGCAGGGTTCAAGGCAAGTGATAATGACTCCTTCACTACATTTCGGATGTCATAAATTGGCATCGTTTTTCCTGGACTATTATACATCCATGCAGTCTGTGCTCTGTTCACGTGGTTTTTAAAAGGGCCGTAGACTCACCATCACAACCATAGGTTGCAAATTGTGGGAGCAATGGGGGGGAAACGATAACATGATAACATTGTTTTCTTTGGATTTTTCGACAACTGCTATATTCATACGTGAGCCATGATTATCGAGCAGTAACAGAACTGGCTCTTTCTTGATCGGTTTCGCGTGTTTGATAAAATGATCTATAAAAATCAAGAATTCTTTTTCAGTCATCCACCCTGAAGAATTGCCAGCTCCAATGCAATCTTGAGGTCCACCGCGAATGAACATTTCTGAGTATTTAAGCCGGGGAAAAATAAACATCGGTCGTCAGTAACTTACAGCAATCTGGGGGCAAATTGTAACATGTTACAACAAACCCCGAGGTTTTGTTACAACTAGCCCCTAGATATAGTTCTTAATATTTATCGCGATAACTATTAAATCAACTTAGTAATCTCGAAAACTGTTACACAACATCATAAATAGTTATATTTTAGCATAAAATAAAATACATAAAACTTCAAAGCTACGAAAATAGTAAAACTAACCAAAAATTTACGTAAGTAAAATTATAGGTTACCTGTCAACAATAAAGCGTTTGCACACACCCACTCACTACGCCGTCTGGTGGGACCCTGGCTGTGGTTAAGTGGCGTGGCACGTTATAAGTTTAAGATTAGGTAAAAAAAAAACGTGAATAAAATTCAAATTCCTATTGAAAAAGGTCTGTTACTATTTACCCCTGTTACAACAAGCCCCGCGCTCCCCTACATAAGTATACGCACTGTTTTTTTTTTGTTACGTCTAACATAAAAATTCATGTAATTTTTTAAAAGTAATATCTATCTGTGTAAATTTTAGTGATACCGCTGCGTACGCTTTTTTCTTAAAGGATCCTTAGTCGAATACGATCCGACCGACCAGGCAACCAATGTGAAAAAAGTAGATAAACAAGAAGTGCAAAAATACATATATTACACATCAAAAAGAAAAAGTGCACATGAATCATGATACATTATTCAAACTCAAAATATCTTTATTCATATTAGTAAACAAGTACACCAATTAACGTCAAAAAAAAGTTAAATTAATTGTAAATTTACATTTACTACCAGTTCGCAAGTCAAGGGCGTAGAGCGGGCAATAAGAACTGACATGAAACTTGCCGCCACTATTTTTAATCGCTAAGTTTTGAGTCATACAAATTGTTTGAACTGGAGCAAATCAATCCCAAGGATTAGGATTTAAGTATTCGTCAAATTATAAAAAAGCTTTATTGATTAATTTACTATTATTTATTGTTGGTATCGCTAAAAATACCAACACAAGATCCATGCATCTACGCGTATTCAGTAAATCATAAACCCGTCAAACGGTTAAAAGTAAGAAATAGCGCAGCATTTTATCGCTTCTCAAACGGTGCTAACTTTTTTGTCTATGATTCAGTGACAGGATAGACTGCGACCAATTGATATTCGACACAGATAAGCCTCACGAACAAAGAGATTTTTTTTAATTTCTCTTTGAAAACGTACTTCTACGAACCCCTAAGTATTGAGGATTTGTTTGAAACTTTAAATATAACTTATAGTAAATGACGACTCATTGGTCTAGTGGTTAGTACCCCTGACTGCGAATTCATGGGTCCCGGATTCGATCCCCGGCTGAGACGAACATCGATGTGATGAGCATTTGGTGTTGTGCTTAGGTCTTGGGTGTTTAAATATGTATTTATATGTCTATCTATCTATAATATGTATGTATATCCGTTGCCTAGTACCCATAACACAAGCTTCACCAGCTTAGCATGGGACTAGGTCAATTGGTGTGAATTGTCTTTAAAAAAAAAAAAATGATAACAACTTCGATAATGTCTGAAAAAGTAGTCATAGCAAATGTACTATATTTATAGAAAACATATATACCCTTATTATATATGGCAAAATATGTTGCTAAGCCCAAAACTCCAAAGGCTGGACCAATTGAAGTATATTTCCTTGAACTCTGAGGAAAGGCTTTTATGAAGAGAAAATTGGAAAATATTTAGTACTTTGAGTTTTATTTCGGAAAAGCGAACAGTCTCTATGAAAGCAAAATGTAATGAAAAAAAAAAAAAAGATGGCGCGGAAAGTCTTTCCTGCAACTTCGATTTTGTTCTCTTTGGAGACTTGGGCCGTGGGGTTCAAGTGCACAGGCGCTAATTAAAGACTTAAAGCCTGGTAATACCGGTGAATCCAGACACCAGAGCTGGTATTAAAAAGTACTACAATACTTGGCGATTAAAAAGAGTGGCGGAAAGTTTCTTGCCAGTTCTTCTTACCCGCTCTACGCCATTGACTTGCGAACTGGTAGTAAATGTAAATTTACAATTAATTGAACTTCTTTCTGACAATTCATAAGTGTACTTGTTTACCTACATGAATTAAGATATTTTGAGTTTGAGTTTGGTGCTTTCTCAGGGAATATGTATCGCAATACAGCGAGGAAATGCCAGCATTAAAGGTACACAAGACGAAACTTTTTTAATTTAATTTTCTATTTATCGATTTTTTATTATTATTACTATGAAAGGGGCTGTCCATTAATCACGTGATGTTTTTTTAACATTTTTTAACCCCTCCCTCCCCCATGGTGGTACGTGGTGAGGTTTGAGACTAAAATAACGAATTATTATTGACGTCAAAATTTTAATTTATTACCAGAGTCTATTACGATTTACGACTAAGAACACAGTTCATAGAGCACAGAACAGACGAGAAGCGATCCGCCATTTTAATTGTCATGATACACAATTGGTTGTTACTTATAAAAAGTAATAACATTAATGTGTGTGGCTAAATTTATTTTTCAATTACGTATTTACAATGAATAAAATTTGCATATCTTAGCAATACGTATTACACACATACGCCCCAATACTAAATCCACAATCTCAGATTGAAAACAATCAGAGATCAGACGGTGACAGTCGATCGATCTCCTATCTGCATCCCAATAACCAAACCCTACGAAGACAATCCAGTTTTGGCGACGGATAAAATGCACTTTGTCGTTCCATTATACCGAGTTTTCACTCATATTTAATAATCATTAGGTCCGTACTCGGCGGCGTTAAACACCGTACTGGCCGACCACCGTGCTATTATTTTTGCCTGCTTAAGCTACATGCCCGTGCCTATTACGCCCACACAGGGACGTACTTGCAAACAAATTAATTACAAAACATTACATAACGAATTAAAAAAGGTTAATTGGTTCGAAACAAACACAATGAATTCTCCCAGAGAAATATATAATTTTATTCGCCTTTCCTTCGAAAACGCTAACAAAAAAGCGACATGTGAAATCTCAAAAAAATACCAAAGCTATTCCAAAAAGATTAAGATACCTTGGATAGATGACAAAGTTAATAGCCTCTGCGACAAACGTAATAAATTATTTCAACAATGGAAGTCCTCACAGGATCCCGAAATTAGGCTTCAATATAATAGTATCAGAAATAAAATACACAAAATTATAGAAGTAAAACGAAACAATTACTATAACAATCAAATATCAGAACACTTTAGGAACTCAAGAAAAGTTTATCAAATATTGAATCAAATGCTAGGACGAAGGACGCTGTCTATCGATGAGGCTATCATGAAAGCTTTCGACTCGCAAGGTATCTCGGTTAAACAACTAGCTGATAACTTTGCCCTACATTTCAGCACTGCTGTTGGAAAAAGTGTCGTTGACTGTGATACAAAATTAGCAATCACGGACATTATGTGTGACCATACGAAACAAAGCATACGATTCAAATACGCGACCGAAGAAAAAATTAATAAAATTATAGAAACTCTAAATGCTCGGAAAACTCCGGGCCTTGATAGCATAAAAGTATCTGACCTAAAGTTAATAAAAAACGAAGTTTCTCCTGCAATAAAAAATTTAATTAACCAAAGTCTTAAATACGGGCTTTATCCTAACGATTTAAAACAAGGGTGTGTAAAACCTGTCTTTAAAAAAGGAAAGAAAGATGATTATGCCAACTACCGTCCTATAACGATACTATCTTCTATAAACAAGATAGTAGAGAAATATATTGGGGAACAAATTAAATCTTTTTTTAACAGACATGACATAATATACAAGAACCAATTCGGGTTTCAAGCAGGCAAAAATACCTCGGGGCTGCTATCGCGTTTCACGGACGAAGTAAATAATAACCTTGACCTTAAAAAATATACTCTCGCTTTGTTCATAGATTTTTCCCGCGCTTTTGATACCTTGGATCATAAACAACTTGAGAATAGACTTAATCATGTAGGAATTCAGGGGCCACTAGGCACTTGGTGTTCAAATTATTTAAAAAATCGTACTTATGTAGTGAAAATAAACAATACACACAGACAAATGATACGTGTTTGTTAGTTGGAGATAGGGACCCTCATATAGCTATTGAAAGGTTACAATCAGATTTTAACAACATACTAAAGTGGTGCCATGATGCTAAACTAGTACTTAATATTGAAAAGACAAAACTACTTATCATACAATCCAATTCCATTAAAGAAGCTACTGGTATAGCATTGGTGGCTCACGATCACGCTTGTCTCCACAAAACAACAATGTGCAAGTGCCCTTCTATACAAATAGTCGATAAACAAAAATATCTCGGATTAATTATAGACAAAAATATGCATTGGAATCAAAACATAGAATACGTCTGCGATAAACTTCGACAGTTTTTGGCACAAATAACAATACTCAAAAAGCGTATCCCATTTAAAACCAAACTTTCACTTTACAACGCGCTTTGCGAATCAGTCATCAATTACGGTCTAAGTAGCTACGGGAGAACTTATCCAACGTATCTCAGCCGAATACATAACCTCCAAATGCGAATCCTCAAACACGTTGTCTCGAGAAATGTGCTCGACTCATACAAAAATGAAGAAAAAGGAGTTTTCAAACACTGTAAAATATTGCCCGTATCGGAAAAAGTTAATAAATGTCTTCTAGTCGAGCACTTTTTTTGAGATGACTTAAAAAAACGAGTAGAGCATGACGTACAGACCCGAGCGGTAACGCAAGTCCGGCTCTGTACATCAAGAGCAAACAACGTATACGGCGAGAGAACGTTGAGGTATTTGCTACCGCGGCTAATAAATGGTCTACCAAATCACATATTAGATTGCCTAACGCCAACCAATATAAACAGCAAACTAAAAAACTACTTTTATATGCATTTGTCGCGCTCCTAAACAAGATTATTATGGTTACATGAATATAAACCACAGCGGTTTGCTAATGTAACTTGTTATGATTGTATTATATTTTTTTGTAAAATAAAGAAATTAAAAAAAAAAAAACAATGTAAACCAAATAAAGTAAATAAAACCGTACAAATAACATTAAAGTATACATGTGTATTGTGTATGTTGTAAAACATAACAAACAGTTTTTTTAATTATTAAAAAAACTGGTGTAAGTTAAAATCTGTTACAATAATTAACTGTTGATTAGCTTTCGTCAACTGCCATTTTCATACTAAGGTCTATTCCACAGACGACCTCCCATGGATAGCTTGTATCGACAGATGGCTATTACAATTCGTCGATTGGTTATTGGCACACTTGTTGCTACATTTAGATAAAGATTACTATCTCAGATGGTGGGTAGGTTATTGGGTTCGGGCGACAGAGACTCTTTCGAATAGGCTCCGTTCTGCAGCATATGCAGTAAAGAAAATCCGAAATTATACTGATAAGGACGGTATTCTTCTGTGGGGTGCTGCTGCAGAGGTTCAATCCATATTTGTGCTGTAGAAGCGGGCTGTTCGGGGTATTTTTTGTGTTTCTCCGAGGGAGTCGGTACGGAATAAGTTTAAGGAATTAAATATTATGACACTGTCTGGTCAATATATTCTTGAAGCCTTATTGTATAATAACAATAGTATAATACACGAAATAGAACTAATTTGAGTGTACGACCAACCAGGCTCCAGAAAAAAAACCACTCCTTATATGGAAATTGTATTCGTTTTTACAACAAACTCCCAAGCGAAATTAGAGAATTATTACTAAATAAATTCAAAGCCCTCGTTAAAAATAAATTAATCAATAAAGCAATAAATTTGACGATTATTTAAATGGGATCCTAATCCTTGGGATTGATTTCGCTCCAGTTCAAACAATTTGTGTGACAATACTTGGCGATTAAAAAGAGTGGCGGAAAGTTTCTTGCCAGTTCTCCTTCACTTCTACTTCATTCTACGCCCTTGACTTGCGAACTGACGTTCATGTGTGTAATTGTTTACCTATATGAATAAAGATATTTTGAGTTTGAGTTAAAAACACACAACACAAACAAGTCACAATGTTCGTTCCCATACTCCTCCGAAACGGCTCGACTGATTCTTATTTTTTTATTATTTTATTGATAAAGCTTGCCAACGCTCGGCACACTGAGACATTGGTAAAAACAAACACAAAATACAATTTTTAATCTGACAAGCACTTATAGGCAAACATGACATACATATAGAGATCATAAAGAGATTATTAAACAAAACAAACATTACAAAACAAAAAAAAACAAAACAATTACTTATCAAAGAAAAAATTCTAATTACAAAAAACTAAACAAAAAAAAAACAAAACAATTACTTATCAAAGAAAAAAAACTAAACAAAAATCCATTTTATATTGTGAGGTGAGCAACTATGTATATACATAGTTGCTCACGTTATGAAATGTTTTATGCATATTCAGAAAGTCTGGGAATCGGCTACTATCTATCTTCCAAACCCCCACTGTGATAAGGGATTTCCACCCAAAAAAATTTTGTTTTGTTTTTTCCACAACTTTTTTTTGTTTTTATTTTTTTATGATACATCATACAAAAATACATACAACCCTTAATTTTCATCCCTCTACGATCAACCCCCTATATACAGTGTTTACGCGCATTCCGGTTTGTGGATTGTGCGGGAGGGAGAGGGCCGACCGCTCCTCCGTTCCTCATGTCTTGTTCGCTTTTGATCGCCGTATAGAAATGTCATTGATTTATAATACAAGTTTATATCTTTAATATCATCTTTTATTTTGAATGTGGAATAAATATTCCGTGTTAACATTTTGGTCCTTCGAGCCGGATATTAAAATTAAATAATATCCGTGATATTAAAATTAATCAGTGCATTTATGCCTATGGAAGCTGGAGGTCAGTGGAGGTCATAGCCAGACAAAGGATTACAGGACTAGTGCCGAGAGATAAAGTCTGTATACTTAATGTTTTTAATGTATTTTCGTTTTATCACTTATTTTAGTGAATATCGATATAATATAGGTTTTAAATTTTGAAATAGAACAAAGGTTGAAGTTAATATTTATCTACCCTCATGATCATAACTATTGAATTTTGATCGAACAATTGTACCTACGTGCTACTTAGTATACTGTTAATATAATTTTTCTTAACAATTTAGCTTTGTTCGAAATTAAGTGATATTGTAAGTATACGATTAATGTATTATTAAATTGTAATACTTAGTTAATTATATAATTTTTGATTTGTGTCAAGAATAATATTGTATGAAGCATTCGTTAAAATAATAATGAATTAGTGAAATTTATATTTAATTGTTAATCATTGCGTAACAAAATTAATTAGTAATTTGTATTTTGTATAATTGAAAATAAAAGTATTACAATTTGTAGATAAAACTTACATTTTTTATTATTGTTGTATAAAACTTAGTACAAAATAAACTTATTAAATTTAAATATTACCTAAAATTATAATACATTAAAAAATAAAGTTAATGAACATTTTTCATTTTTGTTTTGAGTTGTGTTTCTTGATACAAGCCTAGTTTTAGTGTCTTATAAGCTGAGTGTTTTAAGTACTATATAATAACTGTTTATATAAGCATATTATTGTATAATTACAGGTTTGCTGCCCACTCCCATTATATCTGAGAAAAGTGATATATTAAAGGAAATATCTGACCTTACAAAAAAAGCGTAGCAGTTACAAAGGGCAAGTTACGACATTTATTGGATATTTAAGTTCATTTGAATCGAGTTCGCCGCCAGAACAACGCGATTTTGGTGAGTTAGAATTGCGTGTGGGGAGACTGGATTCCTTGTATGCCAAGTTTGATGACGTTCAGACACGGTTGGAGTGTATTTGTGATGATGTCACACACGTCTTGGAGGAGCGAGAGGAATTCGAAAAAAGAAATTTTAAAACGTTGAGTCAAGCTCAAAAAATTCTCTCAAATTATAGAAAGTCTTTAATTCTTCTTCCTTCTGAAGCTGAGACTTGCAATGTTTCTAACAGTGGTAAAATTAGTCCTGTTAAATTGCCCACCATTCAAATCCCAAAATTTAACGGTTTATTTAACGAGTGGATCGGTTTTAGGGATACGTTTATGAGCCTAATTCACACCAACGACAACCTAGACGATATTAACAAATTCCATTATTTGAAGTCGTCTCCAGAGGGCAGCGCTGCTTTGGTAGTATCTTCCGTTGAGCTCTCAGGAAAGAATTATAGCGTAGCTTGGACATTACTGTGTGACAGATTCGATAATAAAAACTTATTAATCCAACATCATGTTGCTGCACTATTTAAAATTGAACCTGTCACACGGGAGACAGCATGTAATTTAAAGGGTATCGTTGACCAATTAAATAAAAACCTTAGGGCCTTAGATACATTGGGTGAATCCACTAAACATTGGGATACTTTATTGGTTTACCTAATAACTCAAAAGTTAGACACAAAATCATTCCGAAAATGGGAGGAATATAAAGGCCAGCTACCCACCGACACACGTATTGAACTTTTACACTTATTAGATTTCTTACGTGTTCGCATTACTTTATTAGATTCAGTTGAACACAATTTATTAGATTCAGTTGAACAAAATTCAAAAATTAAACCCAGTCACAAAATTATGACGTTACAGACTAATAAGCCCATCGTTAATAAAAATCATTTGGTATGTCCTAAATGTAAAGGCGAGCATAAACTAAATAGCTGTTCTGATTTTTTATCTTTATCAAATGAAGCTCGTTGTCAATTATTGCCTTCATTAAAAGTTTGCTTTAATTGTTTTTCAAAAACTCATTTTTCCAATAATTGCAAGAAACCAGGTTGCACGATATGTAAAAGAAAACATTCGGTATTAATTCACATTCCAGATAAGACGAAGCCGGTAGTACATGGTGAGCGTGTCGACAGCGCCACCAGTGATAACAATGTGTTAACTTTAACGTCGAGTGTGTCTGCCGCGGGAGGCGTTGCATGCGCCCGGGCTGACGTCATGCTTTTAACTGCACTCGTTAAGTTGTACGATAAGAACAATCGGGAAGTTATCGCTCGCATAATGCTAGATTCAGGGAGTACTACTAGCCTCATGTCTGAAAAAATATTTAGACAACTAAATTTGCCCTACGTTCCAATTAATCAAACCGTTCAAGGTATTAATTGTGCGATCACGCATATTAATAAAAGATGTAGGTTAACGTTAAAATCTTTAGATGAGTCTTACACATGTGATGTTTACTGTTTTGTTTTACTATCCTTGACGGATGGTGTGCCAAATCGTGCAATTAATATTTCTAGTTTAAACATTCCATCTAATATTTGCCTGGCAGATCCACATTTTTATAAGCCTGCGGCAATCGATTTAATTTTAGGCGTTGATGTTTTTTGGAACATTTTAGGATCGCAAAGAATTAGTTTAGGTTGCAATAAACCTATACTTTGTGAATCTAGGTTAGGATGGCTAGTTTCCGGTCCAATTTGTGATACGGTTTTATTTTCAACTTGTCCACCTAATCGTATTCAGTGCAATTTTGTTAGTAAAAATTTAATTGATGATGATATTAATTCTAATCGTCAAATCCAAAGTCAACTAGCTCGATTTTGGAATTTAGAAGAAGTAAATTTTTCTTCTAGTTATTTACTTGAACAAAAATCATGTGAAGATCATTTTGCTAAAAACACTACTCGTTTAGCGGACGGACGTTTCTGCGTAAGAATCCCATTAAAAGAAGACCCGAGTTGTCTAGGTGATTCATTTCAGCGAGCGAAACGGTGTTTTCTCTCTTTAGAACAGAGACTTAATAAAAATCCTAAACTTTACGAAATGTATCGTAAGTTTATGACTGAATACCAGTCGTTAGGTCATATGACCGAATGTGACATTAATTTAAATAAGTTGTCAGTATATTCCTCATCATGGCGTACTACGCGAAAGTAGTACGACCACTAAATTAAGAGCCGTTTTTAACGCTAGTGCGCCTACGTCAAATAATTTAAGCCTTAACAATATTCAGATGGTAGGTCCAACGGTTCAGGACGATCTTGTGTCCATTCTTTTGAGGTTTAGACAACACAAGTACGTGATTTTAGCCGACGTTGAAAAGATGTATCGCCAAATTATCGTTCACATTAACGATAGGTACTTACAAACTATCCGTTGGCGTGATAATCCGTCACAACCGTTAAGAGCATTTAAATTAAATACGGTCACTTATGGCACCGCGAGTGCGCCATTTCTAGCAACCAGGTGCCTTAAGCAATTAGGACTCGAGTGTAAGGACCCTCAAATCGCTGATATAATATTACATGATTTTTATGTCGACGATTTGTTGAGTGGTGGGGATAATTTACATGTAGTTCGTGATATTCGTGATAAGATTACGACTACCCTTGCCTCTGCTCACTTACCACTAAGGAAGTGGAAATCTAATGAGCCTCAGTTAGTTTTAGAGTCCAACGAGTCCACGCATGATTTAAATGTTGGCGGTAATGAGCCGAGTAAAACCTTAGGCTTAGGATGGTTACCGGAATCAGATAAGTTATATTTTCCTATTGGTCCATCTTTTGCAAAGAAAGCAAGTACGAAACGGGAGTTGCTTTCTATAATTTCCCAAGTATTTGACCCACTTGGCTTGCTTTCTGTTATAGTTATTAAATTTAAAATTATTTTACAAAGTTTATGGTTAAAAAATATTTCATGGGATGATCCTTTACCTTCGGATATTCAAGTTGCTTGGCTAAATGCCATTAAAAATATAAACATTTTAAATAATTTACGTTTATCACGACGCGTATTGATTGATTCATATGAGCGATTAGAAATACATATATTTTCCGACGCATCGGAGAAGGCATACGGTGCCTGTGTGTATGTTCGTAGCACTGACAGTAACGGCAATATTTCAGTTCAGTTATTATACGCTAAATGCAGAGTAGCGCCCATTAAACCTATAACAATCCCTCGTCTTGAATTGTGTGGTGCTCAAGTTGCTGCAAAACTTTATAAAAAAGTTCGCGAATCATTGCGAGTGAAAATTGCTAAAACTATTTTTTGGACAGACTCGTCTATCGTGGTTGGTTGGTTGAATATGCTTCCTAGTAAATTGAATTCATTTGTACGCAATAGAGTAGGTAGGTGATATTTTAGAAAATACCGGTAGCTGCGAATGGCGTCATGGCTCGTCCGAGCATAACCCGGCGGATTTATTATCACGTGGAGTTTGCGTCGAAGATATTCAATCGCTTGATATGTGGTGGTCAGGGCCACCGTTTTTAAAATTGCCCGAGAAAAAATAGCCCATTACTGCTATTAAGTTAGAAATATTGCCTGAATTACGTAATCCAAATTGCGCATTTGTTTCATGTGATATGCCTACATTCATCAACTTTGAACGGTTTTCGAACTTTATTAGATTGCGTCGATGTGTTGCTTTACATTGAGATTTATAAAAGCTTGTAAAGGACATCGAGCAGAAACTAATTTTCTTACAGAAACTGAATTAAATGAGTCCCTAAATACAATAGTTCGAGTAGTTCAAAAGGAATCATTTTCTGAGTATAACATTTTAGAACAAAAGAAAAATTTGCCTTCAAAAAGTTCATTATTAAAATTTAATATTTTTCTTGATGAAAACAGTTTATTGAGAGTTGGCGGTCGTATTAATAACTCAGAATTTTCATATAATAAAAAACACCCTTTGTTATTACAGTCCACTCATCGTTTTACACTATTATTATTTCAATATGAACATGTTAAGCTTATGCACGCTGGACCGCAGCTACTGTTAGCATCAGTTAGAGAAGTCTACTGGCCAATCGGTGGTCGCAACCTGGCTAAATCTGTATACAGAAAGTGTGTTTTATGTACACGTATAAAAGGTCGGATAAATGCTCCTCTCATGAGTGATCTACCTAAAAATCGTCTTATTCCTTACGGACATCCATTTGAGACTGTAGGAGTGGACTATGCGGGTCCTATCGCATCCGTTAGTCGTCAAGGTCGTGGTTGTCGTATCGTCAAGGTTTATATCGTCGTTTTTGTTTGCTTTACCACTAAAGCCTTGCACTTGGAATTGGTGGGTGATTTATCAAGTAATAATTTTATTTCTACACTTCGACGGTTTATTGCACGCCGCGGTAAGCCACAACACATTTACTCTGATAATGGTACGACGTTTGTTGGAGCTTACAACGAAATAGCCAGTTTTCTCAAGCAAAATTCTAACTCACTTGCTAATGATTTAATAAATGAAGGAATTAATTTCCACTTTATACCTGCGTATTCGTCACATTTCGGAGGAATATGGGAGTCGGCAGTCAAATCTACTAAATATCATTTAGTTAGAGTATTAGGTAATAGTAAATTGACGTTCGAAGAGTTGTATACAACTTTAACTCAAATAGAGGCTATTTTGAACTCTCGGCCACTTACCCCCCTATCATCAACATCAGAAGATTTGACCCCACTGACTCCAGGGCATTTTTTAATTGGTCGACCTTTCACGGCAATTCCAACTTCTGATTTACGGCAAGAAAAGGAATCTCAATTAAATCGATTTAAAAGAACAGAACAACTTCGTCAGCACTTTTGGGAGCGATGGAGTAAAGAATACATTTCAGAATTACAAAAACGCACGAAATGGTTAACATCAAAGCAATCCTTGGCTCTTAACACGATGGTAGTGATAAAGGAGGATAATCAACCTCCTCTCAAATGGAAGCTGGGCTGCATTGTAGCGCTACACCCTGGTCCAGATGGAGTTGTTCGAGTCGCCGACGTCTTAACTTCGAATGGAGTGATCCGGAGATCCTTTTCCCGTATTTGCCCTTTACCATTTGAACAAGATGGTTGACAGCAGAGCTCTCAACGCGTGGGGGCATGTTTACGCGCATTCCGGTTTGTGGATTGTGCGGGAGGGAGAGGGCCGACCACTCCTCCGTTCCTCATGTCTTGTTCGCTTTTGATCGCCGTATAGAAATGTCATTGATTTATAATACAAGTTTATATCTTTAATATCATCTTTTATTTTGAATGTGGAATAAATATTCCGTGTTAACATACAGAAATGAGGCTGACCTAAAGTTGGAGCGCTACTGTTTTATTTTAATAACTAAATTATCGAAATTGAAAGCTTTAAAGTCGAAAAGAAATTGTGAGGGAGTTTTTATTATTTTATTACACGAGTCCTTCAGTCGGTGTTTTTTTTTTTTTTATGGCTCTGACACGATTTGTGCATTAGCCAGCGTCAAGTATAGGATTTTTTATAATTCTTGCTTGTCTTTAGAAATTCGACCGTGTCCTCCATGTACGGTTTAAGCACTCGCCCGGTACCGCACAACTGTCCCAAAGGCCGAGAACAAATTTTAAATTAAATTAAAACTTGCCCTCGAACCGGGAATCGAACCCGGTAACCCTCACCTAGCTGCCACTTAGTAAGACCGCTAGGCTATGAGGCCCCTTTCAGTCGGTGTTAGTGGTTTGGTTAGTTATTCCAACGTATTCAATAGATGGCGCTTTATGGAGATAGAACGCACTTGCGTTACAATTTATTATTGTAGGTATTAAATACTGCCATGTCTCATCACTGCCAAATAAGAACGGGGTTCCCAGCGCCACTTAAGGGTGATTGCGCGGAAGATAGCAGATAGTTCGACTGCCAAATAGGACTGCCCGGCTGTCGTACGCATCGGACGTGTTTTTCGTTGCGCGCATCCGGACCCGTGTTTTCTTTTTAATAACTATTACTGCTTGTGTGTAAAAGTTTGTCATAGTTGCCAGGAGGTGCTGCCACAATCAACTGAGTCTACTCTCGGTGACGTTCACTCGCCGCCTATCCCTAAGCCTTCGGGATTCGGGAGAAGCGGTGGAGTGCGCTATGAACCGGTAGTTTCGGGTCGTGCGTGACAGCCTCCTAGCTTTATTTTAATTTTTATTATAATGAAGCGTAATCCACAGGACGGCCAGGAGGAGAAGCAGCCGCCTCGCCCGCAGCGCCCACGCTCCCGTTCAGGTCGAGCGAGGCCCCCTGCGCGTGCCGAGGCTGCCGCCAACCCCGGACCGTCAAACATTGAGCGCGAAGCAGCGCCCAGCTCGGCCACGGCTAAGCATCAGGCTGCGCCAAGCTGTTCTAGCTTTGCGGAGCCAGCTTTGCCTCAGCCGAGTCGCAGCCGTTCTACGGAGCACCGCGACCTTCACCCGCTTCATCAGAGGCGAAGTCTAACTCCATCTAGAAAACCAACAAAGGAATCGCCTTCTACATCATATGAAATCAAATTCCAGGCCGCTCAGTCATTATCGACGCATCGCGCCAACGATGACGTCAGCCACCCGCCCGCCGCACTCCCCGCGTCGGAGACATCGCGGCCCGGCACCGAGTTGCAAGCCGTGTATGTGACGTCAGCAGGCCACGCCCCCGATGACGCCGTCCGCTTGTTCACCGCATCGGAGAAAACAAGCCACGCCTCCAACGACGCCATGTTGTCGTTCGCCCCGCCCACTGTGTCGGAAACATCGCGCGCTGGCACCGAGCCAACCAATGTCGCGCGAGTTCCGTCCGTCGCGCCTCCCCTTCCGCATCGCGCGTCAAACGTGACGTCATCGGAATGCGCCGCGCCCACTGACCTAGTTCACCGCGCGCCTACTGACCTAGTTCACCGCGCGCCTACTGACCTAGATAATGCGGCCTTGCTATTCGGTGCAAGTTCGTCGCGCGTAACCGAAAATGTGAGTGCCGTTTATACACGCCCGACGCCATACATTCGCGAGTGCAGTAGTGTAGACGATTTAAGTATGCGCTACACGGTATGAAACGGCGTGTGGATAGTTGTTTTATGCCAAATTTCGTTTAACCTTGGTATGCCCTTGGCAGCACGCTTTGCGTTGCAAACCGCGACCAAAACCGTTGGTTTGAAATCGTCTAGCCGCTTGTTTAAAGCATGTGCTACACGGTATGAAACGGCGGTTTGAAACTAAATAAAAGCGAGTTGCGCTTTTCGGCTACACGGTTTAAAACCAACAGTGTCCAAAATAACGTTGCGCTGATAAGACGTCTCCGTAGGGATGGACATTCTGCATAAAAAAATCGAGTTTTTATTAATCGATTTTTTCCTAATTTTTGAATCAATTTCAAAATAAACACCCTTAATTTTTTATTTTTCATGGTTTTTTTAATTTAAAGTAAACAATAGAAATTATAAACACAAATTAACGTTTAAGAATAATCAAAATCGAAATTAACTAAATTTCGTTTTGATAGATTTTAGGTGAAATTTGATAAATGCTGAGTGTATGCCTTTTCAGTAGCACATTGCAGTATTTTTGTTGTATTTTTAATTGTATGTAGTCTTTTGCTGCTGAATAAATTTATTTTACTTTTAAGTTATAGTTTTATCATCCTTTCGATGTTTTACAAAAAAACAATACATCTTCAAAGAATCGGATTCAATGTATCGCATTGTAAACATCGTTGTATATCGAATATCCCTAATAGTTCGAGGTCCGGGTTATAAAATTCCAGACATAATGTCGGGAGGTGGCAGATAAAAAATCGACTATGATTGATTTCAATTATAAAAATAATCGATTATTTTAAATATAAAAATCACGTAAAAAAAATAGATTTTTTTTCACATCCCTATCCCAAAGACATGGCAATTCTCTGTATAATTCGAGCAATTCGGTAATAACTTCACGTTCATTAATTGCTTCTTGTGCCATTGTGAAGAACGTCGTCGTCGCGTGCGTCTACCCTCGCCGCCGCAGCACGACTGCCGAACGCGTGGTTTTAAACAAGCGGCTAGACGGTTTCAAACCAACGGTTTTGGTCGCGGTTTGCAACGCAAAGCGTGCTGCCAAGGGCATACCAAGGTTAAACGAAATTTGGCATAAAACAAATATCCACACGGTTTGAAACCAAAGTTTCAAACCGCCGTTTCATACCGTGTAGCGCATACTTAAAACCACGCGTTCGGCAGTCGTGCTGCGGCGGCGAGAGTAGACGCACGCGACGACGACGTTCTGCACAATGCCACAAGAAGCAAATGAACGTGAAGTTATTACCGAATTGCTCGAATTATACAGAGAATTGCCATGTCTTTGGGATAGGGATGTGAAAAAAATAATCGATTTTCTACGCGATTTTTATATTTAAAATAATCTATTATTTTTATAATTGAAAATCAATCATAGTCGATTTTTTATCTGCCACCTCCCGACATTATGTCTGGTATTTTATAACCCGGACCTCGAACTATTAGGGATATTCGATATACAACGATGTTTACAATGCGATACATTGAATCCGATTCTTTGAAGAAGTATTGTTTTTTTGTAAAACGTCGAAAGGATGATAAAACTATAACTTAAAAGTAAAATAAATTTATTCAGCAGCACAAGATTACATACAATTAAAAATACAACAAAAATACTGCAATGTGCTACTGAAAAAGCATACACTCAGCATTTATCAAATTTCACCTAAAATCTATCAAAACGAGATTTAGTTAATTTCGATTTTGATTATTCTTAAACGTTAATTTGTGTT
This sequence comes from Pieris napi, assembly GCF_905475465.1. Lineage (NCBI taxonomy): Eukaryota > Metazoa > Arthropoda > Insecta > Lepidoptera > Pieridae > Pieris > Pieris napi. The sequence continues at coordinate 1,288,683 of NC_062258.1, read as the reverse complement.
TATAATTTCTATTGTTTACTTTTAATTAAAAAAACCATGAAAAATAAAAAATTTAGGGTGTTTATTTTGAAATTGATTCAAAAATTAGGAAAAAATCGATTATGATTTTTTACGCAGAATGTCACATCCCTACGAAGACGTCTTATCAGCGCAACGTTATTTTGGACACTGTTGGTTTTAAACCGTGTAGCCGAAAAGCGCAACTCGCTTTTATTTCGTTTCAAACCGCCGTTTCATACCGTGTAGCACATGCTTTACTAAACACGTTAGAGCGGGACCCGGGTCCTAGTGCCGCGTCTTCGCCGCGAGCGGCATTCGAGTCTGACCTGATCTTCCTAGCTCAGTCATTCGCATGCTCGTTCGCGTCGAGAGGGATGCTGCGCGCTATGGCCCGATACGCCAAATCACGTGAAGAGGCGCTGCGTAACAGCGGCGCTTTAGAATCACCGCTGACAGACGCCGAGCAGCGGGAGTTGGCGCAGGTTCGAGACGAGTGTCGTCTGCCGGCGCGCATCCCGGCCACCCCTGTGCGCCGCCCTTTTTCAGCCGTGGACCCCGGCTCGGAAGGTGAGTCCGCGGCAAAGCGCCCATGCGCTTCCTTTAATGCTCAAAGTACGTTAGGCCTCCCTGGCGACCCTCGGCTGGCGCCAGGTCGCCGCCTCGATATGGGAGGGCCATCAACGCGGCCGCCGTACCATCTGACACTGTTATTGAAATTGACGTCTCACAACGGGGACCCGCTGCCGCTCCCGCCGCTCTCGTTGACGACGGCGCCGCCTCAGCACCGGTTGCACCTCCTACGCAAGGATGGTGACTGCGCCGACGGTCCAGGCGCAGCCCCCTAGGGCTCCTGCGGCCCCAAAGAGGTCGGATTACCCTCCGAGAGTCATAGAGTGCCTCCCCAATTACGTTCATCATTTGGGGAGGATTAGTCAACTATTAGGTCGGACGGCCAACGCCAGGGCGTACGGAAAGGGATACCGTATCACCCCCGAATCTGGTGACGAGTACCGGGTGGTCCAGCGATACATCTCGGACCTGGAGAAGGAGGACCGCCGGGTCTCATGGTTTTCTTATTCCCTGCCTGCAGAGCAGGATCTCAAGGTGGCGATTCGGGGTATCCCAGTCACCACCGACCCCGAGGAGCTGGCCCAGGCGCTTCGCGACCGCGGGTACGAGCCCGAATATATACGCCCAATTCGGGCTAGGAAGGGCCGTCCCGGCTGTATTTTTCTAGCGGTCATGCGGCGCACACCGGACATCACCCCTGCCATATATAGCATAACCGAGCTGTTATATATGACGGGGGTCACCATTGAAGCCTGGCGCGAGAAAAAGGGTCCCGCGCAATGCCATCGCTGCCAGTCCTTCAGACACTCCTCGGTTAACTGCCATCGGCGAGTGGCGTGCGTTCGCTGCGCGGGGGAGCATCGCGCGGCTGACTGCACCAGGCCGAGCTGACAATGACTACCACCGACCCGATACGCTAGACATCGTTGTCCACCAGGGGTTGACATGCCAGATGACCCAGGACGTGATCGTCGACGAGCTGCTGTCCGATCACCTCCCCGTGGTTGTCTCCCTGTTGGACACCGAGCCGAGTCTAGCACCTCTGACGCCGCCTCGCTTCAAATGCATCGATTGGAGGGTATTTGAGCGAGCCCTCGAGGAAGCACCACAACCGCGGCCTCCCGAAACCCCTACATCAATCGACAATTTTTCTACCATAGTCACCTCGATGTTTCAGAATGCACTTCAAGCGGCCACCACCGAGCGCCCTCTGCCGGCGACATACCCGCAGCTGCCGCCTCGTTTGCTGGCGCTCATTCGCCGCAAACGCGCACTGCGGAGACGCTGGCAGCAGACCCGCTGTCCGCGCATGCGCGCAGAACTGCGCACCCTCGCCAAGCGGGTAAAGGCTGCGCTCGAGGACCACAGCAACGAGTCGTGGGAGCGCTGTCTCGACGAGGCCACAACAGATTGGGTACGGCTGCACCGACTGTGCAGGCGCCTCAATGGCGCAGCCGACCCGATCCGCCCGCTGAGACACCCGGACGGAACGCTGCGCTACGATGCCGAGGCGCGCGCCGAGCTGTGCGCAGACCACCTTCAGCGGCAGTTCTCCCCTAACCCCGCGGCGGACCCAGCACGCGCGTTAGAGGTCGAGAACGCCGTCGTCGAGCAGCTAGGCGCCCCTCCGCCGGCAGACGAAGAGGTGCTGTTCGTCTCGCCGAGCGCCGTCAAGCGACAAGCAGCGCGGCTCAAGCCCAAGAAGGCTCCCGGCCCGGACGGTATCACAAACGCAGCTCTGCGTCACCTGCCCCATCGTGTGGTGGTGACGCTCATGCGTCTATTTAATGCGATCCTCCGGACCGGGCACTTCCCCGAGCCATGGAAAGAGGCCAAGGTCATCATGCTGCCCAAAAAGGGCAAAAATATTATGGACCCGGCGAGCTATCGCCCCATCTCCCTACTAGCTACGCAATCCAAGCTGTTCGAGGCCATGCTGCTGCCGACCATCAGGCGGCACTTTACTCCCAGGCCCGAACAGTTCGGATTCCGGAGCGAGCATTCCACGACTCTACAGCTGTCGAGGGTACTGAACGACGTTGTACGATTTACAACCGTACAGGTATTGCAATGTAAATGACACCATGCAATATGATTTGCTTGTGTGTTCATTTACATTATATCTTATTATATTCACTAAAGTTAGTCGGCATTCAGACCTCGTACCGGGCGCGACTCTTAATCTCATCTCACCCCACTAGTTTAGTCCATTGCTCATAAAATAAATAATAATCTTTAAATATCTTAATAATTTATCCCAACCCCGAACATTGGTCCTTCGAGCCATTAGTCGTATTTTTGGCAGGATCAGGTCGCGTGTGCTTTCGCAATATTTTGTGCTTAGTGTGTGTGTTATACTGATACCTGCGTATCAAAAGAATACATCTAGAACTACGATTTATGGATACACCTCTTTTATCCTAATCACATTGCCTAAGAAAGGCAATATACCTCAACATTTGTACACCTCCTGACCTCGGTGCCTTAGGAAGGCACACTACATCTCTTCACTTCGTGACCTCAGTGCCTTAGAAGGGCACTACATCTCTTCACCTCGTGACCTCAGTGCCTTAGAAGGGCACTACATCTTCACCTCGTGACCTCGGTGCCTTAGAAGGGCACTACATCTTTTCACTTCATGACCTCGGTGCCTTAGGAAGGCACTACATCTCTTCACCTCGTGACCTCGGTGCCTTAGGAAGGCACTACATCTCTTCACCTCGTGACCTCGGTGCCTTAGGAAAGCACTACATCTCTTCACCTCGTAACCTCGGTGCCTTAGGAAAGCACTACATCTCTTCACCTCGTAACCTCGGTGCCTTAGGAAGGCACTACATCTCTTCACTTCGTGACCTCGGTGCCCTAGGAAGGCACTACATCTCTTTACCTCGTGACTTCGGTGCCTTAGGAAGGCACACTACATCTCGGATTCAGTACAACCTTGCAGGTATTGCGAGGATATCTTGAGCAACTTATCAGCTGAACAAGTAAGGTTATATTGTTATCTCTGATAATCTTTAATTATGTCCACAATGGAAGAAATTTTAGCTACCCAACAACAGTTGGTGGACGCATTGGATAAGCTTTATATCAACTTTAAGAAGGATGGAGCGGAGCGAAAGACTCCCGATTATATACGTCGTCGTTTAGAAACGTTAGAACAATATTTTACAGATATTCATAACAACCATATGACACTTTTATCTTTTAGTGATCAGTCTCATGAATATTTTACTTTTAATAAATACGAGCAGATTAAGAAAAAATATGGTAATATTAAGACAACCTTAATAAATTATAAGCCTTTGGCAAGCATTACAAAATCCCCTGAATTACAACCTCCAACGTTTCAAGTCCCGTCTACCTCTAACGCATCGACCTCTAATGAATCTCAGGAAATATCTCTCAAAAATAACTCTAATATGAGTAAAACAGAAGAGCTCATGAGAAAACAAACTACAAATTTTAAAGCTTTTCTGAGAACTGCCTCGAGTATAGAACTTGAACTTATCTCGGAAAAGTGGGAGTTAGAAGACATCCTAAAGACCTTGCAAGTCCGTTGGACTGCGATTGATAGTTTACATTGGGAGTTGGACAATGAACTTTGTGGTTCCAACCGAGAATATGAAGATCAATTTACAAATTACGAAAAATATTACATTAAAGTTAAGAAGGATATCAATAAAAAGATGTGGTCGGTATCACACATTGAGAAAACAACCCCTAAAATGGAGTTACCAACCTTCGAGGGAAACTATAACCAATGGGTCTCCTTCAAAGATCTTTTTACGGAAACTATTCATAGTAACCCATCTCTTTCAAATGCGCAGAAATTACAATTTCTTAAAAGTAAGGTTAAGGGTGAACCTGAGAAGTTGATTCAACATCTCCAGGTAAGCTCAGATAATTATCTCATTAGCTGGAATATTCTCAGTCATCGCTATGATAATAAGCGCCTAATCTTTACATCTCACCTTAACAATCTCTTAAATATTCCTAATATTCAATACCAGTCGTATAATCATATCAAACGCATTCACGATGTTACAAACGAGAGTATAAATGCGATAGAAAATCTTGGAATTAACGTTTCTTCCTGGGATCCCTTCCTTGTATGTATATTGTCTCAGAAGTTAGACGCAGACACGTACAATGAATATATACAGTCTTTGAAATCGCCGAGAGAATTACCCGTATTACAAGATTTTTTGCAGTTTTTAGAAACTAAGTTTATGACCCTAGAAACTTCACGGAAGAAGCAAGAAAATCACACCCCAAAAGTATCATATCAAAACTTCAATCAATATAAACCTTCAAAAAATTTAAATAATCAATCATCATCTTCGAAAAATTTTAATCATAACTTTAGACAAAGTTATAATAATCCTAAGTATACTTATTCTACAAATCAGGTTATTTCGCAACCGACACATTCCAGTAATAAAATTATTGAAAAACGCAAGCTGTGTCCGGTGTGTAATTCAAGCGATCATCGTATACATTTATGCCAAAAATTATTAAATATGCAGCCTATCGCACGAAGAAATGCTATTGCAAAATTGAACCTTTGTATCAACTGTTTACATTATCATGAAGGTAAAAAATGCCTTTCGCAATTAATGTGCAAGGAATGTAATAAAAATCATAATACAATTTTACATGAATGTTTTACAAAAGATAATATGACACCGGACGTTTCACGATCTAGGTTACACGTGCCCCGGGTTGTGAAACATTTACCTCAACAACAAGAAATTAACACATTAGTATCTCTTCCAAGTGACCCTGCCGAAATATTACTTGCCACTGTCATTATTAAGATACAGGCAGCTGATGGATCTTATAAAAATATGAGAGCTCTTTTAGATCAGGGCTCACAAATCTCAATTATCAGTGAAAATGCTGCTCAATTATTAAAAATACCTCGACAAAAATGTAATGGTTACATTTCTGGGATAGGAAATACAGAAAACAATTGCAAGGGCAAAATCTCTATCAAGTGTTTATCGATAGTCAATGGTTATACCTTTAACACGGATGTATTTATTATGAAAAAACTTGTAAGGAACTTACCGAGCTATACCCTGCCAAAACCAAATTGGCCTGAGCTTAATCATATAAGATTAGCTGATTCAGAATTTTATAAAAGTAGCCCTATTGATATATTATTCGGCGCTGATGTTTATTCTGATATTATCTTGGACGGTATTTGTAGATTTCAAGAAAGGTTTCCGATTGCGCAACAAACGCAGTTGGGATGGATAATAACCGGTAATTATAAAACCTATCAGTGTAATATAATCCTTAATAACGATATCCAAAGGTTTTGGGAAGTGGAAGATATTCATGAACCCTTAAATATGTCACAGGAAGATCAAAATTGTATAGAGTTTTTTCAGAATACAACCTCAAGACGTGACGACGGCAGTTACGTTGTAAAATTACCTTTTAAAGAAAATCTCGAGGAAAAATTGGGCGAATCGAAGTCAAAGTCTATCGCTCAATTTATTCAATTGGAAAATAAACTTATTAAAAAACCTTATTTAGCTCGTGATTATAAATTATTTATATCGGAGTACAGAGAGCTCGGACACATGATACCCGTTGTGTCACGCGCCGCCGTAGAGTCGGGTTGCTACTTATCGCACCATTGTGTACAACGAGCGGAATCATCAACTACGAAATTGCGAGTTGTTTTTAATGCCTCTTCGAAAACTTCGAGTGGATTTAGCCTTAATGATCTTATGTGTAGGGGGCCAAATCTACAACAAGACCTTCAAACACTAATCTTAAAATGGCGACAATTTAAATATGGTTTTACAGCCGACATAGAGAAAATGTTTCGCAATATTTGGCTTCATTCAGAACATCAAAAATACCAGAAGATTATTTGGAGAGATGATCAATCCCAACCCTTAGGTGAATTTCAACTAGCCACTGTAACTTATGGAACTAAGGCCGCACCTTTCTTGGCCATGATGATCCTGAAAAGACTTGCAATCGATGAACGATCAAATTATCCTTACAGTATCGCACCCGATGTGTTAGAAAGCTCATTTTACATGGACGATCTGTTGCATGGTACTCACTCTGCACAAACAGCTATAGAGCTGAAGAACGATTTAATTAAACTACTCAAATCTGGAGGTTTCAATCTTAGAAAATGGCGCTCAAACTTACCTCTCCTTTTAGAAGACATGAACGATTCCGAGAAAGAATTCGACTTTAAGCACCAGGAGTCAACTAAAACTTTAGGCCTTCGTTGGAATCCCAATACCGACGAATTTATCTTTTATCCTATTAATTATATCCCAAATATTACCCCTACTAAGCGACAATTATTGTCCGAAATCTCAAAACTTTATGACCCCTTGGGCTGGCTGGCACCAGTCACTACAAAACTTAAAATTTTATTTCAAGAAACTTGGAAGTCTGATCTAGGATGGGATCAGCCGATACCTCATAAATTAGTCTTAGAATGGACTAAAATAAAATTCGACATATCCTATATATCGCAATTTAAAATACATCGATGGTTACAAACACAGGAAAGTGACATAGTGGAGCTCCATGGTTTTTGCGATGCTAGTACAAAAGCTTACGCATGTGTTGTTTATTGTAGAATACGAAGAAAAGATACAACACATGTCACCATTGTAGCGGCAAAATCCAAAGTAGTTCCTATAAAAAAGACCTTATCCATACCCCGTTTGGAACTTTGCGGAGCTTTGTTGTTAGCTAAATTAATGAAAAATATTGTCGAATCCCTATCTAATTTCAGAGTGCATGTTTACGGTTGGGTCGATTCTATGGCAGTCCTAGGATGGATAAATGGCGAACCCGAAAAATGGAAACCCTTTGTTGCAAACCGTGTCAGAATGATTTGTGAAATAATCCCAAAAAATATGTGGAGATATATTAATTCCTCGGAAAACCCGGCTGATTGTGCAAGTCGTGGGTCGACAGCTCTTCACTTGACAAGTCTTTCGCTTTGGTGGCACGGGCCTGAATGGTTATCTCAATGTAATCTCAAAGAGCATTCTGAAAAGCTTACATATACTACAGATATAGATCTGAAAAATAAAAACCTGGTTAATACAATAACCACCAATCCCAATTATATAATACAACAGTTATTGGATAAATATAGCTCTTTTAGAAAACTTATAAGAATTTTAGCCTATATTATAAAATTTATCGACAAGATTATTTATAAAAAAACGTTTGAAAATAAGTATCTTAGTTTTAAAGATTTGAGTAATGCGAGAGAAATGATAATTAGATATGTTCAGAAAGAATATTTTTTTCAGGAAATATCTGAACTTTCAGTCGCTAAGGTTTTAAATAAAAAGAGTCAAATACTAAATCTTAACCCCGTTTTAGACTCAACTGGATTGCTCCGAGTCGGTGGACGGCTAAAAAACTCAAACATCGATCCTGAAATGAAATATCCTATAATTATTCCATCACAATCGAAGTTAGCTGAGCTTATTATAGACGAAGCCCACGAACTTGTATTTCATGGTGGGGCAAAACTTACCGCAGGTTTTATACGGCAAAAATACTGGATCCTTAGAGGAAATAGTGCTGTCAAAAAGAGATTACGATCATGTGTAAAATGTAAAAAAGTTGATCCTACATTACAACATCAACTTATGGGCGATTTACCCCCTTCTCGAGTTACACCTAGCCGACCTTTTCATAGTACGGGGATTGATTTTACGGGACATGTTTTAGTCAAGGCAAATAAAGGCCGTGGAATCAAAACAACAAAAGGATACGTAGCAGTCTTTATATAGAAAGAAAGAAAGAAAGAAAAGAAAGAAAAAACTTTATTATGCACAATATACAAGATATTTAGATAAAGTAAAGTGCACTGGCCCCCACACTAGGATTCCCTGTGTTGTGGGCAGCCAGTCTCTTCCTTTTGACATGAAAACAGTATTTTCTAAGTTATATTAATTATTTCTACACATTTATATTAAAACTATTTTTGTACAATAAGAATATTTTCAGTATCAGAATACGACAGGTTAACAAGATATCGTTTGAGATGTTTAGTAAATGTATGTAGTGTGATTTTTGAAATGTTAGTGATAATTTTGTTTTTAATGAAGTGGTTAAAGATGAAAGGGCCTCGGAAGGAGAAAAAACGTTGGGCGAAGAAAGTGCGAGTTTTGGGTTGCTTAAATATGAGTTTGCGTTTTGTTTGATGCGGTGCGGTGGGTGTTTGTTTCCAAAAAAGTCTGCATATTGCTATTAAATATAATTGTCTCACAGTTAAAAGTTTTGTTTCATTGTACAATTTTGAAGTTGAGTAGCGGAAAGGTTTCTTATATGAGATCTTAAGAATGGCACGTTGGGTGCGCTCAATTTTCAGCATTGAAGACAATGCCGCTCCACCCCAAACCGATATGCAGTAAGATAATATCGACTGGCATAATGCAGTGTACACTATCTTGATTGTATGTGGATCAGCAGGCTTTCTAAGGCGTTTGAAAACATTTATAAGTTTGCGAAATATGTATGGTCACAAAAGCTGTGCATTTAGAATTAGTATCAGATCTTACCACGACAGCTTTTATCTCTGCGTTGCGGCGAATGTCAGCTAGAAAAGGGGTTCCGCGACATATTTTTAGCGATCAAGGAACAAACTTCATAGGTGCCAACAATATACTACGACAAGAGTATACACAGATCTCAGAAATCCTATCAAGTCCTGAGTGTACCTCAGTTATATCAGAAATGAATATAGATTGGCATTTCAACGCCCCATCGTGGCCTTCAGCGGGTGGACTTTGGGAGGCTGCTGTAAAAAGCCTTAAACATCATCTTAAACGAGTGGTTGGCGAACAAAAACTCACCTTTGAAGAATATTCAACTCTTTTATCTCAGCTCGAGGCTTGTTTGAACTCTCGACCTCTTTGTCCATTGACAGAAGATCCCGAAAACCTAGACTTTTTAACACCGGCCCATTTCCTAGCAAGCGGTCCTAACTTGACCATTTTTGAGACAGAAAATGATCTTAGAACTCGATGGCACTTAACTCAGAAAATCTATCATGATATTTGGGTCAAATGGAAGAATGAATATCTCTCACAATTATCTATTAGATCCAAGTGGAAACGACCTCAAAAAGATCTCAACTTGAACGATATAGTCATCATAAAAGATGAAAATCTTCCGCCCGGTAAATGGGCCTTAGGGCGTGTTGTAGAGCTACATCCCGGAAGTGACGGGCTGGTGAGAGTCGTCACTCTTAAAACCAAGAACGGTTTAATTAAACGCCCAGTCGTTAAGTTATCTCTTCTACCTACAAATAATAATAATCAATCTTTAAACCATGACAAGGTCGATGAAAAGAAACCTAAAGCGAAGAATTTTAGCGGCATCTCTTTCTCTGCTATGGTTTTATCCTTAACATTATTTTTCCTTTCAATACTAAGTTCGTGTTAAGCTCAGTATAGTTACACACCCCGTGAAAAGTGATAGTGTTGTGAGTGAGTGTGAAGTTAGGGAAAAAAGGCATTCTTATCATAATAATAAAAGTGTTTTCAAGAGTAATTTAAATTCAAAAAGTCAATCAAGTGAAAGTGTAAATAAACAAGATCGACCTTCCTCGCCGATCTTTCGTGTGTTTTCCCTTTCGGAATTAAATATAAGTGAATCTTTGTAGCTAATATGATAAATGTAAATCATTTTCTCACCCACAACTAATCATAACATATAGTAAACACTATATAAACATTTAATATTAAAATTTGTGTATCACCTTGTTAGTCTTAAGTTCATCCTCCATTTTACTAACCCTCATCTTTTCCTCCCCCGGGAACATGTACGATTTACAACCGTACAGGTATTGCAATGTAAATGACACCATGCAATATGATTTGCTTGTGTGTTCATTTACATTATATCTTATTATATTCACTAAAGTTAGTCGGCATTCAGACCTCGTACCGGGCGCGACTCTTAATCTCATCTCACCCCACTAGTTTAGTCCATTGCTCATAAAATAAATAATAATCTTTAAATATCTTAATAATTTATCCCAACCCCGAACAGACGTCGTCTTCGCCTTAAACAAGAAGGAGGTGGCGGCGGCGGTATTCCTCGACATGGAGAAGGCTTTCGACCGAGTCTGGCACGCGGGGCTGGTGCACAGGCTCCTCAGCTCTGACTTCCCGCGGCGCGTGGTGGCGATCATCAGCTCCTTCCTCTCTGACCGGCGTTTCTACGTCTCCGTCGAGGGATCAAGTCGAGCTGCCGGCCGATCGCCGCGGGGGTCCCTCAAGGAAGCTGCCTCTCTCCTGACCTATATTCAATTTAGACCTCCTCCCATTAAGACACAAACTGGCCTTATACAAGGCCTATATCAGGCCACATCTCACGTACGCGGCGCCCGCGTGGTATGCTCTCGCGGCCGAGACGCATCGGCGTCGGTTACGCGCCGTGCAGAGCACCACCCTGCGACGTATCGTCGACGCGCCGCGATACGTGAGAAACGCGACTATTACGAGAGACTTGAGACAGCAGGGTCTGGATGAGTTTATCGGCGAGCTGGCGAGGCGCATGTTTGAGCGTGCGGACGCCTCCGGCTTCGAGCACCTCCAGCGCCTCGCCCCGCATCATACACGACCTCCAGACCACAGGCGAGCCTTCCCGCGCGAGCTGGTCCGCGCGGAATCGGATGATTCTCTTTAACACATAACATCAACATTCAAGACAAAAGGGCTGGCCCCCTCCCGTTGGCGTCTCGGAGCGCGCAGAGGATTCGTCCGCTGGTCTGCCTCGCTGGGCTTCCCTCGGGTAACCGAGGGTCTCACCCGGTGTGGTACGACCGCGCCCGCGCGCGCCCGTTGCTGCCACGGGGGGGCGCCACCAGCCCCACTGACACGTGACTAAAGGCGCTGCGTGAGCGAAGTCGCTCCGCAGCGCAAACGAAGTTCAGGGCCGCTCCAGGCCCGCTCCGACGACCGTCCCGCCGTTGAGCGGGACGCGTACCCCGCAACCCCCCGCAAGCCCATGGGCGTAACGGGGTTCCCAGCGCCACTTAAGTGTGATTGCGCGGAAGAAAGCAGACGACGACTGCCAAATACAGAGCAGAGATCGTATGCTTTAAATAATTTTTGGTTACATCTACATAGTTATTACGTAACTATGATGATGCATTTCTCATTTCTCTCTTTATTTATTTATACTTTACTAGCGGACCCGACAGACGTTATCCTGTCTTAACTATGAATATTGATTTCAAATTGGTATAATTAATTAGAAAATATTTAGAACATTGTTTATTATTCTAATGCTTTATGTTATACAACATTCTTTATTTGTTTTTCTGGCTCGCATATTATTAGGTATATTCTCAATATAATAACTCCGATCGAATCATTTATTTTAAACGATATTCATTTTTCTTACATCCTCTTTGACGATATTTGCAGCACGCATTCTGTCAATGGTATGTCAAACGCCATAAGGTTACATCAAAAAGTTCGAATTATATGGTGGTTAAGTATTCGTAAATTTTCTCATTTTCCGCGCTTTTTTTTTCTTTTATAAGAACCTTCTCCTGACAATTACAAACAACAACAAAAAACAGACAAATCGGTCCAGCCGTTTTCATGTAATGTCGTGACAACGGAAAACGGGTTTCATTTTTATATACATATATAGATTACAGTAATCTAGGGATGTGAAATTCTGCATAAAAATAGATCAAATCAGTCATGAAGCAGTCATTTTACGATTTGGCATTCTAATAAACAATAAACCACAAGCCCTCATTATCAGAATGCCAAATCGTAAAATGACTGCTTCACGACTGATTTGAGCGCGACCGCCCCTGCGAAAACCGCTGTGCGAGTTCGAAAAGTGAGTTACAGAATCTCCAGGCTGTACTATTATTATAATATCTTTTAAAATACCTAGCATCGATAATGAAAACTTTTCCATTGTAATTAATAATGCAAGGAATAAAAAAAAACTTTAGAGGTGTCAAGGAACACCCGGATGGAACGAAGTTCCTTTCGATTAATTTATATGTTAATTGGTATCATAACAGTATGTTAGATTTTCTCGACACCAATCTTACGACGAAAAAAAAGCCAACATCACGATGTGTTCCCAGGCGGTCACCCATCCAAGTACTGACCTCGCCCGACGTTGCTTAACTTCGGTGATCGGACGAGAACCGGTGTATTCAACGTGGTATGGACGTTGGCGATAGCTCAATAGAAAATGTAAAATATAACAACTATAGCAAAAAGTGTCGTTACAACTTTTGGTCTTAATTTATACCGTCTAGCCCCCTTTCGCAACGCTCGATAACTTCGTTCCAAAAAGACTAATTTAGTTAAGTGATTCCAAAAATAATTTTCATTTCTTATCCCTACAAAAAAAAGCCAACATCACGAGGTGTTCTCAGGCGGTCACCCATCCAAGTACTGACCTCGCCCGACGTTGCTTAACTTCGGTGATCGGACGAGAACCGGTGTATTACAATAGCAAATAGCAAAACAGTGTCGTGACAACTTTTCGTAAGAATTTTTTTCGTCTAGCCCCCTTTCACAACGCGCGATAAGGAACTTCGTTCCAATAAATACATTTTAGTTGAATTTTTATTAGATACTGGTAAGAGTAGATAGTACAATTTATTATACGTACCAAAAATTGCCGACGGTAATTCTAATTTCAGCCGCCGCGAAAACTGGAAACACTTGCCACAGTGTTTCCGCCATATTATATTTGGGAGGAATTAAGATGTTTAAGGAGTTATTTTATGCAAGAAATTTATTTATTGAAGTGAAACTTTTTAAAGAAAATTATTACTGATACGTCACGAAGTTGTGCAGCGTTTTTGTCGAAGAAAAATGAGAGAGCGGTTGAGACCGATTGAGAGGGTGAGAAGGGCGAATTACTTTAGAAATCCTATTATTAAAATTAAAATTTCGTAAAGTGGATTTATTTATTTATTTATTAACACTTCGTTGCTAAAACAATAAATCAAACACAATACAAAAAAATAATAATAAGGGATGCAACGGGCGGCCTTATGAAATATATTTGACTTTATTCATGACTAGTAGACTCGGCCAAGCGTTGCTGTGATTTTTTATAGATAGTGATGTGTCCTGAAAAATAGTTTTCGCAGCGCAAACGATTGAAGGAAGTTTTTTGTTTATTTATTTACACCTTGGATTAGATTATTCAAGTTTTAGTTAGCATCCCTAATTTTTTGAAAATAAAACATAGCCTATGTCACTCGGGAATAGTGTAGCTTGCCAACGGTGAAAGAATTTTTAAAATCGGTCCAGTAGTCTCGGAGGCTATTCATTTCAAACAAACAAAAAATCAAATCTTTCCTCTTTATAATATTAGTATAGACAAATAGGTTGTGACAAAATTCATATATCGCTAGTCCCCACACTAGGACGTTCCCACATGGTACATGTTTAAACAGGTTTTATAGAAAAAGTAGTCTTAATTATATCTAATCAAACACAAGTCACAAGTCATTAAATATGCGTGAATGTGTGAGTGTGTAAATAATAGTAGATTCGATAACCAATTCGGCTAGCGTAATTTTAATGTGATTTGAGTGTGTGTGTGGATAAATAAGGCACTGTTACATAAAAAATACATCATTTATCAAAAAGTTGGCGCCTGGTAGATAGTAGCGCTGACCCCAGAGCTGGTACTTTCCTCAATAAGTATCACAATACGAGGAAATACATGCTTATAGGAACTCAAGGGCGAAATTTAAAAAAAATCATAATTCAATATCATTTATTCTTTTAGGTACACTTATGATATTTTATGAACGTCAAAAAGAAATACATATTAAGTGCTTCTAATTTTACATTTACTGCCAGTTCTCAAATCTAGGGCGTAGAACGGAAGAGAACTGGCAATAAACTCTCCGCCACTCTTTAATCGCCTAGTTTTTTGTTTTACACAACGTTTGTAAGGAACTGCAACCGTTACACCATGTTCCACATGACATCTTAAGTAATAAATAATAATAAAATAAATCAAAGATTTGTCCTCTATCAGCAGGAGGCATGGTGAAATAGGAGCACGCACTTACATTCTTGTGGTGTTGTCTTCACGCAAATAAGAAAGTGTTTTTTTCTATATATCCATTATAATTACTATGATAAGAATATTGTAGATACTGTAATATATTAATAATGACTATGTTTTTTACTGGAGTTTTCAGTTATACAACACTTCCCCCCCCCGACAGTCGGCGACGCCCTTGAATGTTATTCGTAATCCAACAAATATTTTATCTTAAAGATCATTAGGAATGAACGGTCTGTTGAACAGTGAACAGTGACTATATCTTATTAAATTCCTTATTATTATTTGTGATAGCATTGCTCAAAATACTGGAGGAATTTGAAAAATTATTTCGACAATTAATCCCTGTTAAACTTAAAAAAGTGCGTGCGTACAAAGTACACAATGTCAGAAGTGAAACTTCTTTGTAAATTAATCTTAATTCTTCTTCATTAATACAAATCTAAAACATTAGATTTCCTCAAGTCGCGACTTAGAGGGAGGGTCAAAGTCAAAGTCAAATCATTTATGTCAATTAGACCATCTAAAACGGCACTTTTGAACGTCAAAAAAAAATACAAAGAAGATTCTAGTTGCCCCTTCCAAAAGGTAGTTTCTTGTGGAGAAGAATGGGCCAGAAACTCCACACTTACTCTTTTAAAATAGGTTTACAATATTTTGTTACATTTGTTAAATAATTATATGATATATTTTAGTTTATGTTAAGTTTAGTTATTTATTTCAATGTATATTATTTTATTATTATATCTTAATATATATAAATCTCGTGTCACAATGTTTGTCCTCAATGGACTCCTAAACTACCGAACCGATATCAATCAAATTTGCACACCATGTGCAGTTCGATCCAACTTGAGAGATAGGATAGTTTAAATCTCAAATTATAGTCGCAATTTTAATTTATTGCTAATTATTTGTCTGTTATTATTTGATAGTCACAAATCACAATTCTAATAGATGGCGCCGCGCTGTGTTGAAAGTACCAACGTTTCACATAAGATACTATTTAACATCTGTAACAAAAACCTTAGCCACAGCAACGCTTGGCCGAGTCTACTAGTGCATTTATATTTTTTTAGTGATATTATATGTGAAGACAATGTACTCTTAGAATAAACTACTATACTAAAAAAGTTATCATACATGTTCCTCACATATTTTCAGGGAAAAAGGAAGATATGTTAGGAATTTAATTGTCATATTAAGTGTAGAAAGTCAATACTGATAATACTTGACATTTTAATTTACAATTCTTTATTTGAGATTCATTAAATTATTTTGCATAAAATATAAAATACTAATATTACATAAATTCTCTATACGAAATTTTAATTTAAAAAATAGAATTTCTATAAGGTAATTCGCCCTTCTCACTCTCTCTCCCTATCGACAAAATTGCTGCAAAAATTTTACCCTCATGCGCCATCTTAGAAGTTTCACTTCAAAAATCAATGGCGCTACAACCTTTTTAGGTCTGGGCCTCAGATTTCTGTATCTGTTTCATGATCCTTTGGTAATCTAATAGGCAAGTAGGTCAGCCTATAGTACCTAACGCATGTCTTCACTTTTTGGGTCTAAGGCAAGCCGGTTTCCTCACGATGTTTTCCTTCACCGTTCGAGCGAATGTTAAAGGCGCACATAGAAAGAAAGTACATTCGTACACAGCCGGGGCTCGAACCTACGACCTCAGGAATGAGGGTCGCAAAAGTTAGGGTATTACCGACGACTCATTGGTCTAATGGTTAGTACCCCTGACTGCGAAACCATGGGTCCCGGGTTCGATCCCCGGCTGAGACGAACATCGATGAGATAAGCATTTGGTGTTGTGCTTAGGTCTTGGGTGTTTAAATATGTATTTATATGTCTATCTATCTATAATATGTATGTATATCCGTTGCCTAGTACCCATAACACAAGCTTCACCAGCTTACCATGGGACTAGGTCAATTGGTGTGAATTGTCTTTAAAAAAAAAAAAAATTATAACAACTTCGATAATGTCTGAAAAAGTAGTCATAGCAAATGTACTATATTTATAGAAAACATATATACCCTTATTATATATGGCAAAATATGTTGCTAAGCCCAAAACTCCAAAGGCTGGACCAATTGAAGTATATTTCCTTGAACTCTGAGGAAAGGCTTTTATGAAGAGAAAATTGGAAAATATTTAGTACTTTGAGTTTTATTTCGGAAAAGCAAACAGTCTCTATGAAAGCAAAATGTTCCATGTTATGTATTTACTAAAAAGGGGGGTTCGGGGGGGGACACAAAATTAACATAATGAAATTGCCCACGGAAGATGCTACGGCATTGGACATAATTTAAAAACAACATTCGAATAATAATAGAATTTATGTTACACTTAATGTAAGAGAACAATAATTAATATTTATTTATTTAATTTTTCAAATGTAAACTGAACTTTACTCACTATAATGACTCCTTTTCCAGTCTTTTATTATTTAATTGTAATTACATAATTATTTGCATGCAATCAAAAATTATTTTTAATATTGCCAAAGAAGTATAACTTAACAAAGTTTCAAGAAATTATTGACCAGATAGTGTCATAATACTTAATTCCTTAAACATATATCGTACCGACTCCCTTCCCTCTCTTACACAATAAATACATCGAACAGGTTCTGCTGCACAAATATGAATTCAACCTCTGCAGCAGCGGATATGGAAAGTAAAATAAAATCATCAAAATTAATTTATTCCCACAGGTAACATTAAATATTGACGACTCATTGGTCTAGTGGTTAGTACCCCTGACTGCGAAACCACGGGTCCCGGGTTCGATCCCCGGCTGAGACGAACATCGATGTGATGAGCATTTGGTTATGTCTTGGGTTGGGTGTTTAAATATGTATTTATATGTCTATCTATCTATAATATGTATGTATATTCGTTGCCTAATACACATAACTCAAGCTTCACCAGCTTAGCATGGGACTAGGTCAATTGGTGTGAATTGTCTTAAAAATAAATATAGTTCTCAAATTAAGGGCGTAGGTCTCAACCTACGCCCTTGCCAGTTTTTATTTCAGTTTAGTATTAGTTAGTAGTACATTGAGATGTACTGGCAATAAACTCTCCGTCAGAGTAGTCACTAGAACTATACAAAATATCTCTGACTTAAAAAATGTAATAAAACTTCAAAATCGACCCGATTATAAAAAAAAAACTATAGAATTTGACGCCGCACTCAATCGAAGATTTATCATCGAATCACCGCGTACAAATTTATTTTGACACTTGCACAGACTCATTGGAATTGGAATCTTATAGTCTAGTAATAAAACCTCTTTGAATTTAAAAAGAAATTTTAGCCGGCGTCTGTGAACCATTTTGATTTTTAGAATGATAAATTAGTTCTTAATTCAAATTGATTTTTTATGTAATGAGATATGTTTCTTTAATTTTTTTCTTTTTTTTTACAATTGGACTTCCGGTCAGGCTTTAGTCTATAGACCATCCCGCCTTGTCTTTGATTACTCCGCCATTTTGTTATTACAATTAATTGGCCCGTCCCGGCCGGAAAATGTTCCACATAAGTTCTTTAACATTGTGGAACATTTTTTTGTTCTATCATCTATAGTTTTCGCAGCGCATGCGATGCAAGATATTTCATAGGCATTTTTACACCTTGGGTAACATTATTGTTGTTTTAGTAGGGATCCTTATTTATTTCTTGCAATTAAAATAACCAATATCAATCAGTGATAATGTAGCATTAAAATGGTGAAAGAATTTTTTAAACCGGTCCAGTACTTTTTGAGCCAAATCCTTACAAACACATACATACAAATCTTTCCTCTTTATTATTAGTATAGACTAGTAGACTCGGCCAAGCGTTGCTGTGGCTAAGATTTTTGTTATATTACATAGTAGTAAACTATTCAAGAGAAACGGCAGGAGAACACCAATCCACCGTTGTAGCTTATATGAAACGTTGGCATTTATTTTGATAAGGATCAATACCTAGGTACGAATAAAGAGCCTTTTCTAGCGGTGGTATTTTAATTAAAAAATAATAATAAATGGACGCTTATTGTGACGTAACTATAAAAGATAGATACATGCTGTCGCGACATTTTTTATAGATAGTGATGTGTCCTGAAAAATTGTAATGCATCATTTAAAGAAAAACGCTTTTACCGGATTAAAGTTATGTTTATTATTATAAAAAATTAATATTATAAAGTTATAAATTTATAATAATAAACATAACTTTAATCCGGTAAAAGCTTTTTTCTTTAAATGTGTAAAGGTTATGTTAATCAAAGACAATACTATGTAATGCATCATTTTGTTCTATCATTAATAGTTTTCGCAGCGCAAACGATTGAAGGAAGTTTTTTGTTTATTTTTTTACACCTTGGGTTAGATTATTCAAGTTTTAGTAAGCAACCCTATTTTTTTGAAAATGAAACATAGCCTATGTCACTCGGGAATAGTGTAGCTTGCCAACGGTGAAAGAATTTTTGAAATCGGTCCAGTAGTTTCGGAGCCTATTCATTCCAAACAAACAAAAAAATCAAACCTTTCCTCTTTATAATATTAGTATAGTAAAAGGTTCAGAGATTCTGTAATACTATATCTTGGGTTTTATATAATTACGACACATATATACACTGAGACACTATCGCAGTTTATTAAACCCGTTTGTTGCCGAAAATCGAACCCCGTACTTTATAAAACAACGTGAAACAAATGCACTCAAAGTTCAACCGCAAGCCAGTCTGATCTTTATTGCATGCACCGCGGACCAATTGTGGTATCGGCGAGACTTAATTCAATATACTGTGTACTCTTTATAGCGTTATAACTAAACATTCTCTATAACGTAAAATGAGTTAAATTTGTTTGGTTGAACACAAACATCATACATTATTGCACTCTTTATAACGTAACAGCCATTCTCTATTACGAAAAAATATTTCATTTTTAGACATCAACATACATAAGTGTAATTGTTTTTATAATCAGCTTACAAAACTAACCTATTGAGGTGCCGAAATTTCCAAGAAAGACACCTGCCTTGCGATTCTGTAACTCACTTTTTGAACTCACACGTTTTCGCATCGGAGGAAAACCGCTGTGTGAGTTCGAAAAGTGAGTGAGGTCATAAACAACCGTCTCGCCTTTGTTATTGTTAATTGCATTGACACGTGTGCCATTATTCTTAGATTACATTGCCTGTAGAAAATTTTGGTCACAGTTACTAAACACACCATCTTCACCTATCGTGTATTACGTCAGACAATTAACAGAATATTTGTGTTTAGAATAATTTATCTATTGATAGTAATAAAATTAGAATTTTTTGTAATTTCTCTTCCCTCCGTATAACGAAAATCCCTCGGTCCCTTGAAATTCGTTATAAAGACTTTACACTGTATATATACCCTTATACTGATATATCTAATACTAGCAAACCCCGCGAACTCCGTTTCGTCACCTTCGTTTTATGAACAATTAGTTTGGTGATTAAAAGATGAAGAAAAAATTTTTTTTTGTAAGATTTTCCCGCTTTTCTGTTGAAATTTTTCCTGAATTTTCTTTGCTATAAACCTCACGGAGCCCGAGACCTTTCCAACGAATGCAAAACCGTGGAAATCGGTTCGTGCGTTCTGGAGTTATAGCGTCAGGAAGGAAAACCCGACTTATTTTTATATAGTAGATATAAAATTCTCGTGTCACAATGTTCGTTCCCATACTCCTCGGAAACGGCTTGACCGATTTTTATGAATTTTTTTTACGCATATTATAAGTCTGAGAATCGGACCACTATCTATCTTTCAAACCCCTAAGTGATGTCCAAACCAATTTTTTTTTTTAGATTATTTTCTTGTTTTTATTTTTTTATGTCACAGCAAACAAAAATACATACAACCCTTTTTCACCTACTCTACGATCAACCCCTATTTTGTCTAGAAATAATACACATGGCAAAACAATTCGCCGGTTGAGCTGTGTGATAAGTATAAAATCGTGTTACAAATGTGATGGATTTTGATATGATGCTGTCTCGTGTCTGAATCGCACCCTTAATTTCGCTTAAAAAGTTTATGAATGTATCAATAACGTACAAAGTGCAGACTTAATTGAAATTAGTATTACGTTACATTTGTATGGGGACATCAGGCATTCCCTTAGGATATATAAACATAATGAATGAAGCTCAAATGTGTTGCTGAAATATGTATTTTAAGAACAACATTTATGTTATTTTACTTGAAAAAAAATAGAATTAAAATGTAAATGACGGGCCAAAACTGGCGTCCACAGATTAACAAACAAATTAACTGAAACATTAGTTAACATATAATTTTAGTTTTGTATTTTATTGACATTATCAAATTGGCTTTAAATAAAGGATTTGGGGAGGATTTTTAATTGTAAATATCCAATAATAATAATGAAATAATTATTTATTTATTTACACTTTGTGAAGGAAACTGGCCTTATTGCTTTCGAGCGATCTCTTCCAGGCAACCACTGTGAGAAAAGAAAAAAAATTAGATAAGGTAGGCAAGAAGTGCAAAAATACATATTACATAATATAGTTATTTAAAAAAAAAACGAAACAGGAACAAAAAACAAACTAAACTAAACTAAAGGATACATGAAAAATAAAATTAAAAAGTGCACATGAATCATAATAATTTAATTTAAGATTATATTTCAGATACTTTTACATACTATATCATTCTATCTTAATTTCTAGATATATGTGTGTCCGTTTTTGGCAAATGCCTCATCCAAATTCTAACATTTCTGTCTTTACCGCTCTCTGCCATAAAAAAAACCAGTGGCGCTACAACCTTTTAGGTCTGGGCCTCAGAAACCCGTGATCATGTGTCAATCTAAACACATATAGAAATCTGAGGCTCAGACCTTAAAAGGTTGTAACGCTATTGTTTTAGTATTAGACTAAAATATCGAAATTTAAAGCTTCAAATAGTAGTTTATGCAAGTGTCATATAATAGAGGGTATTAAAACATGAGTTTTTTTACCTTCAAAATAAGATTACACGAATGTTTTAATATAAAGTTGCACACACTTTATTTAATCTCATGGCTATAGGTAGCTACATTAAATAATATGCAATATAAAAGAAACACGTTATTTATTATAAGTCTGTTATTGGTCTATTGGCTCGGAACCAGCGCGTTGCGCGCGCAGCTCGCTCACCACAGATAATGTGATCTTTAATTGAATTGAATCCTCCTTGGTCGGGACACATTGTACTTTTATAATTAAAAAATTGTTTTAAAGTAAATGTAAATAAAATATGCCAATAAAAGTCTGTATTTCATTTCATAATTAGAATATTACCGTATGAGATTATATAAAAGAAATTTTGTGTTATTGTCAGGATTTAAGTATATAAGAGTTTTTTTTATTTTATTACATGAGTCCTTCAGTCGTTGTTTTTTTTTTATTTTTATTTATGGCTCTGGCACGACATGTGCATTAGCCAGCGTCAAGTATAGGATTTTTATAATTCGTGCTTGTCTTTTTAGAAATTCGACAGTGTCCTCTATGTATGGTTTAAGCACTCGCCAGGTACCGCACAACCCTCCCATAGGCCGAGAACAAATTTAAATTAAATTAAAACTTGCCCTCGAACCGGTAATCGAACCCGGTACCCCTCACCTAGCTGCCACTTAATAAGACCGCTAGGCTATGAGGCCCCTTTCAGTCGTTGTTAGAGGTTTGGTTTGATATTCCAACGTGTTCAATAGATGGCGCTTCATGCGGATAAAACGCACTAGCGTTTCAATTCATAACACCAATAATATGTTTGAACAAAGTATATCTGTTATGGTGACATCGTGTTGTAACTTGTGAAATGCCGTGGTTAGTCATTTTTAAAATTTTTGGGTTGCATCCTCATAGTTACTGCGTATCTATGCTGATGTAGTTATAATTTAGGGATGTGACATTCTGCATGAAAAATCAATTTGTTATTAATCGATTTTTTCCCAATTTTTGAATGAATTTCAAAATAAACACCCTAAATATTTTATTTTTCATTGTTTTTTTAAATTAAAATAAAACAGAAATTATAAACACAAATTATCGTTTAAGAATAATCAAAATCGAAATTAACTCTCTCGAAACTTTTCTCAAAATCTCGTTTTGATAGATTTTAGGTGAAATTTGATAAATGCTGAGTGTATGCCTTTTCAATAGCACATTGCAGTATTTTTGTTGTCTTTTTAATTGTATGTAATCTTGCGCTGCTGAATAAATTTATTTTACTTTTAAATTATAGTGTTCCATTCAAACTTGAGTTCTTGTAAAATTAACAGGTTTTATCATCCTTTCGATGTTTTACAAAAAAACATCAATGCATCGAGTACATCAATACATCCTCAAAGCATCGGATTCAATGTATCGCATTGTAAACATCGATGTATATCGAATATCCCTAATAGTTCGAGGTCCGGGTTATAAAAGACCAGACATATTGTCGGGAGGTGGCAGATGAAAAATCGACAATGATTGATTTTCAATTATAAAAATAATCGATTATTTTAAATATAAATAATCTTGTTGGAACGAAGTTATGGCGCGTTGCGAAAGGGGGATGGACGGAATAAATTTAGACCAAAAGTTGTAACGACACTTTTTGCTATAGTTGTTCTATTTTATATTTTCGATTTAGCTGTCGCCAACGTCTATACCACGTTGAATACACCGGTTCTCGTCCGATCACCGAAGTTAAGCATCGTCGGGCGAGGTCAGTACTTGGATGGGTGACCGCCTGAGAACACCTCGTGAGACTTTTTTTTCGTAGCAATAAGAAATTAAAATTATGTTTACTTAATCTAAATTAGTCGTAATAAACGTACACACGAATCCCTGTACAATAATAATTGCGGGGTCTGAAAAAAATGTTTGAGGAAAATGTCATGAAATTCTGCGAATTCAAAAATTTGCGAACTAATATCACAACGAGAACAGCTTATGGAGATGAACCAGATGAGACTGAATTAAAACATCTGAACCACGAAATACGATTATTCATTGCGCCACTTAATTTATATTTACTATTTAATGGTAGTTTTCCAATTACAGCCATGCGATTCTGTAACTCACTTTTCGAACTCACACAGCGGTATAGCATCGGCGGTCGCTCTCAAATCAGTCGTGAAGCAGTCATTTTATGATTTGGCATTCTGATAAGGTGGGAGCTTGTAGTTTATTGTTTATAAATTAATCGAAAGGAACTTCGTTCCATCCGAGTGTCCCTTGACACCTCTCAAGTTTTTTAATAATTGTATACTACGTGGGAGCTAATTACAAGGCAGAAAGAAAAATTTAATTCATATTTGAAATAACCTCTAAAACAAGAAAAGCTTTACGAGTTTTTAATCGATATTTGATGTCGGTTTTAGGGGGAACAATCTGTTGGACGAATCACCAGCCTGTGGTTGTGGGTTTGAACCCCAATCGTGCTCTGAGAAATTGACTCCAAATAAATCAGTGCAATTGAACTGAACAGCGTAAACATTTTGTCAATACAGATTATATTTTTACAGACGAAAAAAAAGGGTGCGTGTACTTATGTACGCGCGTTAGAAGTTATACTTCTTTGGCATTATTAAAAACAGATTTTGATGCAAATAATTAATTACAATTAAATAATCAAAAACTGAAAAAGGAGTCATTATAGTTAATAAAGTTCAGTTTACATTTGAAAAATTAAATAAATAAATATGTATTATTATTCTCTTACATTACATTAAGTGTATCATAAATTCTATTATTATTCGAATGTTGTTTTTAAATTATGTCCAATGCCGTAGCATCTTCCGTGGGCAACTTCATTCTGTCAATTTTGTGTCATGCGCGCGCGCATCGTAAAATTTCACTCTCATCAATTTTTCATAACGCGCCTAAAGAAGTATAACTTCAAAAAGTTGTAATCAATCCAAATATTTATTAAGACCCTCGTGCACTAACACTAGGGGGAGACACTCATATGAACTTAATGTCAAATTAAATCATAAGTATAATCAAATTATCTTCCATGGGGATGACGAATTCGCTTTTATTTTTAGGGTGATTTTTACGTTAGTATAAGCCAAGTCATTAAGTACTAGCAATGCGGTTTCTACTAACGCCCGAACCCAATAACCTATCTCAATCCATATAAATCCACGATCTGACATAGTAATCTTAATCCAAATGTTGTAACAAGTGTGCCAATAACCAATCGACGGATTGTAATAGCCATCTGTCGATACAAGCTATCCATGGGAGGTCGTATCGGTGTCTGTGGATAGACCTTTGTATGAAAATGACAGTTGACGAAAGCTCATTTTCAAGTTAATTATTTTAATAGATTTCAACTTACACAAGTTTTTTAAATAATTAAGAAAACTGTTTGTTATGGTTTAAACATATCACTACATAGTATAAAACAAAGTCGCTTTCTCTGTCCCTATTTCCCTTTGTATGCTTAAATCTTTGAAACTGCACAACGGATTTTGATGCGGTTTTTTTTAATAGATAGAGTGATTCAAGAGGAAGGTTTATATGTATAATAACATCCATTAAATAGTGGAGAAGTACTGTTATTTTTGAGGTTTCTAATGTGATGTCGTAAATAATTACATTTTTTCCGCTTACATTGCTAACGCAGGCTGAACCCTACGAGTTTTATCAAAATAATGTACTAAGTATTATACACATTGAAAAGGTCTACAGAAAAGTCCGTGATGGTATATGTCTATCTCTTATGGATAACCCACAATAACTTTTTTTTGTCATTTACTTTTTACGACAAATTACTACGTCCTTGATTTGAGAACTGGCAGTAAATGTAAAATTAGAAGCATTAATATTTATTTCTTTAATGACGAATCACAAGTATACAATGCGTTACCTACGTGAATAAATGATTTTTGAATTTGAATTTGAATTTGAAAAAATAATAGCTAATTTTCGAAGCGATTTTAACCAATACAGCATTAATCCTTAACCAATTAAATACCTTGAATACATTGTTCATTTAATATAGATCTATATGGCCCTTTACACCGTATGATTTAAGTGAATATTTTCGAAGATATTACAGATTTAAAAATTGCGGGACGTAGTGTTTGCGGCGGTACCGGCCGGCCGCACAGTTTTTCTGTAGTGTATTTAGTATCAGCATTGCACCCGTGCGAAGCCGGGGCGGGTCGCTAGTACACATGTATATTTAAATGTTATTTGCACGGTTTTATTTACTTTATTTGGTTTAAATTAATTATCAAATCTGACTGGAAAACTCGGTAAAATGGAACGACAAAGAGCATTTTATCCGTCGCCAAAGATGGATTGTCTTCGTTGAGTTTGGTTATTGAGATGCAGATAGGAGATCGATCGCCTGTCACGGTCTGATCGCAGATTTTTTTCAATCTGAGATTGTGGATTGATTATTGGGTTCGGACGTTAGTGGAGATTCGTGGAAATTCTACTAAGTCTGACTATAGATATATTTTTGTTATCATTTTACTTAGTTTTCTTAGATGGTTATTTCTTTAGGCGCATGAGGGTAGAATTTATACGGATGAAAGGCAATAATAATATTAGCGTCACGAAGATGTGCAGCGTTTTTGTCGAAGAAAATGGAGAGAGCAATGGAGAGAGAGTGAGAAAAGGCGAATGTAGCATCAAGCAAATAGAGAGAGTAGGGCGCGAGAGTAGGGAGAGTGCTATAGTGAGAAAGATTGAGAGAGAGAGAGAGAGTAAAATTACACGCTATTGGTTGATGTGTTCGTTTATAAGATACAAATTAGAACTTTAGATGGCAATTCTGTCGCATAACGTCTGACTTGCACGTTACAAGTAGTAGTTCATCATGCACTTTTTTTTTAAAGTGCATGCGTACAAAGTACACGTGTCAGAAGTGAAACTTCTTTGGCAAACTAATCGTTAATTCTTGTTCATATTTATACAAATCTAAAACTTTAGATTTCCGAGACTTAGAAGGAGGGAAAAAGGAAGATGTGTTAGGAATTTAATGAATTTAATTACCATTAAAATATTAAGTGTCGTAAATTAATACAAATTATATATATACATATATATATATTTTTTTAATTATTTCTTAGATTTTTATTTAATTTACAATGCGTCATTTGAGATTTCAACAAATTATTTTTCATTCAATATAAACTACTAATACTTCATAAATTCTCTGTACGAAATTTTAATTTTAAAAAAAAAGGGTGCGTGTACTTATGTACGCGCGTCAGAAGTTATACTTCTTTGGCATTATTAAAAATAGTTTTTGATTGCATGCAAATAATTAATTACAATTAAATAATCAAAGACTGGAAAAGGAGTCATTAAAGTCAATAAAGTTCAGTTTACATTTGAAAAATTAAATAAATAAATATTTATTATTATTCTTACATTAAACAAATAAAACACTATTTATCTTTAAAACATTTTTATTTCATTATACTATTTATTTTTATGTGACTCTAATGTCTTCATCAGAACTTTGGTTTGTAATTTTAAATTAATCATTACTTGGTTGTGCATCTACGAGGCTTCTCCAAAACTAAAACTACTTCTTGCTTTCTGCAACAAATAAGAGAATATTAATTTAAGCTCTGTCCATGCAAAACTTAAAAATTTTTATAATTCATATTATAAAATTTTTAACACATTTATATTAATATATAATTTGTAGCACATGCTACAGACCTGGATAGCAACTTTCTTTTATTCTATTTAGAGATAGAGATAATTTAAATATAATAGCGGTGTCTTCCTTGTATGTTTCTTTGGAGTTGTTTGGGGATTCTTGTTGTTCAGTTCGACATGATTTTCTTTAACCTTTCTTTAATCCTACAAAATAATGAAATTGTTAAGTTATGTTGTCACTGTTGTGCACACCTTTGTTTGGCTTTTTTAGTATTCAAGTTATGTCAAAACTGATTTATTACCTTGTCATTGTTGGCTTTATTTGCTTTTGGGATATCAATTGTTTCCAAAATGATTTTATTTGTAATATCCTGAAATATATAAATAACATCTATTAATTTAAGTATCATGGTGAGTGGTTCGCACTCAGGTATTAAGGTGTATTATACCCACTGTCCATTATAAGTGGGAATGGGCTCACTTCGGGTTGGACAGAGTTTCGGTACTACAAATGCAACATGGATGTTTTGAGGTATTACAATATCTCTAACTACCCTGTAGGGGAATAAAGTACTGTTGTGAGCATATGCCTATGCTTGAAAGGTTGAACCTTGAACATCACCATACATCATATTTATAATTAACATTCCTACCTCGACACCATCACAATCAAATTCATTGAAATCTACTTCAAACCATTGCGGTATCATCTCTGCCATATCCATTGTGTCTGGAGAAGGTGATGGTGACTTTGTTCCACCTCCAGTTTTTGATGTTTCACGGCGATAAGATGACAACTCTTTTTTTGTATTCAATTTAGTGCACTTCCACTGATTCATCAATTGGTTTTTGTCTCTTGTCCCTATATTTGCTAGAATAAATCCGAAAAATTACATGTTTTGATTAAATATGATCATTATAATATGTATATATGATATGGTCATTTTTTTGAGATGCAGGTACTTATTAAAATGTTTACTTCTCTGTTATATCGCTCCAAGCCTTCATTTTCTCCTTATTAGTATTCGTGCTTAAATCTTAGTTCTCAATTATTGATATATAGGGTCGTAGAATATTTCTAAAAAGTTGCTGTAACAAACGCAATAAACAAAAGCAAAGAATAATGGTTCATGTTTCAGTTTTAATCAACAATAATACTCGATAATACATACGGATAGTTAACCTCAATTGTATTGAAGCACTCAGGAAGGTTGGCACAGTTTTTTCACAAATATTTTATCATATTAATTAGTATTGATTTAGATAATACTTCTGATTATAATTCAGACGCACATATAAAATTCGCACTTGTATAATGAAAATAACTAGGTATATAATCTTTTATTGTATACAATAATTAAAACTCCTATATTTGTTTAAAAGGTAAATGTCACTGTCAGATGTCATGGTCATTCAAAATTCTCGTTAAGCTGCTAAGCTAAGAAATAGAATATGCGTGAAGTTAGCTTCACGCATATTCTATTTCTTTTTACTTTTAGATTGTATTATTCCCATCTCGCTCGCGCACGCTATATCACACAGCCACATTTTGTGTCACAGGTGCGCGCGCATCGTAAAATTTCACTCTCATCAATTTTTCATAACGCGCCTAAAGAAGTACAACTTCAATATAATTTCTGTAAGGTAATTCGCCCTTCTCACTCTCTCAATCGGTCTCAATCGCTCTCTCCCTTTTCTTCGACAAAAACGCTGCACATCTTCGTGACGTTTCCGTAAAAATTTTACCCTCATGCCTAAAGGAGTTTCATTTCAAAAATACGTAAAGCTCAAAGCTTTTATAAATGACACGATAATCAAAAAGAAAGTTTAGTTTAGAACGGGTTTATTTTCAATTAATTTTAATAATTGTGCAAACATGATATGGGCGTTACTTCTTAATAAAGACATTCCTGTGTAGTATGATTAAATCGTTTGAATGTAAGTGCGTGCTCCTATTACGCCATTCCTCCTGATGATAGAGGACAAGTCATTGTTTTAAAATTATTTAATTATTATTAATTACTTAAAATGTCACGTGGAACATTTAGATTTTTTTTTTGGGCGAATTAAAAACTAGATTTCGTGGGACTAAAATTTGACTTTATAATTTGTCATTATATATCTTTATAGCTGTAAAATTTAAACAGCTTTTTTTATTTTAATCTGTTCTGTGAGTTTAATCTAAATTAGTTAACGTCACATTTGTATATACAGTGGAATCTTGATAACTCAAACCTTGTTAAGTCGAAATCCTTCCGCTGAACCCCTAAATACGAATCTCGAATTATTTAGACTTTGTATCTCGAAAAAAATATTATTTTCCTACGAAGTATTGATAATACATATACTCTATAACTTGAATTTCAAAAAGGGGACTCCGTAAGTCATAGTTAGTAAAGTGGAATTCCCCGAAATAAAAAGCAATAAAATCCAAAATGATTGTTCGGTGCTTCTAATATATTGTTTCTGTCTTGTACACGTGCAATGAAAGAATATATTCATATAAAAATATTTTTATTTTTATTTTTGTTATGTGTATGTTTTTGATTAAGGTAATAAAGTATAAATAAAAAAGTGTGTGTGTGTCAGCTACGACGCACGATTGGAGTTTACTCCTTACGAACGATAAAATGGCGATAATGTTCTGTGGCTGTCGACCATATTTTCATACTAAAGGTGGTAAGAATATATGTTTTTATAATATAAATGTTTGTGATAGTAATAAAACGTACCTACATCATCTATGCCCACATAGGATTTTCTTTTTGTGACCAAAGTTACCTTTATAGTAAGAGAAGAATAAGAATGAACAATCTTTTTAGTTTTAATTTCACTGACTATTTGTAAATGATACGCACAGAGGTCGGGTAACAACTGTCAACTGACACTTTATTGTAAAAACAATATTAACAAACAGTCTAGCAGATGGCGCTAGTAGGTATATATTTTGTTATACATTTCAACATCCCCACTTAACAAAATAAAAGATGCAAACACACAACAATACATATATCCATTACATATAATTTTTATCAAATAAACCAAACATTCCTAAAAAATTATAATGTTTCATTTTACATAAACCCTTAGTAAGTAGATCCGCGGGCATCTCTGAAGTCGACAAGTATTTAATTTTTACAATTTCATTAGCGTCTTTTTCTCTACAAAAATGGTACCGCACATCTATATGTTTTGACCTTTTATGGTGCACAGGATTTGCTGACAACTTATGAGCTGACTGATTATCATTAAATATTGGTATTGGATAAGTTACTCCAGTTAATTCAAATAACAAACTTCGCAAATACACAGCCTCTTTACAACATTCTGAAATGCCCATATATTCAGCCTCCGTACTTGACAATGCTACAGTAACCTGCTTCTTAGTTTCCCAAGATATTGCACAATTCGACATTCTAAAGAAATATCCTGTATAAGATCTCCTATCAATTACATTACTTGCCCAATCTGCATCTACAAAAGCTTCTAACTGATTATTACCACTAGCTAAAAACTTTAAACACATAGATTTAGTTTTCTTTAAGTACTTTAGAACCCTCTTTGCATAAGCCCAATGTTCTTTTGTGTAACAATTGTTAAATTGGCTTAGGAAATTTACAGAAAACACAATATCAGGACGTGTGAGCACAGCTATATACATAAGCGAACCAATTAGTTTCTGATAAGGTAACTTTTTATCACAATTCTCACTTTTAGTTAAATTCAATTTAGGTTCAATAGGTGTATCTGCAAACTTACAATCAGAAATATTAAACTTTAACAGTAATTCATCAATATACCTTTCTTGACTTAAAGTTATAGTACCATTCTCTTTATCCATTGCTACATCCATACCTAAACAATTTTTAATACATCCCAAGTCTTTAATTTTGAACTTAGATGACAAACTTTCTTTTAACAAATCTGTTTCCTTTTGATTATTTGAAAATACAAAGAAATCGTCAACATACAATGCAATAATAACTTTTACATTTTTATCCATTTTTATAAACAAACATGGTTCTAGTTTACTTCTTTTAAAACCTAAGGATTGCAACAAATCATCAACCCTTTTATACCATGCCCTTGATGACTGTTTTAAGCCATAAATAGCACGTTTTAAACGCAGAACCTTGTTCACATTATCATGACTAACATGAAAAAATGGAGGTTTCATCATATACACATTTTCATTAAGAAAACCATTTAAAAATGCAGTATCTACATCTAAGTGACAAATATCCAACTGAAGCTGAATTGCTAAAGCAAATAACAATCTCAAACTAGAATGTCTAACTACAGGTGAAAAACATTCATTGAAATCAATGCCTGGCTTTTGGGTGAAGCCCTTAGCAACTAGCCTGGCTCTATACCTGACATTATTATCATTATCAATTTTTCGCTTGAAAACCCATTTACATGGTACTACAGTGCCACTGTGAGGAATGTCCACTAATTCCCAAGCATCATTGTCTTCAAATGATTTAAATTCACTTTGTATAGCTAATTTCCACTGTTCTCTTTCTGGTCCATTCAACACTTCATTTAGAGATATTTCACTAGCACTTGTATCACTGGTTTGACCTTCACACACAACACTAAAACCGTAACGATCAGTCTGCTTGCGTCGGCGCTTGGCAGGCATTTCCACCGGCAACACGGGAGAGTGCCTTGGCTGAGAAGGAAGCTGTTGCCTGGCTGGCACAGGCTCCGCAGGTTCAGCTGCTAGTACGTCTTCGGAGTCCTCAAAGCCGTCTTCATCAGTGTCGTAGCTTTCTTTGAGTCTCAGTTCCTCTTTCTGCTCCTGATCTTTCTCTGGTTTTGTGTGCATCATGTTCCCCACTTCTTGGGTACATTCTTCCCTTTCTTCTTTCATAGGAAAGATATCATTTGTGCCCTCACTAATATTAATGTGTATCACTTCTTGTTTCTGGTCAATCCCCTCCTCAATCACAACAATATCTCTTGCTAACGTTACTTTGTTATTTTTGGGATTGTAAACTCGGTAACCTTTTATGTTGTCTGAGTAACCAACAAGAATACCCTCAGTTGCTTTTTTGTCCAATTTTAACCTTTTTTCTTTTGGTATGTGTACCATAGCCTTACTTCCAAAGATACGTAGATTACTGACATCTGGCTTAGTACCGGTCCATATTTCTATAGGCGTCTTGTTATCAAATCCTGATGCGATTGACCTGTTCCGCAGATAAACTGCAGTG
The DNA here is from genome assembly GCF_905475465.1 of Pieris napi. Lineage (NCBI taxonomy): Eukaryota > Metazoa > Arthropoda > Insecta > Lepidoptera > Pieridae > Pieris > Pieris napi. The sequence continues at coordinate 1,256,140 of NC_062258.1, read as the reverse complement.
TTTACTGCTTCTGCCCAAAAACATTTTTTCAATCCTGCATCGAATAACAAACATCTCGCTTTTTCTACAATTGTACGATTGTACCTTTCACAGAGACCATTTTGTTCCGGTGTGTATGCACAGGTTTTTTGATGTACTATTCCGGCCAATTGCAAGAAATTTTCAAATTCCTTACTGCAGAATTCTGTACCATTATCTGACCTTAACACTTTCAACTTTCTGCCTGTCTGATTTTCTACTAACGTCTTGAATGCTTTGAAAAAAGAAAATACTTCATCTTTGGTCTTCAAGAAATAAACAAATGCCATCCGACTAAAATCATCGACGAACAACAAAAAATATTTCATTCCACCAACAGATCTGACTTCCATAGGTCCACAGATGTCTGCATGCACTATCTCGAGGAGTTCCTGTGCCCTGTTGCCAACATGACTGAAAGGCAGCCTGGATTGCTTCCCCTCACAACAAACAATGCAGCTAGTCTTACTAACCTGAGCCTTGTCCGAGTATGACATACCTTTTACAGCACCATCTCTCATCACATTAAGATCTTTGCTGTTTAGATGACCAAATCTTCTATGCCATATATTTCCAGACACCGAAGTCAACAAACAATCCACTTGTTTGATTCTTAATTTATAAACACCTCCGACTACATCTGCGATTCCTACAACTTCGTTATTTTGGTTATAAATATAACAGTGCTTTTCATCAAATGTCACATTATTTCCTTTGCTCACTAATTGGCTGACCGATAATAAGTTCGTAGCCAAGTTTGGTACATATAACACTCCCATAACTGTATTATCGTGTTCAATATCTCCAACAAGAGTAGTTATTTGGATATCACCACAGCCTTCTACAGGAATTTTTGTCTTATCAGCGATAATAATGTCTCTCACTTGGTGTTGTTTTTTTACGTTCAACAACCAATCTTTGTTTGACGTTAAATGACGACTGGCACCACTATCGATGTACCAATCCGATTGATTAAAATTACCGCTGAGAAATATTGCACTAAATGCATTAGATTCCTTGTTATTAGTGTTTAATTTACATTTATTCATGAAATGTCCGTATTGTTTACATTTAAAGCATTTGACATTGACATTTGACTTGCCGACATTACGCGATTCCGATTGTCTATGCGTTTGTTTTCTTTTTTGTTGACAACATTTCGACGCAAACGCATTCTGTGTAGAACTCGTACCAACTTCACTACCATCTTCCATATCCAATAATTTTGACTTAATGACGTCAGCTGTTAACTCAATACCTGAATGCTCCACCGCCATTATCATTGGTTCAAATTTTTCTGGTAATCCTGCTAACAACAAAGACCCGATCCACTCATCACTAATTTTGAATCCTGTGTTATTCAATCGCTGGCTTGTTTCTAACAATGAAGTCACATATTGTGCCATAGAATCACAATTTTCACGACGAATTGATATTAGGTTACGAAGTAGTCCGATGCGTCGCGTGAAGCCATTATCATCAAATAGCTTTTTTAGTTTCTGCCATAGTCCCATTGCAGTTGATTCACTTTTTATATGCACGAATAAACTGGGATCTATAGTTAACCCTTTTCTTGATAGTGTATCTGTAGAGATACATCAGAATTTAAAAAAATGTAGTGTTATTATTTTTAAGCGAAACCATGATATTTTTTTAAGACTATATAGGCCATTTCTTAGTTTCGGAACGCAACTTAAGTTTTTTGTGTTGGTATGACTGATGAGCTGTCAAACTTCACTTTAGTTTAAACTTTAAGTTCCAACTTGTTGCCTCGCAAAAAGGTAAGAAAAGTTATGATTTTTTCTTGTTTTTATGTATTGAATGAGTGGATGTGTTAAGTTATTAATTATAGATATATTTAGCACTAAAATAATTACTTTGGACATTCTTTAATTGTCTGGTTGATGCTTCATGTGACTTTTTTAATGAATGTATCTCCTCGTGCACATTGCCAAGAAATTAACATTTCTATATATATTTGATATGTATTTCATGGTACACACTGCTAGCTTTACTAACAACTTTTACAAAATCGTCATGTATCTGTATGTGCACACTGCCAAGCTGAATAACTGTTCATATAGCTATGCATGGCTTATTTTATATATTAATTGTAGCTCCATATGCTTTCAAGAGCTAGCAAAATACTCACATTGGTGCCAAAACACAGTCAGTCATCAAAAAATGATGAAGAAAGTTCGGATTCTAGTAGTGAATTCGAGAATTTTAATCTTCAAAAACGCGATAGTACTGAATCTTCATCTGCTCCTTCGCTTCCTTCTTCTCTTGAAAATCTTCACATACTTCCTGACGATGAAAACAACCTCACTTCCTGCCCTACAGTATCAATGAAACCAGCGTCTGAAAGTATTTCTTTGGATTCTTCAACTCAAGATTCTCTTCACTCGGTTATACCTCCTTCACCAACTACCATTGTGAATGTTATTCGAAATAAAAAGCCTAGATTTAACCGAATAGTGCCTGAAACACCAGAGTCATCGCCAGCAATAGTAGCAGCCTCACCATCGCCGTCAAATATAAATACACGCTCAAAACAGCCACGGCTAGCTGTCAGGCGCCTTGCACCTATACAAAGAAAGCAACTGAAATTCCATTGGAATAACAAGAAATTTGAACATAACGCCGAAATACACGATAAACATTTACCTTCAGATACCATAAAAACACCACTAGAATATTTTCAAAACTTCTTTGATGATGGCATCCTTAACATGATTACAGAGCAAAGCAATTTATACTCAACTCAAACAATTGGTCGTTCTCTTAATTTTTCAACACAAGACATCAAAGATTTTATTGCAATAAATTTGATAATGGGAATCGTGAATATTTCTACACTGCCTACACTGACTATTGGTGTCAGGAATTCAGATTTTCACAAATAGCTGATGTAATGACACTCAAAAAATTTCAACAGATACGACGGTACATCCACTTCAACGATAATCTGCTTGATGACGGTGATCGGTATTTTAAAGTTAGGCCACTCATTGAAAAAGTACGTGTCAACTTTTTGAGAGTTCCTCATGAAACCAGGTTCAGCATTGATGAAATGATGGTGCCATATAAGGGCAAAAAAGCCGGTAATCGAAAACAATACATAAAGAGCAAGCCTCGCAAATGGGGGTGCAAAATATTTGTTAGAGCTGGCGTTTCGGGCTTCATTTAGGTTTCGACATCATATTATACAAGGGCTCTTACATTCTGGAAGACAGCAGCCATTCAAAAACTGTGATTCTAACGAACGAACGAACGAACTACTGATTATTAACGTGTTTTTATATTTATTTTCATATAAATAATTATTATATAATAGATAATTTGGCAATGTATCTTTAGAGATACATCGATAGCGTAATATATTTATCAATGCCCTTGGCAATGTATCCCACAAGATACGGGTGGTTTTTTTAAAGGGGTAGTTTGAATATTTTTTTTAATATTTTTTCTAGAGCCCTTGGGTCATTAAAGTTAAGTGCTATGAATATTATTTTTATATTCGAAAAAATAAAATTCTGCCAAGTTAAGGGTTAACACTATTTTTGCTTTCGCTTTCGCGTCATTCGGATCATCTTCAGTCGTGATACACTGTTGCACGCCTTCCAATACGAGATAATTTTCCACAGCAAATGCCCAATCTTCGTAATTTTCTCTGCCCCTTAACTTTGCAATACGAGCAATAAGGTTTGTCGACATTTTTGCACTATATTTCCACCAAATTTTTTTATTTAATTCACGTGATAGCCCATAACCTGTAAATGATACGCACAGAGGTCGGGTAACAACTGTCAACTGACACTTTATTGTAAAAACAATATTAACAAACAGTCTAGCAGATGGCGCTAGTAGGTATATATTTTGTTATACATTTCAACACCATTACTATTGACAAAACTCTATGGCACGCTAGACAATCTACTTTTATTTTTTACACCTGTCAACACTGACAATGTTGTAACGTGGCTGTCAAAACGTGAATTCAAAATAGAAAAGTCTGTGTAATGTAATCCATCTCATTCTTTTACACGTTCAATCCATTTGTCTCTTTCTACATAACGCCTCAACTTTTCGTGTTACACATAACGCCTCAACTTTTACACTTGATTTTATTTTTAGATTAGATTAAAATCTAATTAAAAAATGAAAAATAAATTTTTCCTCATAAAATTTCCGTACCGGGCCTAATAACTCAAAGCGTGGGGCGCTCTGTGCCATATTTTTCGTCTATCGAATTCTTTTTCACTTTTTAGTTTGATGTGCTTTAAAAGCGTGTTTTTTAGTTTTTTTTAACTATTATTTATTTTTTAGTTTAATTTTTTTAATTTTTTTTTTCGTATTATTGCATTGTCATCGATCTTTGACAGGTGCGCAAAGTTTGAATTATATCTGTCCGTTGGGTGAGTGGGTCAAAATCGAGTCCGAAGGAGTCGGTTACATACATACATACATACAGGTGAAGCTAATATAAAGCGTGTAAAAAAACAAGAAACATACGGAAATCTGAGGTCAATAGCTGTACCACTGGTTTATTTAGGTCATTGTGAACATACTTATGCCGAGACGCATCGGCGTCGGTTGCGCGCCGTGCAGAGCACCACCCTTCGACGTATCGTCGACGCGCCGCGTTACGTGAGAAACGCGACCATCTCGAGGGACCTAAGGCAACAAGGTCTGGATGACTTTATCGGCGAGCTGGCGAGGCGCATGTTCGAGCGTGCGGACGCCTCCGGCTTCGAGCACCTCCGGCGCCTCGCCCCGCATCATACTCGACCTCCAGACCACAGGCGAGCCTACCCGCGCGAGCTGGTCCGCGCGGAGGCTGAATCTGACGAATCCACATAATATTATGACAATATCCAAGACTAATGGGCTGGACCCCTCCCGTCGGCGTCTCGGAGCGCGCAGAGGATTCGTCCGCTGGTCTGCCTCGCTGCGCTTCCCTCGGGTAACCGAGGGTCTCACCCGGTGTGGTACGACCGCGCCCGCGCGCGCCCGTTACCGCCACGGGGGGGCGCCACCAGCCCCACGGACATGACACGAGAGGCGCTGCGTGAGCGAAGACGCTCCGCAGCGCAAACGAAGTTCAGGGCCGTGTCAGGCCCACCCTAACGACCGTCCCGCCGTTGAGCGGGACGCGTACCCCGCAACCCCCCGCAAGCCCATGGGCGTAACGGGGTTCCCAGCGCCACTCAAGGGTGATTGCGCGGAGGAAAGCAGTTGATGTTTTACCGCCATTTTGGAAACATGACGTTTCGACTTTTGACAGATGGCGAAATGTTGCCGTCTGACATCGCGTCTTGGTTGGATTATGACAGATTAAAAATGGAATGTTTTGAGCGGCACGAAGAGTTAAAATACATGATGGAGAATAAAAATAAATACACGGAGCCGGCGCTAGCGAGGTAATGAAAATGTTTATATTTCTCTAAAACCATTGATCTCTTCCGCATTGTGACTAATTTCACATCGCTTTTCATGTGACCGCCAACTTTTATGTCTCTTTATCTTCTGGAATATCTCTTCTTCAACAAATGTAGGACGAATTTATGTTTAAACCTTAAACTTTCATTCTACTTTAAGGTAAACATTTTCTCGCTAAAAGAAATTAAATGACAACACTACCGCAAAAACCAATCGACAACCATAATAAGTATCGCGGAAAAGTAAGTTGTACTACTATTTTATGGCAATACAGCAGGTCACGGCGTTCATTTCGGGAGAATTTTATAATGCCCGGAACGAAATGGTGCGGTGCCGGTCAATTGGCTAGCACCTACAACGATTTGGGCCAAGATAGGAACGAGGACAGATGCTGTAGGGCCCACGATAACTGTCGGGTCAACATAGGGGCATTTAAACGAAGATTTGGATTGTTCAACTATAGGCCGTATACGATTTCACACTGCAAATGCGATAGGAGGTTAGTTTTTTTTATATATGGGTTTTTGGTCTTTGGGTTTGGTTTGTGGGTTACCTGTTTAGTCGGCGTTCGTAGTTCTTGACAGTTGACAGCTCAATCAGAGTTGTGAGAAACAGTTGACAATTGATGTGTTTGTTTTGGGAACCGCTTTTGCTGTATATTTTGCAAAACTCTGGGGTTCAACGGGATGATACCATTTCGTTCGATTTATGGTTTTCGTGTACATATATGGGTTATATATACTATGTCAACTACGTGTTTGAATTGATATAAAGCAAGATGGGGACATAGGTCTGTGGACACGGCCGCGGCAGTGCGTCCGCCAAGTCCACCAAAAAACCCACTAAGAAACACTGAAATTCAAATTCCAATTTAAAAAAATCGAATAGCCCCCTTAACAATGAAATTGCCCCCCTGTGGGGCATGGGCTCCATTGGGAAACCTGGGTTAGATAATTACGTAATACCTTCGATGGCTGAGGAGTTTGAATAGCAGAGGGAGTGTTAACCCCACAGTCTCCACGTCATCCGTAAACGCATTTTCACTTCATTAAAAAAAGGATAATTATGTAATTACTTAGACAGAAGGTCCCTTAAATAGGAATGGAATAATCTGACCGACGTGGTATTACATGGATCTCACTTTTTACCATAGAAGAACTGAGTTGCTAGGTTTTCATGGCATCTTTATTATGTCAACATAACGTCAATGATATAACGAATAACAGAGCATCAAAGAAATATAAACTACAAACTCATTCATAGACACAACTATGGTCTGACAATTCCGTAATAACTCTAAAACGGTTCGTTCAAAAATTATTTTTTGGATTCATTGGAGTAGCTCTCATAACCTAACTACTTCAATTCCAAAAAGTTATCAATAAAAATGTCGGTAATTCATCGTCCCCAAAACTATGGACTGACTTGCTTACCACGACGCTCAAACATGAGCTGCCGATTTAAGAGAGAGAGAGATTCAGTTACGATTTTATTACAATAAAACTGTAGCGGATTTAAAAGAAAGAAACGTGCGACTTTATTTATTATTGTCAAAGATTTTGGACACCATTTTGAATTATGGCAACTATTTATAACACTATTATCTGTTAATCTGTACGTCAAAAATATCATCTGTCATGTGTCATCGCGCTCTCGTTTCTGAACCTCACCCTAAGTTTTACGATTTTTACGTGAGCTTGACCAGTTTGGGTCAAATCTGGTAATTGAATTTGCCTCCCTTACTGTTGACTGATCTGATCTTAAATTTGGTACTCACCTTTAGTTCTGATGACAATATAATATATACATTGTAAATCGCAAATTCGGCCCCACATAGAGGAACTTTCTCTCCTCTGGGCGGGAGCTCTCCAGTACCACCTCCTTTCGCTTGACGTATTCAACGAAGAGCGATTCGAATCGCCAACGACCAGCCACTTTCCATGGGGCTTGATCTCTTGGCGTTGCGTGGAGATGTGGGGTCTCTTTGTATCTTCTTCCGCATTTACCATGGAGATCGTTCAGAGGAGTTGTTCGTTCCTGCAGTTGAGTTTCATCATCAGACGTCCGTCGTTCCACAACTGAACGATCCTTAAGGCAGTTTTTGCCGCGCACCACCACTATGTGGAATCAGCTGCCCACAGTATTTCCGAACCAATTCGACTTAGGGTCCAACGATGTAGGGTATTTATCACTTAATTCCACAATATGGGTTTCAAATGAAAGGCCCTGATTAGTAGAATAGACTTCTCTATGAAAATCCAATATGGCCGCCAACAAAATGGCAGGTTAATTTTTTTTCACAACCCCTTCGGAATGAAAAAAAAGTTCGTGCTACATACAAGTACACACTACACACGTCAGAAGTGAAACTTCTTTTACTTATTTGGCAAACTAATTTTTGTGTTATTACAAATTATAAATATATTTTTTTAAATAATTTCTTCGATAATATAACGTGGCAATTTAATTTACAATTCGTCATTTGAGATTTCAATAAATTATATTGCATAAAATATAAAATACTAATATTTCATAAATTCTCTTTACGAAATTTTAATTTAAAAAATAGAATTCCCTTCTCTCTCTCTCAATCGCTCTCTCCCTTTTCTTCGACAAAAACGCTGCACATCTTCGTGACGTATCCGCATAATTTTTACCCTTGTGCGTTTAAAGAAGGTTCACATCAAAGTACCTGGTCTGTTGGCTACCATTACACCGGAACGATTACTCCCGTTTCCGCATCGTGTGTAAAAACCAAAATCGACAATTGTCACCTTCATTGACTGACACCGATTAAGCGTAATCACTACGTGTTATCGTTATTACCCTCGTGTTTGCTTGTACACTTAGGGTCTACTTACTGTACTTTAGTACCAAATATCTATGCAACACATAAATTATTTGTAAGATACATTGTGCTATTTGATACTTCTCGGCCTTTGGGAGGGTTGTGCGGTACCGGGCGAGTGCCTAAACCGTACATGGAGCACATGGTCGAATTTCTAAGGCAAAAGCACGAATTATAAAAATCTTATACTAGACGCTGGCTAATGCACAAACCGTGCCAGAGCCATTAAAAATAATAAAACTTTAGAGGTGACAAGGGACACCCAGATGGAACGAAATTCCTTTCGATTAATTTATATGTTAATTGGTATGATAACAGTATGATAGATTTTCTCGACACCAATCTTACGACGAAAAAAAAAAGCCAACATCACGAGGTGTTCTCAGGCGGTCACCTATCCAAGTACTGACCTCGCCCGACGTTGCTTAACTTCGGTGATCGGACGAGAACCGGTGTATTACAATAGCAAATAGCAAAAAAGTGTCGTGACAACTTTTCGTAAGAATTTTTTCCGTCTAGCCCCCTTTCACAACGCGCGATAAGGAACTTCGTTCCAATAATTTAACTTAAACAATCAAACATGCAAAATAAAGAGACATAAAACGTTGACAAGCCAATCGGAAGAGATCAACTGTCACGCACATGAGTGAAATGTCAAACGTCAACAGAAAAAAGCGCGACGCGATGGACATACTACGGGTGCCCGGCACAAAGTGGTGCGGCAAGGGCTTTTCGGCAACGCATTATTCGCAGTTAGGAGGCTATACGCGCACAGATAGATGTTGTAGGATCCATGATTTGAGGTGTCCGTTCTGGATTGGGGGGATGGAGAAAAAATACGGCCTTTACAATTGGAGAGTCAACACACTGATGCATTGTCGGTGCGATGAAAGGTTTGTACATTTTTTATATATAATCTGTGTTAGAATATTTTGTGTGGTTTGCTTACATGTAACACTGACAATTGGCACTCTTATTTTACTCATTTCCCTTATAATTTATTGTAATTATTTATTTTTGTCCTGGTCTTGTATGTTCTATGTGTGGGGCTATGTGTGTGTACTTGTAAATTTATGGTTATGGTTTCTCTTGTGAGAACAGGCTACTAGGTAACTAAAACATATGAATTAAAAATATTATTTCATCAACCAGAATAAAAATAGATAAATTAAACTTATTTAAAAAAAGTGTGTGTACTTATGTACACGCGTTAGAAGTTATACTTCTTTGGAACAACATAGTTGGAATCAACAGAAGCAATAATTAAAAATTATACATACCGACAATTAACCTCAAATCTATAAATGCACTCAAAACAGTTTATTCAAATCAGTTTTATCACTAATATTCAATATTATATAGATATACTAATAAATAAAAATGTGTGCGTGTACTAGGTGTACACACGTAAGAAGTGAAACTTCTTTATGACCTTATTTTGCGAAAAATGATCTACTATATGCAACTTAATGAAATTGGTTAAATAAAGTTTAACAAAAGGCTTTTATTATCATAGACACACAAATACAATTATTTTATTTTACGTTATTACTACTAAGATTATTACAGAATTTCATTAATTGTAATAGAATTATTACTATGTGTGTGGAAACCTGGACCGGATTTACAGAAATACAAAATACATTATAACAATTGTTTTTCATAATCTACGACGACTGATGTGCCTACGGGCTAAGGCCTTCCCCATTTTCCTCCATTTTTCCTTATTGGACACCAATCTCCTCTAGGTCTTAGACTTTCCAGCCATTTCCATGATTTCATCGGCCCACCTTTTAAATTGCCTACCTCTGCTTCTTTTATGGCCTCTTGGTTGCCATAGTGTTACAATTTAGCTTCATTTATCTGCTCCTCTTATGGCATGTCAAGCCCATTTCTATTTGAGTTCTTTTGTTTTATATGCAGACCGGATTTTAATAGTAATGGTCAAATCTTGAGAACGTAGTAAGGAAAAATTCGTAGCATTAGACGCGTTGATATCTTTTCTATACAATCGCCTCGAACTCGAACGCCTAATGGTTAATAATAATTTACACTACATTTCTGACATTTACTGCAATTTATCCCCCCCCCCCTCTCTTCTTCTTGTCAGCAAAAGTAAGCAAAGCTCTCAAAAATAATAGTACATAAACGCATAAGTTTTGCATAGGAATCCTCGAAAATGCATTTCGTTTTCAAGCATAGACAATGTGTGGGTAATTTTTAAAAAAGAAAATAATAATTACTGTTGATGTAATCACCTAATAAGAACGACCCCCGAGTCGTTTTTGCAGTAATACTTCTTTAGGCGCGTTATGAAAAATTGATGAGAGTGAAATTTTGCGATGTGCGCGCACCGTGACACAAAATTAACAGAATGAAGTTATTGCATCGGACATAATTTAAAAACAACATTCGAATAATAATAGAATTTATTTATTTAATTTTTCAAATGTAAACTGAACTTTATTGACTATAATGATTCCTTTTCCAGTCTTTGATTATTTAATTGTAATTAATTATTTGCATGCAATCAAAAACTATTTTTAATGCCAAAGAAGTATAACTTCTTACGCGCGTACATAAGTACACGCACCCTTTTTTTATATATAGCTACTCTAAGTCTGGGGGTACGAAACTTGCATTAAAAACATTAAGCGCTGTGTACGAAACGGGCGACGGCGGAGCGGCGCGATGGTGCGATGCACGGGCGGCGGTACAGCGGTGGCGGCGCGGAGCGACGAGAACAAACTAGTTTGGTTTCGCCGCTCGAGCGGGTGCATAGTGTTGCAATTTTATCACAGTAATAATATGGAAATTATGGAAATTGACAATGAAGAGTTAATATCTTTTATTTTATCAAAACCGGCTATATGGGACAGTAAAAACTTATAATAAAGTGTTGGGAAAACTGCGTCTTCGTTGATTTACTGGATGAACACCATCTCTAGGTAATAAAAATTCTCTCATTAGGAGACTGGGCTCGCTAACACTACGTGAGCGCGACTGCGCGAAAGTTTGTTTCGTACACACGCAAGACACCGCTATGTCAACGCTCCGCGCCGCACCGCCCCGCCCCGCCGTCGCTCCGGCCGTCGCAAGTTTCGTACCCGCAGACTAAGGGAGGGAAATAAACAGAATTCATTAAGACATAACGACAGCTAAAAAACTCTACAAAAAACTTTAGTCTCCAAAAGGTTTATTAATAGAGTCATTACAGAGGTTCCGGTTAGATAAATGTTTTATATTGCATATAAAATGGATAGAAACAGGATAGCTGTCGACGGGTCGATCAGGGACAGAGGTGGCATGGACTAGTTATTTTGAGAATGGTCAAAAGTCAAAATTTCAAAAATGTTTTATTCCTATTGGAGCGTTCAAGTATTACGTAACGAATTTTGGGGGTGTGTCCTTTTGTAAAACGTTACGATACGGGGCGGGGATTGAATTACGCGTTATTGTTTATATTTTATTTTTCGACTTTCCAGCCCTTTACACCACATAATGGTAACTTTTAGTTATAAAGAGTCGCAGACGAAGTCGCGTATACCAGTCTAATATTATAAAACCCAAAAAAAAGAGTGGCGGAGAGTTTATTGCCAGTTCAAACTAATAAATTCAAAATTAGATGCATTTAATGTATAATTCTTTTTTGATGTTCTTAAGTGTACCTCACGTTCCTTCAAACCTCACATGATTAATGGAGAGCCCCTAAGTATTCGTCAAATTTATAAAAAGTCGTTCCACAACTGAGCGTTTTCAAAGGCAGATTTTGCCGCGCACCACCACTATGTGGAACCAGCTGCAACAAAAGAACTGGGTCTCCATGGGCTGCTATGACTGCTCTTTTTGGACGTCCCATAGGGTTGTCTTTAAAAAATGAGATTTATATCGCAATGCCTCTACGGATTCCTAGTCCCAAATGACACTTATAAAAAGGTCCATGTTATCTGGCATTCCTTCTAGTTGGAGGTCATAAATACAGTGCACATGTACTTGATTGACAATTATTTTTTTATTGCTTTTCTTAATGCCTCTTTGGGACCGTGTCCAAATAGTTTACGGCCAAACAGTCCAGTTTTAATATAAATAATAAATAAATTGTGTGAGCTGTGTTGGCCTAGTGGCTTGAGCGTGCGACTCTCATCCCTGAGGCCGTAGGTTCGATCCCCGGCTGTGCACCAATGGACTTTCTATGAGCGCATTTAACATTCGCTCGTACGAAGGAAAACATCGTGAGGAAACCGGCTTGTCAGTGGCGCTACAATCTTTTTAGGTCTGGGCCTCAGATATCTGTTTCATGATCATTTGTTAATCTAGGCAAGTAGGTGATCAGTGCCACATGTCGACTTTTAGGGTCGAAGGCAAGCCGGTTTCCTCACGATGTTTTCATGTCTATGTCAAATGCTTTCATAGAAAGAAAGTCCATTGGTGCACATCGTGGATCGAACCTACGACCTCAGGGATGAGAGTCGCACGCTGAAGCTACTAGGCCAACACCGGTCCAACGCTGCTCACTTCTTCTACTGAATTTTACATAAAAAAATTTTTTAACAACACTCCTGCCCTAACAGGCGACCCCACATTGACTAGAGTGAACAAAAGCTTACAGACGAAACAAAAAAAAGCAAACACAAAATCAAGAAGGAAAAACAAAATTACATAATAAAACAATAAAAGAAATTAACTAACCACTATAACAAATAATAAAAGTTTTGCCAGTTCACTCAACGGCGAATGAAAAAGGTCCGTTAACCTATGCAGTTCATTAACTAAACCAATACACCGAATCATATGTGCCCTTTTCAGAAGGTTAGTCCTAGCCGTGGGCACATGGAGTAACGATGGACGATGTCGCTTTCTGACGTACCCATCAAGTACATTAAAGCTTATGTACTGAAGTACTGCCGAATTACCGTCCTTGCCATGTAACAATTTTATGAAGTACATCACAAGCGCGAATTCTCGGCGTACGTAATATTAATTCACCGACTATCATTTAATAAGAACAAAGAACACACAATTCCATAAAAGCCTTTACAGTGAAACGAATGCTAACCTTCAGATTTGAAGACGATAAAAAAAACAAAGACACGCCATTTATTTTTAGTCAAATGTATAAACAAAAGCATCGCGAGAGGTTTTCTTCGAAGGCTTTAGAGGGTTTTTATTTGTATTAAAAAAAAAGGCATCCGCAATGGCAGGCAAAAAGAATTAGCTGAATTACTAACGCTTATTTATTTATTTATTTAATTATAAGTAATCTTACAGCTAACATACATAATATTACAAAACAAACACTTAGACAGTACAAAAAGCCAAAACAGATTACATAGATAAACAATATTATATACGAAAAATGAAACAAATAAGCGCATCAATAGACAAAACTATATACAGAAAACTGAAATTTAATATTTAAAACAATAAATAATACTAAATACAACCTAAACAAAATTAGTCTTCCCGCCTCTTCAAATATTTTCTCACATGTTCTTTGGTGAGGTGGAAAATATCAATATCCTCATAATTAGTGTCATAGTTAGATAAAACCCGAAGTTTTACTTGACTTAATGTCCCATAACCCCTAGATGGGGCAGATCAGATCCTCAGTGAGCCTCCATCGCGTTCTTGAGCCTCGTATTCCACTTGGCTCCAAGTTTTTCCAGCTTTGGATGCCCACGCTTTCGCTTTCATTGCAGGTTCCAATCGCCAGCTTGGGGATATGATACTCTTCCGAGTATATGGCCTATACATTTCCACTTGCGTCGCTTGATCTGCTGGATAATCGGGGTTTCTCGGCTCTCAAAGTTGCTCGTTAGATATCGTTTAGATCCAGTAGACACCCAGAATACGAAAAAAAATGGGTGCGTGTACTTATGTACGCGCGTAAAGAAGTATATATAAAAATAGTTTTTGATTGCATGCAAATAATTAATAACAATTAAAAAATAATCAAAGACTGGAAAAGGAGTCATTATAGTTAATAAAGTTCAGTTTACATTTGAAAAATTAAATAAATAAATATTTATTATTATTCTGTTACATTAAGTGTAACATAAATTCTATTATTATTCGAATGTTGTTTTTAAATTATGTCCAATGTAGTAGCATCTTCCGTGGGCAACTTCATTCTGTTAATTTTGTGTCACGGTGCGCGCGCATCGTAAAATTTCACTCTCATCAATTTTTTATAACGCGCCTAAAGAAGTATAACTTCAAAAAGACAGCGGTTGACGAAGACTTGGAACCGGTGCGAGATGCCTTACTTATGCTTTAAGTAAATCAATGGCGCTACAACCTTTTTAGGCCTGGGCCTCAAATTTCTGAATCTGATTCATCAGCCTTCCTCCTGTGCCTGACACACGCCGACGACTTTTTAGGTCTAAGTGTGGTTTTACAGTGACGCTTTCGCCAGCGCAGTTGGTAAGCGTCGCGGGCCACGAGCTTTGCGTCTCATGGATCATTACATAGTCACGCGGATGGCCCGCGTTGACGGCAATTCAGCCGCGCTTTTCAACCGCGTGCGGGCGAGGAGTCATTGTGTTCAGTGTGCGTTGCACAGTCTCGCCGGTCGGACGCGCGCATGCGTACCGTCGTCGCCAAAATGAATGCGAATTATATCGATACGGGTCGATTGATTGAAGAAGTTCGCTTTCGACCGTTGCTGTGGGATCCATCGAACGAATTATACAAAAACAAAGACGCAAAAAATAAGGCTTGGGAAGAAGTTGGAGAAGCAATCTTTGGAGAAAATTACATAAAGAAAGACAAAGGTATGTTTATAAAATTTGTATTTTTATCAATTACATTTATAATATAAAATTTATATTATGTTGGTATAAAAGTCGTCGTTAAACATATGTAGGGTAAGATTTCAATCGATATGTAGGGTAAGATAAGGTAAATTGATCAATTTTACTTGTTGGAGCACTATCTTTATGGATTTAAAAATAAGATTGTGGATTTTTGATGATTTGAACACTCTTCAACGGTTTACTTGCAGAAAAAACACATTAGATTAGTCATAAATGACTATGAATCATCACTATAGTCTATACTTGAAAGGACGACAATGAATTCAATTCCACTAATAAGTTCTTTCAAATAGGTACTAGGTAGGTACCTCTAGAATATTTGTCTGTCTTGCCACGAAACACTGCCAGCAGGCGATATAAAGTAATCGGCAAACACTTCGCGTAGTGTGTTTCCTGTTCTAGAAACTGGCTGAAGATTCATGTCAATCAAACCACTAATGCTTAATAAGTCATTTCCATTGTAGCCGTCTCGCACTCTGATAAAATTGTGTAATACGCAACAAGCTTTAACTATAGTTTTTGCGTTGGAGAAGCTCACGTTCATTGGAGTGTGAAACACTCTAAACTTGTTTGATAATATTCCAAATGTACATTCTATGTACCTTCTGGCACGACTTAGACGGTAATTGAATATCTTCTGTTTGTGGCTCATATCATTTCGAAGATAAGGTTTCATCACATAGTTCGATATGCCAAATGCACCATCACCAATTATTATATGAGGTGCCACAATATTAGATCCTTGCAGGTACTTTGGAGCCGGTAACCTTAAATTATTTCTTTCTAACTGTTGAAATAGTACACTGTTTTGGAATATGGTGGAATCAGAGTTTTTCCCACAAGAACCAATGTTGACATAAGTAAAGCAATAGTTGGCATCGCACATTGCCAGAAGGACAATAGAATAAAAATGTTTGTAATTGTAAAACATTGACCCTCCACCTGCGGGATTAACTATGCGTATATGTTTACCATCTATTGCCCCACAACAGTTAGGAAAGTTTGCATACATCTCAAACTCTGCACTAATACGTTGCCACATTTGCGTTGTCGGTTGAGGAATGCATTCTTCGCGTAGTTTTTCCCATATCTCACAGCAAACTTCCTTGACGATTTTGCTTATAGTAGTAACGCCCATTCTGTATGTGACATGTAGATCGGAGTAAGTGTTCCCAGTAGCTAAGAATCTGAAAAAAATATATATAATTATTAGAACTAGTAGAAAGTTCCAAGTAGGAAAGGATTCATAAAAAGTACAAGTGAGAAGGCGTGATACACAAAATATTATTTTTGCCAATTTTTTTTTGTTTCAGATAAGCTTTTACGTCAAAGATGGAAATCTGCAAGAGATGGATATTTCAAAACCAAAGCTAATATGAAAAAAGCACCATCTGGTAGCGGGGCAAAAACCGTTACAAAATACATTTATTTCAAAGAATTAAACTTTCTTGATCGTGTCACTGAAAACGAAGTTTCAGAATCTATGTACAACATTAATGAACAATCAAGTTCATCTGAAACAATAGCTCACGTAGTAAATAACGACGAAATTTCTGGCTCTTCTCAAAACAGTTCTACTCCGGTGGCTGACCAAGATAAACCAACATGGACTCGGAAGAGGAAACATGAACGGGTACAAGAGAACTCCGCGTTTGAGAAAAAGTTGGTAGATTTGTTAGACAAAAATATGCCAGACATAAGCTCTGACGATTTGTCATTTTTTAATTCTCTAGGTCCAATACTAAAATCTTTTAACAGTTATAAAAAACTATTATTTCGTGCCAAAGTATTGCAAATCGCCATGGATCTCTCCGCGCCAACTTCAAGTGGCACTACGTCGACGTCCAACATCTTGTCACCAGAACATAACTCAAATTCTACTACAACATCAACAACCAATCATTCTAATGATACTACTACGCAACGAGGTTATCAATCAGCAAGTCAATATTACACCGTCATGTCACCAGAAAATGATTCTAATTCTTCTGTAATGTGTGCAACCAATTCATCATATTTTTCAAACCAAACGCTACCAGTCAACGAATCAATGTCTAGTACCACCACTCAGCAAGGCTATCAAACAGCAAATCAATATGATCCTCATTCAACAGTCAATAATTCTGTTCAGCAAAGCTGTGAAGAAATACAGCACTTTCCAAATATTGCATCAGAAAACGACAATTTCTATTAATTACATTTCAACGAGTTTTGTTTTTTTGATTGTTTAAATTTGTAAATAAAGTAATTACTAAAAATTAAATAGTATTTTTCATGCCACTTACCTTAAGGTAATCGCCAACTTTTCAACTGGTTCTATAGGTGCTCGACGTAAACTTGATCTTTTTAAATTATGTTCTATCTTGCAGAGTAATTCATCAAATGTTGTTATAGACAGACGAAAATGTTTAAAGAACTTGTCACTATGTTCTCTTAAATCCGCAAACGATGTAGAGAACGCGCCTCTCAGCAATCTAGTGGCATTGTAAGGATGTACTTGTATACGTCGTCGTCGTTGCCTTTTTTTCCATAAGTAATATAGTATAATAAATACGAGAAGTCTCATCACGACTGTATGAGCCGGCAAACCGATCACGACTGTACGAGGCGGCTAACCGCGCGACTAGCTTTAAAACTAGTTTTATAGTTTCGAGCGGGTCATCCGCGCGCTTACCACCCGCGCGGACAGAAGCGTCACTGTAAAACCACACTAAGGCAAGTTCGAGCGTTCGAGCGAATGTTAAATGCGCACATAGAAAGAAAGTCCATTGGTGTATAGCCGGGGATCGAATCTACGACCTCAGGGATGAGAGTCGGACGCTGAAGCCATTAGGCCACACTGCTCATGTTTTAACAGATTTAAAAATCTTCTAAATATGAATCCGCGCCATCTAGTGAAAAAATACTGAATCAAACAAACTATTTATGTTTATTAGTAATCATAACAATCAAGTATACAGTATTTACAATTTCTCAACCTACAAAGTGTCTTTTTAGGGGCCTCATAGCGGTCTTATTAATTGGCAGCTAGGTGAGGGGTACCGGGTTCGATTCCCGGTTCGAGGGCAAGGTTTAATTTAATTTAAATTTATTCTCGGCCTTTGGGAGGGTTGTGCGGTACCGGGCGAGTGCCTAAACCGTACATGGAGAACACGGTCGAAGTTCTAAGGCAAGCAGTGAGTATGCTACCTAAGAAAGGAGACTGTGAAGGTTTAGAACGTAGCAATACGTTCTAGGCCGAGGATGGCAATTACATAAATATATATAATATAAAAATCTTATACTTACGGTATGAGGCCCCTAAGACGTATTTAATAATTTTTATTGTTTTTTTTTCCTTTTGTAAATGTTTTAACCTTTTTGTATACTCGTATATGTATTCCATCTTTGGTTCAATTGTTTTCTTGTTATAAATCAATCTTCTGTTATATGTTCGTACTCCTTCTGGCTGGACCGATTTTGATAAAATTATTGTGAAATGAATTCGATTGTTTTAGATTTTTTGGTGTTTCTTTCTATATAAGCATTTGACATTAGACATGAAAACATCGTGAGGGAACCTACGACCTCAGGGATGAGAATCTATAATTTAAAATGTAGGGAATCTCTGAGAGATAAATTCAAGGAAATTAATATACTTACCTTGCAATATATTTATGAAAATATTATGTTATGTATACCAAAATAGTGATAAATTTACTAGAATAGAACATACGCACAATGTTAATACTCGGAACAAACGCAGGCTGCAATTTCCCCGTACTAGACTATCTAAAGTTAGTAATTCTTTTTTGGGAAAAGGGATACTCTTCTTTAATAAAATTCCAGACACTCTTTTATCTCTGCCTTTTATTAAGTTTAATAAAAGTATTAAAGAAAATCTGTGTAAAAAGGCTTACTATAAAGTCAACGATTCTCTAGTTGATAAAAGGGCCTGGGACTAGTGCTAGACAGGCTACTTCTAATTAATTTGCGATATTTGTTTTAAAATAAGTGTTGTTTGATAATTTGCTATTTTAAAATAGTACCGAGAGCTTTTACGCCGGCTTTTCCTCTCGGCCTACACCCTCTGTCTTCTTTGCCGATGAGTAGGGATTAATAATTGAATCTATGTTAATAATAAAATAAGTCTTAATCAAATAAAAGTAAAATATATTAAACCTAGCTATCATGTAACGTCCAACCAATCACTCAACAGATTAAGGGACAGTGTTGCCAACCAACAAAAAGAAATTTCCGGCCGGATAAACAAGAAAATAGTTATAGATAAACGACAAAGAACCAGCGCCCTTCTGACGTTCATAATTTTTGTATTGTCAGCCGATATTTAACGCATTATTCACAGATTATAAATCCCACGAAGCGTGGCGATAACGGCAAAATGGCGTCTTGACAGCTACGCCGATACTTTTACGCGGGAAATGTCATTTTCGCTATTGAAATGTTTTCATTTGTTTCGTGTTCAATTTACAATGGTTTTACAATTTGATAACATTAATAAACCTTTTTAGGTGTGGGCTTCAGATTTCTGTATCTGTTTCACGTCAATATAATAGGCAAGTAGGTGATCAGCCTTTTGCGACTCACGCCTTCGATTTTTTGGGTCTAAGGCAAGCCGGTTTCCTCACGATGTTTTCGTAGTACGAGCCAATGTTAAATGCGTCCATAGACTGAATATACATTGATGCACAGCCGGGTATCAAGTCTGCGACGTCAGGGATGAAGTCACTAGGCAAACACTGTTCATATAACCAAGAAATTGAACCACCTCGACGTCCGCCGTTCCACAACTGAGCGTTTTTAGGCAGTTTTTGCCGCGCACCACCACTATGTGGAACCGGCTGCCCACTGAAGTATTTTCGAACCAATTCGACTTAGGGTCCTTCAAGAAAAGAGCGTACCAATTCTTAAAAGGCCGGCAACGCACTCGCAAGCCCTCTGGCATTGAGTGTCCATGGGCGGCGGTATCACTTAACATCAGGTGAGCCTCCTGCACGTTGTCCCCCCGTTCTATAAAAAAATCGGTTGTCTGTAAAGTCGGTTTACTGACGATAGTTGAACGTGACAACGTCATAAAAAATATTGATGGGATGGTTGCATTTTTTCAAAAAAAAAATTATTTGTTTGATAGGCATTTTGTATGGATATAGAGAAAGAGGTAAATGGAAATCACAATTGATCAAGTTACATTTATTTGTACCCATAAATACAATTATGTCAATTTTAAATGGAACGCCTCAGAGCGAGGTAACGCCTCAGAGTGAGGTAACGCCTCAGAGCGAGGTAACGCCTCAGAGCGAGGTAACGCCGCATGTTTTTTCGTGCGTGCAGCCGGCTCCATCGAATTATAAGACGTTGTCACGTCAAAAAAAATCTTATTTATTAAATAACAGTTTTAGTTCTTTCATCAAGTTAAATTTCTCTCATCCCTGAGGTCGTAGGTTCGTACCAGCTATGCACCAACTTTCTATGTGCGCTTTTAACTCGTTCTTCAATGAAAAACATCATGAGAACCATAGACCTTAGAGACGGGGTGTGTCAGAAGCCTGATCAACTTGCCTATTAAGAAACTGATGCAGAAATTTTACCAGTCTTAAAAGGCTAAACTATAGAACTGGAAGAAATGTCCTCCTTTTTCTGGACTTCTTCTTTCTGCCTTACAGGAGGCAAACGGGCAGGATGCTCATCTGATGTTAAGTAGACCGCACATGAACACTCACATTGCCAGAAGGCTCGCAAGTTCGTTGCCGGAAGAATTGGTACGCGCTTTTCTTTTGTTTAAAGAGAGAGTATACTCCTCCCTCAAAGGCTGGCAAACCACCCACTAATATGGGTGTCCATAGACTGCGATAGCTACCCTTTTTGGGCGTCCAAAAGGTTCGTTTCAAAAAAAAGGAAGCGCCGTTGTTTTTTTTAACACTATTAAATTCTAGAATTTTTGAAGTGAAACTTCTATATCGACGGGAGAAATTTTGTAGCAAATCGTCACATTTTTCGGTTACGCGCCATCTTTTTCTTGCCCCTACCACGGTTGATCCGAAGAGATTCGAAGCCATTAATAACAAAAATATATAATAACGATAACAATGATAGTAATAATTCTATTACAACTAATGATATTCTGTAATAATCTTAGTAGTAATAAGGTAAAATGAAATAATTGTATTTGTATTCATGTCTATGATAATAAAAGCCTTTTTTTAAACTTTATCTAAGTTAACTTTATTTAACCAATTTCTGTAAAGTTGCATATAGTAGATCATTTTTCGTAAAATAAGGTCATAAAGAAGTTTCACTTCTTACGTGTGTACACTAGTACACGCATACATTTTTTTTAACACTATTAACAAATTCTATATTTTTTTTTGTAACAAAAAACAAGAGACAGTATCGTACAAAAATCGTCTACAATATTAATCTTTCTCCCCTATTTGAGATGAGAACACCTGTTTAGTGTATAGTCTATAGTTTCCACGCCATTACCCGCTCATTGAGCCGCGCGTTTGAACAAACATTTACCGCAAATGTCAAGATGTCGCGTCAACTGTCATGTATATAAAGAGCGTTGTCTACGGTTTTCTCTTTTAGTGTAAATTAACGAGCGAGAATTGTTTTTTTTTATCTTATAAAACGGGGGGCAAACGGGCAGGAGGCTCACCTGATGTTAAGTGATACCGCCCACGGACACTCAATGCCAGAGGGCTCGCGAGTGCGTTACCGGCCTTTTAAGAATTGGTACGCTCTTTTCGCCAATGACTTATTTATCCAAAGCTGTGTATTCGTGTTAGTGGGCTGATAAATTTAAAAAAAAGCATTGTTTAGCAAAAAATTACTAGTAAAAACTAAATTTGGAAATGTAATAATTTTTGTGACAGTGTTTATTGTTATGTAATTTAAAATACATTGTATCATATTATGCTGTAAAAATGCATATACATAATATATAACTAAGTGTAAAAGAATAATACATATGTTATAATGAATTGTATAGAAATTATTAAATGAATCGGAAGTTTTGCTTGGCTTGAAGTTATTTTCTACCGGTTTTTTATCCAATATTTTTCGATAAGGTATTAGTTTTTTTGTAGATATTAATGTTGTCTATAAAAGTGTAGTACATCACTTTCCTCTATTCTCAATAGTTTCCGCAGCATAGAGATATTTGATTCACACCTTGGGTTACATTATCTAAGTTTCCATACTTTTCCTAACTTTTTTTTCTAATGTATGTATTTCTATTGTATTAGGGATACTGGATTTCAATAGCAAAATCGGTTTTTTATAACGAAATACAATAAACATACATATATTTCACGTCAAGTAGAGGCAAACTAGAGAAACTCTACCAAGACAATATTTGTTTGCGACAAATAAATTAAATTCAAACCTTTTTGGCAAGTAAAAGTTGGAATACGGCAAGTCATAGTAAACTAGAAGTCAAGTAAAGAGCAAACATCAAGACATTTCGTTCTCTTCAAGAGGTGTGAATTCAGTCCCATTGGATTATTATGAACACAGGGAGCATAATCGTACAATTATGACGGGTATTACTGCTAATATTACTATTGTTAGCTTTTATTATTTATTTAATTATTTTCTAAATAATTTATGAAACATATTCTTTTGCTACAAGTGCGCATGTGCAATAATTACTCATTTGACTCGTTCGGTTATTTACGAATTGTTACGATTTTACTCGAATAACTGCCCGAAGTGGGAAGGTCGAGTCAGAGTGGGGACTAGATGATAAAAGAGCTTGTAACACATGCGCACAGGCAATTCCTTTGTTCAAATTGGAGTTTATACATTTTACGTAGGGTCAGTGTGTGAAATATAGTTAATCAAGTCATCATTGGAGTGTTTAATTTCCTACCCTAAGAACTAGATCAACTAGCCCTAACAAATCAGAGGAACGGGATGCCATTGAGGTAAACTGATATGGTATATCATATCCTTGGTGTAAAGGATTAACGCCCACGAGGTATGCGATTTTTTTTTCTCCATTTTGTAACCTAAAGATGTAGGTACTCTTTTTTTTATTACACCTTTAAAGATTTACATTAGTTACATTTGTTATGAAAACTAGCTTACGATTATGAAGTTCTGTATTTTTATTAACGGGAGACTGCTATTGCGTAGAAATGTGGGACTGTGCTATGTTTTAGGTTTTCTAAAGCTTTTACCGACTATAACCTCTCGGCCCTGTCTTGTCGTCTTACTTATATCCATAAAAATCAAAACTTCCCAGCTGAAGTCCTTCATACCTACCTAACAACATAAATGAAAGAAAATGAATCCTATACTAGTGTTCAAAATACATAATTTTGTAATATTTGATGAGGGTGATCCCAAATATTTTTACTCGGCCGATCCTCATATGTATTAGTATTTGTTGAGATTTACTCGAGTTACGTTAGATGTAATTTTATATATACTTTTTGTTAATTATAATTGATAATAGTTACGTCCACTATTTCGAATTTTATAGTAAGTGTTTAGTGCGTGTTTATGAAACCCACTGACAAGGAGACATTATAACGAGGTATGTACTCGGGACTTATTATTTTGGTATGAATTGTGCATCGACGGCCACCGAACCGTTCTCTGGTACCTTTTAATTGTTGTTAAGATTGAATTGTCTGTTTTTTTTTAAAAATCCTGTAAAACATTTTACGTTATTTATTTTAAACCTGTTACATCGGTTTAGTTGGAATAAATTGAATCATTATTATAAGATTCTAGCGGACCGGCCAAGCGTTGCTGTGGCTAAGGTTCTTGTTATGTTACATAGTGGTAGGCTATTCGAGGGAGACGGTAGGAGGGGCACCAGTCATGGGGACCCCCATGCTTTGTTGGTGGTTATGCCATTGAATTGTAGCTTATGTGAAGCGTTGGTACTTTCAACACAGCGCCATCTGTTACAGTAGTGACTATCAAATAATTAACAAATAATTTGCAATAAAATAATATTACGGGTATAAATTGAGATGTGAGCTGTCCTATCTTTTAAGTTGGATCGAGCTGCACACGGTATGCAAAATATTTGATATCGGTTCGGTAGTTAGAAGTCCATAGTGGACGAACAACGTGACACGTAATTTATATATTAAGATTTACGACAGATTACAGAAGTAATTTATTTTAATTTTTTCTAATATGTTTACCATTTTTGAAATTATTAGGCAACTTGAATATTATAATAAGATAGTCAAGTCGGTTTAATTTTATAAGATTTTTACAGAATTAATTTTTTATATATTTAATAGCATTTTTAGTTCAGTTAGTTTTATATTAAGGTATTTACAGAAGTAATAAATTTTACAATAATTTTCGCCATTTATCGTAGAAGGTCAGTTTAATATCATATTATGACTTTGTTATACGAAAATTCAATTGAAACGTATTGTTTGAAGTATAGTATATTTTATTGGTAATTAAAGCTTAAATGTTTTATATATATAATCAATACAAACAGTTTTCTTTAAACTATCTTAAATATATGTATTAATAGAAATTTATTTTGATTTTATAGAGTGTCTTTGTTACTTTGAAACGACGCCAATCCTTATAGATTAAGATGGCTGGAGTAGTAAAGTACAATGTTTTTCTTTTGTGTAACGATTGTTTCCAGTATAACTAGACACAATAAGCATCCAGGGTTTTAGTCCTGAGTTACGAAGTCGATTTAGGGACGAGGCATATAGAAGTCGAACCTTATGGTTATTTCAGTGGTGAGACTAAAGCAGCTTGCTTTCCAATGCAGTAGGAGCAGGCTATAGGGCAGTCGTAAGTTAAGCTTACCACGAAGCCGCAGCAGATCGAGTGGCTACGCAGGCGTTGCCTCATAGCACTACAAAATAAGGTGACGCAAAATAATATCGATGTACGGTCTAAATGATAGATATATACGTATATCTCACGAAAAGGCTACAAATTTAAGTCCGTGGCGAGACAATTAGCAGATCGTTAGTCCAAACATAGAACATATTTCTTAAAATCGATTGGACAAATGTAGCGTTACTTCAAAGAAAGATTCAGAACATAGTTGATGTCTAGAATCTCAAGAGGAAAACGAAAATGTTTTGAGTGTCATATGATGAGTTTAACATTGATTGTCTTTCAGTTTCATGGGTATTGAAGTAGTAATAAAATGCTTAGGTCTATTTTTTCTTACCTCTACCTTTCGTTTATACCGCAGGTATTAATAGTTATGAATTTGATGTTGATTGCTTAATGCGATATGGTGATAATGGCAGCCGACATTGGCGCCATTTGGCGCTTTGACATGGTGAAATGAATTTAATAATAATGATAACAGTGAAATCACTATTACTGTTGAATAGTCGTTAATTTGTTAATATATTAATGATTAACGTTAATAAGGAAATGGAATGAAAATATAGATACTTATTTGTTGAGGGATTCTTCAAATAATTTTTAGGGATTGGTTTTAAAACATGTACAGAAATTAAGATAAAGCTAAGCGACAATTATATTACCCGTAATACGGCCTTACAGAGTATCAAACTGGGAACGGTAAAATAAAAAACCAGAACTGAAGGACTGGTAATTTGTGCACTGTCCTAGGCTGTGCATTTTTCCCGTTAAAATATAATTGATTTTGCTTTGATTTTTCTAGATCTTAATATGAGAACAACAAACGAGTCCTCTACCGCGAATCGATAATAATCAATTGGATAATATTTCAGTCATGGGTGTTGTATTACACTGGGCCTCGCATCTGGGTACTATTAGATAGGTGATGGTATTTCTGGTCTTAGGTGAGAGCAAGGGTTGCAAAGATGATAAAGATGACCTGGTAAGATGACTCAATAGGACAACGACACAGTAAGACTGTATATTTAGAGGTATTAATATTATTATATTTTTTTGCTGCTTAGAGATTTAAAATATATAAGAAGCAAGCATTCGCAAGTTTAGGTTTTAAGGAGGAATTAGTAATCCTCCCTTAGTTAATTTTACATGCATCATGTTAAATGAGAGCATTCAAAGTTGGCATTGCTGATAAAGAAGTTTGATTAACTTCAAATGAGTAAGACTCTGCTGAATGTTAACATACGGCAGAGCCTAGTCCTTCATGACATTTCTTTTGCGGTATTTCTCTTTGGGTATATTACAAAGGGTTGCTTTTTGATACAGCATAAAACAGAATTGATTAAATGTTGTAATGAAATTTAATAATGTAAGAAAATTATTGTATCATCTTGATCGGTTACCAATGAGGTTGTATTTGACAAAGTAATGTCAAATTATTTGATAAAGTAATTTCACATTTAATTCATATCAATTGTTTATCAATTGAAGTGATAGTATCCCAATAAAAGCGATGGCTTAATATAATAAGTAAGTTTTGAGTGCGTTGAAATATGTTGATGAAAAATAATACTCAGAACAAGTAGGGTTGTAGTAGTAGTAGTTCAAGTAATTGTTGTACTTACGATAAGTATTTTTTTCTGAAGTGAAGCGCATCAGGGTAAAATTTTTACAAAACTGCACGAAAATGTGCAGCGTTTTTGTCAAAGAAAAGAGGGAGAGAGCGATTGAGACTTGAACACTTGATGATGTTTTTAATACATATCAATATCATTAGTATTTTATATGGAAATAAATTACCATTTTTATTTATTTTTTGTTGGTTTTGACCTTTTTGCTAAGACCCAGTTGGCTATTTTATAAAATGTGAACATTAGTTAGCAATTATGATAGTAATTTCTTATATTATTTAACTAATTTTAGCTCTGGTTTTTAATTAGCCTTGGTATCATTTAATAATATAGAAAGACTGGGAAAATTAAATTATGGGATTTGGACAGCTTACTTACTCAAAATTTAATTTACAAAGAAGTTTCACTTTTGACATGTGTACTTTGTACTCACGCACTATTTATTCGTATAATTGACACAGACTAGAATATTTGTTTATTTATTTAGTTATTGAGCTTGCGACATCACACACAGTACTAAATCTACTAATTATTTTACAAAATCTTACATCTTAAATGTGTGACAGTTAATGTAAACATAAGTTTACAAAAAAAAATATATATATAAAGTATAAAGTACAATTAAAACATATACGAATATTAATTTCACATGATAAATTCACTATTGTAAATATAAAGAGATCACAATGGACTTAGTTTGGTAAAACTTTATTGTAATCTTAAAGAGATCACAGTAGTTTTAGTTATGTTGGACTTTATTGTGAATATAAAGATATCTCAAAGAATTTAGTTATGTAAACTATATTGTGAATATGGGTAGTTTACATAGGTAACTAAATCTAATATCACAATGCATTTAGTTATGTAAACTTTATTTTGAAAATGAAAATATCACAATAGATATAGTTATATAAACTTTATTGTGAATATTAAGAGATCACAATAGATATAGTAATGTAAACTTTATTGTAAATATAAAGAGATCACAATAGATTTAGTTATATAAACTTTATTGTGAATATTAAGAGATCACAATGCATTTAGTTATTGTTAACTTAAAGATATAAAACAGGTTTACTTATGTAAACTTTATTGTGAATTTAAAGAGATCACAATGCATTTAGTTATGTAAACTTTATTGTAAATATAAAGAGATCACAATACATTTAGTTATGTAAACTTTATTTTAAATATAAAGAGATAAAACAGATTTACTTATGTAAACTTTAATGTGAATTTAAAGAGATCACAATGCATTTAGTTATGTAAACTTAATTGTGAATATAAAGAGATCATAATACATTTAGTTATGTAAACTTTATTTTAAATGTAAAGAGATAAAACAGATTTAGTTATGTAAACTTCATTTTAAATATAAAGAGATAAAACAGATTTAGTTATGTAAAATATGTTGTGAATATAAAGAGATCTCAAAAGATTTAGTTATGTATGTATGTAAGACTATTGTGAATTTAAAGAGGTCACAGTAGGTTTGGATATGTAAGACTATTGTGAATGTGAAGAGGTCACAGTAGATTTGGATATGTAAGACTATTGTGAATATGAAGAGGTCACAGTAGATTTGGATATGTAGGACTATTGTGAATGTAAAGAGGTCACAGTAGATTTGGATATGTAAGACTATTGTGAATGTGAAGAGGTCACAGTAGATTTGGATATGTAAGACTATTGTTAATTATTGATGACTTGATATTTAAAAAGAGTACCGAGAGTTTTTTACGCCGGCTTTTTCTCTCGGCCTACACCCCATGTCTTCTTTGCCGATGAATAGGGATTTCTACCGATACATATTTAATGACGTGAAATAGGTGATACCTGTATATTTTATTCCATTATAAATATACATAAACAATGTGTGAGATCAAAATGAATTAAGGTTCAATTTAACTAAAGAGATGTAATTCAAGAATGAAAGTTAAAAGATACATAGAATTAATTTTGTTTCTGTTTGGAGTTGTAATTTACAAAGCATTGTTTTTGTTTTTTTTCTTTTTTGCGAGACGCAAACATTGTCAGGAAAGGCCGACTGTTAGCTTTTATTATTTATTTAATTATATTCTAAATAATTTATGAAACATATTCTTTTGCTACAAGTGCGCATGTGCAATAATTACTCATTTGACTCGTTCGGTTATTTACGAATTGTTACGATTTTACTCGAATAACTGCCCGAAGTGGGAAGGTCGAGTCAGAGTGGGGACTAGATGATAAAAGAGCTTGTAACACATGCGCACAGGCAATTCCTTTGTTCAAATTGGAGTTTATACATTTTACGTAGGGTCAGTGTGTGAAATATAGTTAATCAAGTCATCATTGGAGTGTTTAATTTCCTACCCTAAGAACTAGATCAACTAGCCCTAACACTATGATGCTAGGGCAGTGTTGGCCTAGTGGCTTCAGCGTGCGACTCTCATCCCTGAGGTCGTAAGTTCGATTTCCGGCTGTACACCAATGGACTTTCTTCCTATGTGCGTATTTAACATTCGCTCGAACGGTGAAGGAAAACATTGTGAGTATATCGGCTGGCCCTTAGATGAGTCTAAGGGCCAGCCGATATAATAGTCGACGGCGTGTGTCAGGCACAGGAGGATGATCACCTATTTGCCTATTCATGGACAAATGACCTCGAAACAGATTCGGAAATCTGAGGCCAGACCTAAAGAGGTTGTAGCGCCACTGATTTATTTTTGATTTCTGTGATACTATAGCTATATATATTCATAACTAAATCATCCAATTGCACTCTGCTTACCGTTTAGTTTTTATACAACCTTATATGTATATTATATAAATAAATTCGTTAAGGATTTTTTGAGATTTTTTTTAACAAGTAAGTCTAGACTTATAAATATCTGACAGTTATTGGCAGTAGTATAATAGTACTTTCCTACTAACTAAGTATGTGCCCAGAGCGTTTCATAATAGCCTGAAAGATGAATGATGACTTTATTTAAAACAGTGTAATCAATAAGTTGATTATACTGTAAAGTTTGCCTTAATTGTGTTGTTCTTTGGTTATTAACGTACGACAAACGTGACCTTGAAAAAAGAGTTTTAATTCCCAATTCATGAAAGAATAAAGTATGAAATTGACTGGATCAATTTTATTCATTTGTTTATTATTTTAATTTAAACATATGATTATAGGAACTGCGATCGCATTAGAATTGTACGATTTTAGCAGCTGTCTTGTTCGTAATAGGGTACCTTGGGAAATTATTCCTCATGAGACGCCCCGGGGAAAATAGCCTCGTAAAACAAAAAGTTGTTAACTTTGAAATTTTAATAGCGGCACAAATTATAGGTTGGATGTGAGGCTCGACTGACACGCGTCAAATAAAGATAGTTTTAAAATGGTCTACAATTATTTTTCATATCTATTGTATTGTTATTGGAAAATATATTTGTTTTAATTATCCGACTTTAAATGTTTTACAACTGAGACAGAGGCGAGTACGCAGACAAGTCATTATACTAAATATGCTGGAAAATAATGTATTAAAATTAATTTTGTAAGTGGATATGGAAAACAAGAATCATATGAGTCTAATTTTTGTTCTCCAGAATCAGAAGATCGGAAATCAGAGAATCACAGAAGATCAGGGAATTAGTCAGAAAAGGCGAGTTATAGAACCATTAGGAATACTTATCACCCAATAAAGCATAGTCCAGACATAGTCTAGTAATCGGGTACCATATATGTTTTAGGTATAAAAGATGATGTGAAACCCCGATTTTTGAAGCCTTAAATAGACATTTGTCCTTAAACCTAACCGGATATGGAATTGAGGACCTACTAAGCCTCTATTATACCAATGTTCAATCATTCATTCTTTATTCCTTCCCTATTACGTCAGGATTACAGGACATATTACAATAGGGATGCGGAAAAAATCATAGGGGAACAATTCCTTAACTATTGGGCGCCCCTATAAGCCTATGTAATAGAGAAAGTGTAATCTATATATATATATAATGAAAATGGTCTTCGTTTGAGGCTCAATCACGCCTAAATAATAATACTGATCGTATCGACATGAAACTACCACCATTCGATGCGAAATTTTTCCTAGATGGTTTATGGCTATTTATTTTTCGAATTCTAACGTTTTTTTTGCTGTTTTACTTTTATGAAAATTTATACATACGGACTTCACCGCGGATACATTCGGGGAGGCTTCCTAGAACCGTCTGAAGAATCTGTTAAAAACTCGATTTTCGAAATATTTCAATTTTCTTAGCGGGAAGTTAAAAAGAAGAATAATAAAAATATGAAAAAAAATAAAATAATGAAACATAAAATTTTATTTATTTCCTATTTTAATTCGCCCAGCGAAGTTGGCGGGAAACGGCTAGTAAATATCACTACATAGTAATTATAAAACAAAGTCGCTTTCTCTGTCCCTATTTCCCTTTGTACGCTTAAATCTTTGAAACTACACAACGTAATTTGATGCGGTTTTTTTTAATAGATAGAGTGATTCAAGAGAAAGGTTTATATGTATAATAACATCCATTAAATATTGGAGAAGTATTGTTATTTTTGAGGTTTCTAATGTGATGTCGTAAATAATTACATTTTTTCCGCTTACATTGCAAACGCAGGCTAAACCCTACGAGTTTTATCAAAATAATGTTCTAAGTATTGTACACATTGAAAAGGTCTACAGAAAAGTCCATGATGGTATATGTCTATCTCTTATGGATAACCCACAATAACGTTTTTTTGTCATTTACTTTTTACGACAAATAATGGCTAATTTTCGAAGCGATTTTAACCAATACAGCATTAATTCTTAACCAATTAAATACCTTGAAAACATTGTTCATTTAATATAGATCTATATGGCCCTTTACACCGTATGATTTAAGTGAATATTTTCGAAGATATTACAGATTTAAAAATTGCGGGACGTAGCGTTTGCGGCGGTACCGGCAGGCCGCCCGGTGCGGCAAGAGCGTGCCTATAAATAGCGCGTCTGAGGCCTTTGCCCTATAGCACTTTGAATTTAGCAGCGATCGGACGCGTTTATTATAAAAACGTGCTTTTCAGCGCGACAACGTATCAGTAATAAGTATAAGTAAGTTACGATAAATAATTGTATGATAGTAGTTTTAAAATATAAATTATATTCTATTCTAAGGTTAATTTTTAAATCGCACTTATAGTAATTATAAGTACCTACATAAGGTGAGATAATATTAGATTAAATAAAACTATAATTTATGGATTGCAATTTTCTATTAAGATCTTGATTAAAATTTACAGTTAGATCAATTTAATATTAGGGAAATTATTTTCAAAAATCGTGATTTAAGGTGAGATATGTAAGTTCAGAAAAAGTATGACGGTGCCTGTACCGCCGTACGCGCCTATAGCAAACAACACCTGCATCGAGCACGTCACAGCCGGTTCTTCAATTCTCCCCACTCTCCCCACTACTGAGTCTGTCGTTATAAATGGCGGAGCGGGCCTTACGCAGGCAGTCTCGGCTCTGGCGTGGCTCGGTGCACTAGTTGTATCTTGTGAGCTTATCCCTGACTCATATTACTCTAATTACTCTGTGTAAATTAGGAGTGATTAAAATAGAATTATTATTTGAAAATTAAGTGGCATTTTATTGTTTTAAAATGTCTTACCCAAATCCAAGTACTTACTACAACTCTTTTGTTGTTGATGATTGGTGATTATCTTTTGTTTTCAGTCGCACGAATAGCAAATTATTTTTTAAGTACTTTTAATTTAATTAAAATCGTTGTTTAAGTTGAGGTATTTCAGTAAAAAAAAAGAACTGAATAGAATAGGTATCTTTTCTTTTTATGATTGTTGATTATCTTTTGTTTCTAAATGGTAATAATTTTGATATTTTTTACTGCGGCACATACTAATAATATGGCAATTTGTGCATAGGTAATCATACATATAGAACTGAGTAAATTTTGTACAGAAATTATAAAGTCATGTCTGGAAGACGTCGTTCGAACATAGGTTCGAACGTAGTACAGTGAATGCCAGAAGAGTACGTTCAGCAAGAGATGAAGAATCGTCAACGGAACGTGAACGTCGCCTCAGTCAGGCTCGGGATAGATATAGAGCTGAGAGAGAGAGAGAATCTTCAGTAGAGCGTGAGAAACATCATACGATCAAACGAGACTTTTACAAAATATAGCTCAAGATGAGCCACGATTAAACATCGATCAGAAAAAAGTATTCACTGCATTACTATCAACAATTGATAACAATGAAGGGAAATTGTTTTTCCTTGATGCCCCAGGAGGTACAGGAAAAACATTTTTAATCAATCTGCTTTTAAAAAAAGTGAGATCTATCGGAAAAATTGCGTTAGCTGTTGCGTCATCCGGCATTGCCGCTACGCTTTTGGAAGGAGGCCGAACCGCACACTCCACATTCAAGCTCCCGCTGAAAAACGCCACCGATGATAATAACAGAGTCTGTAGTGTTTCTAAACAGAGCAATACAGGAAAATTGATGCGTGACTGCTCATTAATAGTCTGGGACGAAGCTACCATGTCAAACAAGACGTCTGTGGAAGCACTGGATAGGACAATGCGCGATTTGTGCAACAAAAATTCACCTATGGGTGGATGTACAATTCTATTCTCAGGAGATTCCCGTCAAATCCTACCAGTTGTGACTCGAGGAACACGTGCTGACGAAATGTATGCTTGACTAAAAAGATTCAACCTTTGGCCACATGTCAATAAATAAGAGCTTAAAACTAATATGAGGGTTTCGTCATCTTCACGTGAGAACAGGCTATTTCCAGAGATGCTGCTAAAAGTTGGCAATGGAGAGTTAATACAAAGTGAGGGAAGGATTGACCTAGAAAACCTTTGCGTTTTGATAGACAACATCCAATAGTTAGTGAGATAAATAATACACGACGTGTAATATGAATCAAGGTTTATTGGTGACTGACGCACAGCACACTACAATGCTACATTTAGGTATCTCAATGTGTGCGCACGCACACACGCGCTTCACTCATACACTACATAATCTCCACCCTTATTTGACACAACTGTTACTAAAAAAATAAACTTACATAGATCTATTACAGGTAAGCCTATCTTATTGTCTAACAATTATATAAACCAACACCATACTTATTACTAAACATAGGTAAATTATAAATGACTACTAGTAAATCAAAACTTATAATTAGGTGGATAGTTTAATCGACATTGTCGAATACAACGAGGTTGAACCGGTTCAGGGGTAGGTGTTGAAGCCTGAAAGGTACCCGGGCTCTGGTGCTCCCTACTCTCAAAGAATTCATCCTGCCCACCGCTGTTAGGAGAAACGGAAACTGTCGCGGGCGTCATCGGCGTCACTGGCGTCTCGGGGGTTCTCGGTGAATCGCCCCTTGACCTATTGCTTGGACTGGGTTCTCCAGGCTCCGCGGTTGGCGCTTCATCGTGCCCACTTGGCTGTGTCGGAATAGAAGGGCCGATCAATGAACTCCGTATCCGTCTCTTTAGTTGATCGATGTGTTTATGTGTTACCCTGTCTAAAGCATCTACTATCCTATAATCCGTAATACCTATCCTTTCCTCTACTGTTCCCGGCACCCATCTTTCTCTTCCCCCGCCTTGACGTAACCAAACCTCTTCCCCCTTGCCTAGCTGACGTGTCCCCTTCGGCCCCTGGTCCCTTTGGTGACTTTGTGCCTTTTTAACCGCGTCATCCCGGCTCGGTGTGAGTGCATCGAGCTTGGTACGCAGCCTACGACCTACCATCAACACTGCTGGCGTTTCGCCCGTCGTGCAATGTTCCGTGTTCCTATAATATAGTAAATAACTATTTAACGATAATGTAACGTCTTTGTTCTCTCTTATGGCTTTTTTAATTACCCTTTTAACAGTACGAACTGCATTCTCTGCCGCCCCATTCGATGCCGGGTGGTATGGCGCTGAAAAAATGTGCTCGATACCGTTACTATTTAAAAATTGTGCAAATTCCTGACTTGTATATGGTGGCCCATTGTCAGAGACGATTTGTTTAGGCAAACCGTATCTTGCGAAGACGTCACTAAGTACTTTAACCGTATAACCCGCTGCTGTACTTGGCACTTGGCTAACCTCAATCCACTTACTTCTGGCATCTACTATGACGAGGAAAAGTTTCCCTGCTATCGGTCCTAAAAAGTCCATGTGTACACGTGACCAAGGCTTATCCGGCCATGGCCAAGGACACGGCGCATGTCGCGGTGGCATATCCGCCTCCGCTGCGCATACCCCGCACCCCCGGCACATAGCTTCTATGGCCTCGTCCATCCCTGGCCACCACACATAGCTTCTCGCAAAAGCTTTGGTTTTTACGATCCCCATATGAGCCTCATGTAACACTGTAAGTACCTTTTCCCTACAAGACCCCGGAATTACCACCCTATGTCCCCATAAGATGCACCCCAGTTCCTCATATAATTCCTGCTTACGATTATAATAAGGTTGTAATGTCTTGATTTCACAATCAGTTGGCCACTCCGTACGTATATACCTTATTATTCTGCCTAACAAATGGTCCCGACCCGTTTGTTTTTTAATTTCATTATAATCTAATAAAACAGCGTTTTGTGCGAAATGCAAAAAAGTTTGCTCCGGTACCTGCCTTGTTTGTTTGTCTACTGCGCTCGCCGCGGGCCAACGTGACAACCCGTCCGCTCCATTCTGTTTTGATGGGATGTATTCTATCGTGTAGGTATATGCGGACAGCTTAATCGCCCACCGCTGCAACCGGCTAGCGGTCATCGATGGAATACCTTGTTTGGGACCGAAAATTGTCACTAAAGGCTTATGGTCGGTGCGTAGCGTAAAGGACCTTCCATACAGATACTGGTGCAATTTTTCGAAACTGTAAACAATAGCTAAAGCTTCTCGCTCTATTTGTGAGTAATGTTTTTCCGCCGCGGTGAGTGCGCGGGATACATACACTACGGGCCGTTCTCGCCTACCTGAATCGCCACTACTGCTCTCCCCCTCACACCACTGCGTGAGCACGCCGCCTATACCACGAGCGCTTGCGTCACAAGTTAAGAACAATGGTTTATGCGGATCATAGTGGGCCAGTACGTCTGCGCTAATTAAAATATTCTTAATGTTTTTGAACGCTTTTTCGCACTCTCTATCCCAGTGCCACTCCGCGCCTGTTTTTAACAGGTTGTACAGTGGGGCGAGTGTAGCGCTCAAATTATTAATGAACTTGGCATAAAAATTAATTGTGCCTAAGAATGCCCTCAGATCCGTTACGTTATTGGGACGGGGAATCCGGAATATTTATTATTCCCGTAATTTTCTCGGGATCGACTCTTATTCCATCTGCCGATATTAAGTATCCTAAATATTTTACCTCACTCATCATAAATGAACATTTACTTTTCTTAAGCCTCATTCCATTATTTAATAAGCGTTGTAACACTCTTTCTAGAATTGCTAAATGTTCTTGTATATTAGACGTTCCGATGATCACATCATCTAAAAATACCCCTGTGTTGGGAATATCGTTGAAAAGATTTGTCATTATCCGTTGAAAAATACCGGGGCTGGAGGATAACCCGTATACTAATCTTTTGTACTTATATAAACCCTTGTGTGTGTTGATGACTGTTAAGTTATCAGGGTCGATGAGTTCAATTTGGTTGTAAGCCTGCGATAAATCAATTTTTGAGAAAATCCTAGCACCGTTTAATCTCACCAATCCATCAATCAATCAATCTTACATAACCATCGATGCGCGGCAACGGGAACCTATCAACTACCAGAACCGGATTTAGTGTTACTTTATAATCGGCACAGATACGGAGTTCATTGTCAGCCTTACGCACAAGAACGAGGGGAGTCGCCCAGTCCGCGCTCTCCACCGGCTCGATGACGCCGGCGCGCAGCATGCCCTCCAGCTCGTCGTCGAGCCGCTCGCGCAGCGCGTAGGGCACCGGCCGCGCGCGGCAGAACACCGGCACCGCCCCCTCGCGCACCCGCAGCCTGGCTACCCCTCCCGTGAACCGGCCAAATCCCTCCGAAAACAACTCGCTATGCCTGGAAAGTAATTGTGACAAGTTATTCCCATTACTTGAAATTTTCTGCTCTAAACCGGCTGTTATAATATTTTGTTTATACATAGGTACTTTAATTGCCAATTCTGATAACCATTTACGGCCCAAAATCGAAGTCGTACCGCCATTGATTATAAACAACTCCATATTTTTACTTTTGTCCCCCACACTAACTAATGGTTTTATTACACCTAACGGTTTAATTAAAGAACCATCAATAAATTTAAAAACAAAATTAGTTTTTTCTATAGGTCTGTTCCAAAAGTATTTGTCGTATTTCTCCTTACTTATACAAGACACCAAGGACCCTGTATCAATTTCCATTGATAACGACTTATTATCAATTATCACTACAACACTTACCGGCTTATAACTACTTAAACTTAGTTGATGTAGCTCCTCCACTTGCCAGTCCTCCTCGTCCGAGGTTGATGGAGGTTCATCATCTCCCGACCACTCAGGAAAATCCATCCCCTCCGACGATGCTTCATCCATGGTTCGTACATGGGCTACCATGTTGCTGTGTATTCCTCCTCGCGATCCTCGTGGCCCCCCATTATTCAATGGGCACACACGACGTAAATGCCCGCGCTGCTTACATCTCCCGCAGATAAAGCGTCGGTAGCGACACTCATCGCTGCCGTGTCCCGCGGCTCCGCACGCATAACAATTGTATCTTGAGTCACCCTGTCCTTTCCGATCCGGCCCCGACGACGCTGCCGGTGCGCGTGCGCCCCCTCGCCCCCGGTGGCCCGGTCCGCTCCGCCGCGCGGAGTGCGCGTTCACGGCGTTCAGCGCACTAGCCGCGCTGCCGGTCTCGCTGCCGCCACCCGGGTCGGTCACGCCACCCGTCGTCTTTTGTTCCACCGCCGATGCATCTTTTTCTGCCGCTTCCATTGCACAGGCTATGGTTACTGCTTTTCCATACACCAGATTCTCTTCCGCGAATAACCTTTGTCTGATTAATTCACTCCGCAACCCACAAATCAGCTGATCTCTTAGGTTATCTTCTAAAGCAGTTTTAAATTCGCAATATTTGGCCATTTTCTTCAACTCCGAGATATATTGCGATATCGACTCACCCGCATTTTGTCTCCTCTGTCGAAAATGATACCTTTGCGATATAAATGATGGTTTCGGTTGTAAATGGTTTTTAATCACGCTTACGACTTCTGTGTAGGTTTTTGAGCTTAATAAATCTGGACTAGTCAAATTACTTAATAATTCATAAGACTCATCTCCCATAGCCGCGATTAAAGTGGGTAGCCACAAATCTGTTTTCACCTCATTCACTTTGAAGAACATCTCCGCTCTTTCGATATACAAAGTCCAATTT
Organism: Pieris napi; assembly: GCF_905475465.1. Lineage (NCBI taxonomy): Eukaryota > Metazoa > Arthropoda > Insecta > Lepidoptera > Pieridae > Pieris > Pieris napi. The sequence continues at coordinate 1,218,122 of NC_062258.1, read as the reverse complement.
CCAGTCCTTACATTAAATTCCGTCAATTTCCCGATCGGCATTTTGTCTAGAAACTATTAACTTTTTACGAAAACCAATCCTCGTCGCCACTGAGATAAATAATACACGACGTGTAATATGAATCAAGGTTTATTGGTGACTGACGCACAGCACACTACAATGGTACATTTAGGTATCTCAATGTGTGCGCACGCACACACGCGCTTCACTCATACACTACAGTTAGTCAACAATGTCTATCCTGACATTGATAGATAAAGTAAATAACTTGATTCTTTCAAAGATTGATGCGCCGACGAAAATATACAACTCGGTCGATACTGTTCTCGATTTGGAAGAAGCTGTTCATTTTCCTACAGAATTTCTAAATTCTTTGAACCCGTCTGGACTCCCTCCTCACAAAATGGTGTTGAAAGTAGGTTGTCCTGTTATTTTATTAAGAAACCTGAATCCACCTAAACTTTGCAATGGCACGCGTTTGCTGGTAAAATCATTGAAAACTTTCAAAATAGAGTGCACAATACTCACAGGATGTGGTACCGGAGAAGATGTATTGATTCCCCGAATCCCTCTGATACCATCGGATTTACCCTTCCAATTTAAACGTTTACAGTTTCCGGTAAAGACATCTTTTGCAATGACCATTAATAAATCGCAGGGTCAAACCTTCAACGGCTTAGATTTGAGCGTTGACTGTTTTTCACATGGACAACTGTATGTCGCTCTTTCAAGAGTGACCTCCAGAGAAAACATGTTTGTATTGTCTAATGACAAGAAAGCTGTGAACGTTGTTTATAAAGACATTCTGTAATATGTTGTAAAAATAAAATAAATAGTTAAAAATCTAAAAAGTAAATAAGTAAAAATTTAGTTTATGAATTTAGATATTCCAAAGATAGCAGAAAATCTTCATGGTATAGGGAAAGGGGGATTGTTTTACTCCAAATTTAACGCGTGCGGGCCACGAGCAGTAATGAATAAATCAAAACTACTGGATCGATTTTAATCACATAGGCTATATATTTTATACCCGTGCGAAGCCGGAGCGGGCCGCTATGTTTTTATATACAACGTTCACAGTTTTTCTGTAGTGTATTTAGTATCAGCATTGCACCCGTGCGAAGCCGGGGCGGGTCGCTAGTATATATATATAAGACATTTAAATTTTAGCAATAGACGAAATGATAAATATAATTTTAATATTTGTTACTGTCTGTGAATGTTATGCTTAAATAAAGATAATTAAATTTGATTTCCTATGTAATAATATTTCGGAATTCTTTAATCAAAAAAATCGCTGTAACTTTTTAATGAGAAGGGACAAGTAAAAAGTCACCCACGAGCATGCATGGTGAATGTCATGAAAGTGGATAAAGCGAGAGAGAGGTATGCCGGGACCGTAGCAAGTGGAGATCCATGGTATCTGCTTAATCAGAAGAAAAAAGTGTGATGATTAAAATAAATATACAAACAAATTTATGATATCGTCCAAAGCAAAGAGTACCGATAGTTTTTTACGCCGGCTTTTTCTCTCGGCCTACACCCTCTGTCTTCTTTGGCGATGAGTAGGAATGTCTACCGATACATGTTTAATGACGTACAATAAGTGATACCTGTATCTTATATTCCATAATAAACATATTTTTTTTTAAATACAATAATGAACCTGTTGCATCTACTTTACCATAAAAATCCGACGTAAGAACGCTATATTAACCAGTACAATTTTAAACGCGTTAAATTGCTAGGGTCGTCGTAGTATTTACATACTTCAAGCAAATAATCGAAACTGCATTGTCACGATCACGGAGCGCATCTTGGCTTTGTAAAAAATCACTAGAAAAAGCATCCAATGTCACGCTCATGCAGGTCGTAGTTTCTCACGGTCTGAACAAATAAAACCCTGTACCACGCTACGTAAGATGATACTAAAAGATCGTTTATCGCTTCTCAAGAACCATTACCGGGTCTTAGTGGCGATAGGATATTGGACGTGCCGTTTGCCGGCAATGTATATACGTTTGGGAATACTCGTTGTATTGGTAAATGATATTTTCGTATCATTCGGTAGCGCTCCATTACATTGAGATGTCAGTAACTATATTGCAAAACAGAGATTGTGTCTTTGTCGTTTCTTGTTAGTTTCGAAAATTACATTTACATAATTCTATACAATTTAGTTGTGCTAAAAATATATTTGATACATCCTTTACTCCATATAAAATCACTTATAAATTAATGCTTAATTTAAAAAGGAAAATATAAAACATAAATTATTATTTAAATAATTAATGATTTTTCTTATAGCTCCATACAATGGGTATTTAAAATATCGTTATCGTGATAAATCTCAAAAGGTTAAAAGCAAAATTATGTATTATAAGTTTTTGCAAAATTCGATTTGCGAGAATTTTAGGCGTGAAATTCGAGGTAATAATATCTAAACTTTAACACCTTCTGACAGGTAAAATTTAAAATTGGAACAGAAGAAACAAAATATCAAATACTGTTAGTAGATGACACCGTCCCTTTTAAACTCACTATTTACTATGAAATTCAGCAAGGTAAATTTTAATTAAAACTGCAAACTTTTCATCAATGACAGGTAAAATTCGAAATTGGAAAATCAGCTGCAACACGAGGTGTAAAGTCACACATCACTATGTACCCAACAATTTACCATCCCGTGGGAACAGTGCGGGGGCGGACGATAATTGTTTGTCCACACCCTTAACCCTTCGGCGTACCTCGCATAATTACAGGGCAGCCTATGATTCGAAGGCACCGCTTTGATCAACGATTCTGGCGCGATAAAAGGAATGCGTTATGAGGAATATGCTATTGTAAATTTTTTATCGAGTTCCATTTTTAAATTTTATTTATTTTTTTGAAATAAAGTTACGCATTCTAGCTTTAAAAGCATTCATATTTAACTTGTCAAAGCTTTTTGTATGGTGACCAGCTCCGGCAAAGTATAATCAAAATATAAATAAATTTTTATTTTGACGGTAAACACAATTTTTAAAATTCGAACATATAAGTTTTAACAATATTTTATAACATAGCTTTATTAACTATAATTATGGTTTATAGTCCTTGTATTAGAAAACAGAATGATATGGAGTCACTGTAGTTAATTGAAATTAATTTATATCAACTATCAGTTGCATCCCTTATAATTTTTATGTATTATGTTATTTGCTTTTTTAATAAGTGTGAATAAATATAAATAAAATAAACTACAAACAATATTTTTTATCAAACTACCTTTCGAGGGGTGTCGATTTCCGTTGCGTACGCGCATCAGAGCACAAATGATAAATATCGTTGCTATGTTATTTGGTCGTTTTAAAAAGTCAATGTTAAATATGGATTGTTCAGGTATATGTTTCCTGCGTAGTTTTAGAGCAATCATTATTTATTCACAATACGCTGCAAAATTTCAAAACGATTTAATGAATAAATTATTGAAATACGTCAATCAAATCAAACATTATTATTAGTGCACGTTAGTCTTAAGTGGTAATAGAGATTGTAAGTAGTGTTATTGGACACTTTCTTATGTTATATCCTTTCTAGTAATTTAGGTTAGTTTTAAATTACTTATTAATCTTAAGTAAGGCAAGATCCGTAATGTTAAATTGTGTCTTTGTGCAAAGATTATTTATAAAAATAAAATTTGGAAACAATATCTGGGTATTTGGACAGACAATAAATACAAAAGAGTATATAAGTCTAAAAATGTTACTCAGCTGAAAAATTATTTTAATTTTAACAACACAATTAGGCAAGCATCAAACCTTCACAAAAAGGAAACAGCGTAATGGCAATGGTCTAATTTTTTTTTATAGAACAGGGGCAAACGGGCAGGAGGCTCATCTGACGTTAAGTGATACCGCCGCCCATGGACACTCAATGCCAGAGGGCTCGCGAGTGCGTTGCCGGCTTTTTAAGAATTGGTACGCTCTTTACTTGAAGAACCCTAAGTCGAATTAGTTCGGAAATACTCCAGTGGGTAGCTGGTTCTACAAAGTGGTGCGCGGCAAAAACTGCCTCGAAAAACGCATTCTCCTAAATTTTAAGATTCAACCAAGACTTTCGTATACAAAACATTTTATTTTTCGTCCAATTCACCAGTTTACCAACAACTTGACTGCGACAGCTTTACAATCCGGAACTAAATAAACATTTGTTCAGGCGTTAGCTACCTAAAACGGAAAGCTCGTAAAAAGCCATTAATAGATTGACACTTCCAATAGAAGTGTTTATCAACTTCACACATGTTTTAATTAATTTAAAATATTTGACGGTATTTTTAAATACAGAAAGACGTACCGTTTTTTATGACAATTTTGACAAGAAGAAACAAAATGGCTGTACAGTGCCACAGACTTTTCTTGGTTGAAACGTGCGTCGCTGTTATGGATATTAGTATTGCCAGTAAATAAAAATTAACCATTATAAAGGGAATAATGTGAAGTCGTGCAGGCTAACTTAATAATTTATTGAAATAAATATGTATTAAACCTTCAATTCGGTGATTCACACTAATTAAAAACACAATACAATATCATTAAAACAAAAAAAAAAACATACAAACACTTCTAACTTTTGTCTTATTTCGTTTTTATTCAATCATGGCGAGTATTATGGAGCCTATATTTGCAGGAGTATATGTGGCTGAGAGCTGTTACTAGCGATTTTATTACAATTACAATATTAGGGTCACACTAATTGTAAAAAATTCTTCATTATTGTAGGCTACGTTTGAATCGGTTTGAAATATTTTTATCCATCTTTGTACAATAGATGCTCTGTAAACTCTTGCGTATGATTTCTAATTGTTTTCATTAATTCATTGGTGCACAGCCGGGGATCGAACTTTCGACCTCAGGAATGAGAGTCGCACGCTGAAGTCACTGGACCAACACTGCTACATATCGATATATAGATTAGATAATTATATATAGTAATCAAAATCCTTTAGTTTAATTAAAAGTCAATGATATCTCTATCTAACTTTTAATAACCCATACTAATTCTCCCCCGGGAACATGTACGATTTACAACCGTACAGGTATTGCAATGTAAATGACACCATGCAATATGATTTGCTTGTGTGTTCATTTCCATTATATCTTATTATTTCACTTAAGTTAGTCGGCATTCAGACCTCGTACCGGGCGCGACTCTTAATCTTATCTCACCCCACTAGTTTAGTCCATTGCTCATAAAATAAATAATTATCCCATTAAATATCTTGATAATTTATCCCAACCCCGAACATTGGTCCTTCGAGCCATTAGTCGTATTTTTGGCAGGATCAGAGCGCGTGTGCTTTTGCAATATTTTTGTGCTTAGTGTGTGTGTTATACTGATACCTGCGCATCAAAAGAATACATCTAGAACTACGATTTATGGATACATCTCTTTTATCCTAATCACATTGCCTTAGAAAGGCAATATACCTCAACCTCGACCTCGGTGCCTTAGAAGGGCACTACATCTCTTCACCTCGTGACCTCAGTGCCTTAGAAGGGCACTACATCTCTTCACCTCGTGACCTCGGTGCCTTAGGAAAGCACTACATCTCTTCACCTCGTAACCTCGGTGCCTTAGGAAGGCACTACATCTCTTCACTTCGTGACCTCGGTGCCCTAGGAAGGCACTACATCTCTTCACTTCGTGACCTCGGTGCCCTAGGAAGGCACTACATCTCTTCACCTCGTGACCTCGGTGCCTTAAGAAAGCACTACATCTCTTCACCTCGTAACCTCGGTGCCTTAGGAAGGCACTACATCTCTTCACTTCGTGACCTCGGTGCCCTAGGAAGGCACTACATCTCTTTACCTCGTGACAGTACAACCTTGCAGGTATTGCGAGGATATCTTGAGCAACTTATCAGCTGAACAAGTAAGGTTATATTGTTATCTCTGATAATCTTTAATTATGTCCACAATGGAAGAAATTTTAGCTACCCAACAACAGTTGGTGGACGCATTGGATAAGCTTTATATCAACTTTAAGAAGGATGGAGCGGAGCGAAAGACTCCCGATTATATACGTCGTCGTTTGGAAACGTTAGAACAATATTTTACAGATATTCATAACAACCATATGACACTTTTATCTTTTAGTGATCAGTCTCATGAATATTTTACTTTTAATAAATACGAGCAGATTAAGAAAAAATATGGTGATATTAAGACAACCTTAATAAATTATAAGCCTTTGGCAAGCATTAAAAAATCCCCTGAATTACAACCTCCAACGTTTCAAGCCCCGTCTACCTCTAACGCATCGACCTCTAATGAATCTCAGGAAATATCTCTCAAAAATAACTCTAATATGAGTAAAACAGAAGAGCTCATGAGAAAACAAACTACAAATTTTAAAGCTTTTCTGAGAACTGCCTCGAGTATAGAACTTGACTTTATCTCGGAAAAGTGGGAGTTAGAAGACATCCTAAAGACCTTGCAAGTCCGTTGGACTGCGATTGATAGCTTCCATTGGGAGTTGGACAATGAACTTTGTGGTTCCAACCGAGAATATGAAGATCAATTTACAAATTACGAAAAATATTACATTAAAGTTAAGAAGGATATCAATAAAAAGATGTGGTCGGTATCACACATTGAGAAAACAACCCCTAAAATGGAGTTACCAACCTTCGAGGGAAACTATAACCAATGGGTCTCCTTCAAAGATCTCTTTACGGAAACTATTCATAGTAACCGATCTCTTTCAAATGCGCAGAAATTACAATTTCTTAAAAGTAAGGTTAAGGGTGAACCTGAGAAGTTGATTCAACATCTCCAGGTAAGCTCAGATAATTATCTCATTAGCTGGAATATTCTCAGTCATCGCTATGATAATAAGCGCCTAATCTTTACATCTCACCTTAACAATCTCTTAAATATTCCTAATATTCAATACCAGTCGTATAATCATATCAAACGCATTCACGATGTTACAAACGAGAGTATAAATGCGATAGAAAATCTTGGAATTAATGTTTCTTCCTGGGATCCCTTCCTTGTATGTATATTGTCTCAGAAGTTAGACGCAGACACGTACAATGAATATATACAATCTTTGAAATCGCCGAGAGAATTACCCGTATTACAAGATTTTTTGCAGTTTTTAGAAACTAAGTTTATGACCCTAGAAACTTTACGGAAGAAGCAAGAAAATCAAACGCCAAAAGTATCATATCAAAACTTCAATCAATATAAACCTTCAAAAAATTTAAATAATCAATCATCATCTTCGAAAATTTTTAATCATAACTTTAGACAAGGTTATAATAATCCTAAGTATACTTATTCTACAAATCAGGTTATTTCGCAACCAACACATTCCAGTAATAAAGTTATTGAAAAACGCAAGCTGTGTCCGGTGTGTAATTCAAGCGATCATCGTATACATTTATGCCAAAAATTATTAAATATGCAGCCTATCGCACGAAGAAATGCTATTGCAAAATTGAACCTTTGTATCAACTGTTTACATTATCATGAAGGTAAAAAATGCCTTTCGCAATTAATGTGCAAGGAATGTAATAAAAATCATAATACAATTTTACATGAATGTTTTACAAAAGATAATATGACACCGGACGTTTCACGATCTAGGTTACACGTGCCCCGGGTTGTGAAACATTTACCTCAACAACAAGAAATTAACACATTAGTATCTCTTCCAAGTGACCCTGCCGAAATATTACTTGCCACTGTCATTATTAAGATACAGGCAGCGGATGGATCTTATAAAAATATGAGAGCTCTTTTAGATCAGGGCTCACAAATCTCAATTATCAGTGAAAATGCTGCTCAATTATTAAAAATACCTCGACAAAAATGTAATGGTTACATTTCTGGGATAGGAAATACAGAAAACAATTGCAAGGGCAAAATCTCTATGAAGTGTTTATCGATAGTCAATGATTATACCTTTAACACGGATGTATTTATTATGAAAAAACTTGTAAGGAACTTACCGAGCTATACCCTGCCAAAACCAAATTGGCCTGAGCTTAATCATATAAGATTAGCTGATTCAGAATTTTATAAAAGTAGCCCTATTGATATATTATTCGGCGCTGATGTTTATTCAGATATTATCTTGGACGGTATTTGTAGATTTCAAGAAAGGTTTCCGATTGCGCAACAAACACAGTTGGGATGGATAATAACTGGTAATTATAAAACCTATCAGTGTAATATAATCCTTAATAACGATATCCAAAGGTTTTGGGAAGTGGAAGATATTCATGAACCCTTAAGTATGTCACAGGAAGATCAAAATTGTATAGAGTTTTTTCAGAATACAACCTCAAGACGTGACGACGGCAGTTACGTTGTAAAAATACCTTTTAAAGGAAATCTCGAGGAAAAATTGGGCGAATCGAAGTCGAAGTCTATCGCTCAATTTATTCAATTGGAAAATAAACTTATTAAAAAACCTTATTTGGCTCGTGATTATAAATTATTTATATCGGAGTACAGAGAGCTCGGACACATGATACCCGTTGTGTCACGCGCCGCCGTAGAGTCGGGTTGCTACTTATCGCACCATTGTGTACAACGAGCGGAATCATCAACTACGAAATTGCGAGTTGTTTTTAATGCCTCTTCGAAAACTTCGAGTGGATTTAGCCTTAATGATCTTATGTGTAGGGGGCCAAATCTACAACAAGACCTTCAAACACTAATCTTAAAATGGCGACAATTTAAATATGGTTTTACAGCCGACATAGAGAAAATGTTTCGAAATATTTGGCTTCATTCAGAACATCAAAAATTCCAGAAGATTATTTGGAGAGATGATCAATCCCAACCCTTAGGTGAATTTCAGCTAGCCACTGTAACTTATGGAACTAAGGCCGCACCTTACTTGGCCATGATGATCCTGAAAAGACTTGCAATCGATGAACGATCAAATTATCCTTCCAGTATCGCACCTGCTGTGTTAGAAAGCTCATTTTACATGGACGATCTGTTGCATGGGACTCACTCTGCACAAACAGCAATAGAGCTGAAGAACGATTTAATTAAACTACTTAAATCTGGAGGTTTCAATCTTAGAAAATGGCGTTCAAACTTACCTCTCCTTTTAGAAGACATGAACGATTCCGAGAAAGAATTCGACTTTAAGCACCAGGAGTCAACTAAAACTTTAGGCCTTCGTTGGAATCCCAATACCGACGAATTTATCTTTTATCCTATTAATTATATCCCAAATATTACCCCTACTAAGCGACAATTATTGTCCGAAATCTCAAAAATTTATGGCCCCTTGGGCTGGCTGGCACCAGTCACTACAAAACTTAAAATTTTATTTCAAGAAACTTGGAAGTCTGATCTAGGATGGGATCAGCCGATACCTCATAAATTAGTCTTAGAATGGAATAAAATAAAATCCTACATATCCTACATAACGCAATTTAAAATACCTCGATGGTTACAAACACAAGAAAATGATCTTAGAACTCGATGGCACTTAACTCAGAAAATCTATCATGATATTTTGGTCAAATGGAAGAATGAATATCTCTCACAATTATCTATTAGATCCAAGTGGAAACGACCTCAAAAAGATCTCAACTTGAACGATATAGTCATCATAAAAGATGAAAATCTTCCGCCCGGTAAATGGGCTTTAGGGCTTGTGGTAGAGCTACATCCCGGAAGTGACGGGCTGGTGAGAGTCGTCACTCTTAAAACCAAGAACGGTTCTATTAAACGCCCAGTCGTTAAGTTATCCCTTCTACCTACAAATAATAATAATCAATCTTTAAACCATGAGAAGGTCGATGAAAAGAAGCCTAAAGCGAAGAATTTCAGCGGCATCTCTTTCTCTGCTATGGTTTTATCCTTAACATTATTTTTCCTTTCAATACTAAGTTCGTGTAAAGCTCAGTATAGTTACACACCCCGTGAATAGTGAAAGTGTTGTGAGTGAGTGTGAAGTTAGGGAAAAAAGGCATTTTAATCATAATAATAAAAGTGTTTTCACTGTGTTGAGTGAGTAATTTAAATTCAAAAAGTCAATCCAGTGTAAGTGTAAATAATCAAGATCGACCTTCCTCGCCGATCTTTCGTGTGTTTTCCCTTCCGGAATTAAATATAAGTGATCTTTGTAGTTAATATGATAAATGTAATTCATTTTCTCACCCACAACTAATCATAACATATAGTGAACACTATATAAACATTTAATATTAAAATTTGTGTATCACCTTGTTAGTCTTAAGTTCATCCTCCATTTTACTAACCCTCATCTTTTCCTCCCCCGGGAACATGTACGATTTACAACCGTACAGGTATTGCAATGTAAATGACACCATGCAATATGATTTGCTTGTGTGTTCATTTCAATTATATCTTATTATATTCACTATAGTCAGTCGGGATTCAGACCTCGTACTGGGCGCGACTCTTAATCTTATCTCACCCCACTAGTTTAGTCCATTGCTCATAAAATAAATAATTATCCCATTAAATATCTTGATAATTTATCCCAACCCCGAACAAGTTAATTGATTGTAAAGTATTATTTATTTGACATCCGATTTATTTTTTAAAGACATTATTTACATCTCTTGTATGGTCAAAATGACCGTATTTTTACCTGACTAATCGTTTACTAAGTGTTCACTTATCCCACTAACCCCAATGATAAGCGATCTTAAGGCTATCTTGTACAAATGACTATACTATCAGTATGACGCACCCTAAATATTTGCTTCCTTTTATTTATTTAAAGATACAAATTTTTACATTATTTAATAGTACCTACCTCTGTTATTCTGTATATACATAAGACAGAAATAAAATAGAGACAGTAAACAATCTAAACAATACTGGATCTACTAATTAACAACAATTTAATATTCAATTTTCATAATATTGGCAAATCGAATAAACCACAAGTATTTACGGTTTTTACTGATTTGACTTTGACATTGTTAATTTACGAGCTCTATGACACAACGACAATAGCACCCCCGAATCCGGCGATGAGTACCGGGTGGTCCAACGCTACCTTTCGGACCTGGAGAAGGAGGACCGCCGGGTCTCCTGGTTTTCCTACTCACTGCCCGCAGAACAGGATCTCAAGGTGGCGATTCGGGGGATACCGGTTACAACCGACCCCGAGGAGCTGGCCCAGGCGCTGCGAGACCGCGGGTACGAGCCTGACTATATCCGCCCGATTCGGGCCCGGAAGGGCCGACCCGGCTGCATTTTCCTTGCAGTGATGCGGCGCACTCCAGACATCACCCCTGCCATATACAATATTACCGAGCTGTTGTATATGACGGGGGTCACCATTGAAGCCTGGCGCGGGAAACAGGGTCCCGCGCAATGTCATCGCTGCCAGTCGTTCAGGCACTCCTCGGTCAATTGCCATAGGCGAATGGCGTGCGTTCGCTGCGCGGGGGAGCATCGCGCGGCTGACTGCACCAGACCGAGGGAAGTGCCGGCGACCTGCGCCAACTGCGGGGGGTCTCACCCCGCTTGCCACTCAACTTGCCCGGTGCGCAAGGAGGAGGAGCGGAACCGGCGCGCGGGCACGTTCGCCCGAACGGCGCCGCCTCGCCCCTCGCGCCAACGCCTCAACGAGCAAAGCCGAAACCAACATCCGCCCATGGGCGCGCCGCCTTCGGCCGCCCCTCTGACGTCTGCCGCCGCTCCTACGGTCGACGATGAGGGCTTCGTCACGGTGCGACGCCGCACGAGACGAGGCGGCCGCAAGCGGGGCCCCGCCGCGCCTTCGCTTGCCGCGCAGGAGGCGAGCCGCGCTGCCGCACTTCATGCGGTTTCTGCGGGCGTCGCCAACCGCGCCGCTGCCGCAGCCGCAGCCCCAGCGCCAGCACCAGCACCAGCACCAGCACCACCTCCGCGCGCGCGCGCACCAGGTCCCGCGCGCGCCGTCCCCAAATGGAGGAGGCACTGGCGGCCATCGCTAACATACTCCAGGCCGTGCAAGCCGGAGACGACCCAGCCCCGCTTTTTAGGAGAGCGGCATCGGCCCTCAAGGGCCCTACCCGAGGTCGCAGCCGCCGATAATGGGGGGCCTTCGGCTCCTACATTGGAACGCGCGCGGCCTCGCGAATAAGGCCACCTACTTAAAACATCTCTTGAACTCGCAGGACATTGACGTCGCCCTGATCAGTGAGACGCACCTCACGGAAGCAGCCAGGTTGCGCATCCCGGGGTTTGAGACCTATCGCCAACACCACGTCGACGCCATCGGCCGCGCCTACCGTGGCCTAGCAGTCATGGTCAGGCGCCGCATACCACACCGGTTGCTGCCCGACGTGGCTGTCACCGAGTGCTCGGCCCTGGGCGTGGAGCTACAGCTCGCCGGTCGCCCCACAGGCTTCTTCGCGGTCTACGCTCCACCGAACCAACGCTACGCTTCCGCCGATGTTCGCGCGCTCCTCGCCGCCGCCCATCCATGCGTCATCGCCGGCGACTGGAACGCGAAGCACCCGGCGTGGAATTCGCGGACATCTAACCATCGGGGCAGACACCTGCTGCACGACGCCGAGACGCTGGATTTTTCAGTGTCCGGCCCGGACGTGCCGACTCGTTATCCCGACAATGTCTATCACCGAGCCGATACGCTGGACATCGTTGTCCACCAGGGGTTGACGTGCCAGATGACCCAGGACGTGATCGTCGACGAGCTGCTGTCCGATCACCTCCCCGTGGTTGTCACCCTGTTGGACACCGAGCCGAGTCTAGCACCTCTGACACCGCCTCGCCTCAAATGTATCGACTGGAGGGTCTTTGAGCGAGCCCTCGAGGAAGCACCACAACCGCGACCTCCCGAAACCCCTACATCAATCGAAAATTTTTCTACCATAGTCACCTCGATTTTTCAGAGTGCACTGCAAGCGGCCACCACCGAGCGCCCTCTGCCGGCGACATACCCGCAGCTGCCGCCTCGTTTGCTGGCACTTATTCGCCGCAAACGCGCACTGCGGAGACGCTGGCAGCAGACCCGCTGTCCGCGCATACGCGCAGAACTGCGCACCCTCGCCGAGCGGGTAAAGGCTGCGCTCGAGGACCACAGCAACGAGTCGTGGGAGCGCTGTCTCGACGAGGCCACAACAGATTGGGTACGGCTGCACCGACTGTGCAGGCGCCTCAATGGCGCAGCCGACCCGATCCGCCCGCTGAGACACCCGGACGGAACGCTGCGCTACGACGCCGAGGCGCGCGCCGAGCTGTTCGCAGACCACCTTCAGCGGCAGTTCTCCCCTAACCCCGCGGCGGACCCGGCACGCGCGTTAGAGGTCGAGAACGCCGTCGTCGAGCAGCTAGGCGCCCCTCCGCCGGCAGACGAAGAGGTGTTGTTCGTCTCGCCGAGCGCCGTCAAGCGACAAGCAGCGCGGCTCAAGCCCAAGAAGGCTCCCGGCCCGGACGGTATCACAAACGCAGCTCTGCGTCACCTGCCCCATCGTGCGGTGGTGACGCTCATGCGTCTATTTAATGCGATCCTCCGGACCGGGCACTTCCCCGAGCCATGGAAAGAGGCCAAAGTCATCATGCTGCCCAAAAAGGGCAAAAATATTACGGACCCGGCGAGCTATCGCCCCATCTCTCTACTAGCTACGCAATCCAAGCTGTTCGAGGCCATGCTGCTGCCGACCATCAGGCGGCACTTCACTCCCAGGCCCGAACAGTTTGGATTCCGGAGCGAGCATTCAACTACGCTACAGCTGTCGAGGGTACTGCACGACGTCGTCTTCGCCTTGAACAAGAAGGAGGTGGCGGCGGCGGTATTCCTCGACATGGAGAAAGCTTTCGACCGAGTCTGGCACGCGGGGCTGGTGCACAGGCTCCTCAGCTCTGACTTCCCGCGGCGAGTGGTGGCGATCGTCAGCTCCTTCCTCTCCGACCGGCGTTTCTACGTCTCCGTCGAGGGGGTCAAGTCGAGCTGCCGGCCGATCGCCGCGGGGGTCCCTCAAGGAAGCTGCCTCTCACCGGACCTTTACTCATTCTATACCAACGACGTTCCAGTTGCTGCGGGGTGTGCGGTGGCGCTGTATGCGGACGACCCCGCCTACACCGCCTCCTCACTCAATGCGCGCCACGCAGCAGCCAAGCTCCAGAGGTCGCTGGACGCCCTCCCAGTCTGGCTGGCGGAGCGGCGCCTCACGGCGAACGCCGCCAAAACACAAGCCATCATCTTCGGGCAGGGGAGAAAGCTCCCGCCGCCGCTTATCCTGCAAGGGGCCGAGGTTCAGTGGCGCCCCCAAGTCACCTACTTGGGCATCACGCTCGACCGAGGCCTCACGATGCGCCCGCACGTCGCCGCAGCCGCAGGCCGCGCGAAGGCGGCCGCCGCCAGACTGCGCCCGGTGCTCCAGTCGAGCCTCCCATTGCGACAAAAACTGGCCCTATACAAGATCTATATAAGACCACATCTCACGTACGCGGCGCCCGCGTGGTATGCTCTCGCGGCCGAGACGCATCGGCGTCGGTTGCGCGCCGTGCAGAGCACCACCCTTCGACGTATCGTCGACGCGCCGCGTTACGTGAGAAACGCGACCATCTCGAGGGACCTAAGGCAACAAGGTCTGGATGACTTTATCGGCGAGCTGGCGAGGCGCATGTTCGAGCGTGCGGACGCCTCCGGCTTCGAGCACCTCCGGCGCCTCGCCCCGCATCATACTCGACCTCCAGACCACAGGCGAGCCTACCCGCGCGAGCTGGTCCGCGCGGAGGCTGAATCTGACGAATCCACATAATATTATGACAATATCCAAGACTAATGGGCTGGACCCCTCCCGTCGGCGTCTCGGAGCGCGCAGAGGATTCGTCCGCTGGTCTGCCTCGCTGGGCTTCCCTCGGGTAACCGAGGGTCTCACCCGGTGTGGTACGACCGCGCCCGCGCGCGCCCGTTACCGCCACGGGGGGGCGCCACCAGCCCCACGGACATGACACGAGAGGCGCTGCGTGAGCGAAGACGCTCCGCAGCGCAAACGAAGTTCAGGGCTGTGTCAGGCCCACCCTAACGACCGTCCCGCCGTTGAGCGGGACGCGTACCCCGCAACCCCCCGCAAGCCCATGGGCGTAACGGGGTTCCCAGCGCCACTCAAGGGTGATTGCGCGGAGGAAAGCAGTTGTGAACGACAATAGCAGCTGACAGTGACGCCATTGCTTCGACATAATACATTACTTTAAATAATAATGATGTCTATGGAGTATTTACTATCAAATATCTGGGATCTATTAATTTTGGAAAATCAAATATAACACCAGAATTAACAGTTTTAACGACTTTGACGGTGGTAATTTATTAGCTCTGTGGCATATAATGACAACAGCTGACAGTAATGCCATTGCGCCGACATATATAATAATTTTATTTCTCATAACTTATAAATTAAATCATAAGGATATAATTAAATCATTTATACATATTTCCGTGATCGTAATTATAAAATGATTAACGATCTTTAAACCGAAGCATACCCGATACTCGAGTTTTTTTATCGTTAAGGACGCCACTTGACCCGTTAATGATCGCTCGGAGATTTATATCTTTAATTTCTCAAACTCATCACTTTAGAAGTAAAATAAAACATGCTTATAAAATTACCGTTCTATTAAATAATTAATGAAACAGGTCAATTAACCCTAGATCACTAACCTTCGTCAAAACGACGACGCGGACTCAAAAAAAGTGGTTTAAATTTCGAGTGCGTCGTCTTACGCATTCCAAATTTCGGCTAATCTCAGTCGACCCATAACTCGGGCGAGCTACGAGTGTGTTTTTTTTATAAGGACCCTGTGGACGCCGTTCTAGCCACCATGAGTCGTCGAATCGACGATGGTTAGTATTAACGTTATTCTTGCAGTTATTTTTCAATCTTTTTTGGTGGTATAATTAATACGCTGTTTTGTAAACTTCGCACTGAATATATTTTTATTTTAGATACGATCCGTCAGCTGTTATTAGATGATTAAAGTGACGAAGAAAACTGCTCTGAGAGTGAGAAAGAAGACCACCTTGAGGCTGATCCGGCTTATAAAACAGATGGTGAGGAAGAGATTTTTTCTGTTACAGAACAATCACCTTTAACTGAAGTACACCTTCATCAATTGAAGACCCGTTATCAGTTAAACCGAGTTCACGAAGCCGAACAGCCTCAAGAAATTTTGTTCATATTAGACCTGGGCCCACGCGTAATTTTAAAAACGAACTTGACCCGCCTTCTTGCTTCTTATTTTTTGTAACTGATAGTATTATGCGTTAAATACAAACGTAAAAGCCACCCAGAGAAAGACAGATTCCAATGAAGTAAGAGCTACACATGCAAAAAAGATTACGAATTCTGACACTTCAAACGGGACTGCTGGAACCCTGTGTGGCGAACACAAACTTGACATTTGTCACAAATGTTTTAATTAATAGTTTTTTTCTAAAATGTTTCTTTCTTATGTTGATTTTATTACTTAATTTTAATATTTTAATATTTTTTAAGCCTTTGTTTTTTATAAGTTTATAAGATTTAAGCATGAATGAAACCATAAATTTTCAAATGAGTAATAACTCTAGTCTCAATTAAAATACTTTAAATGTAATTAAATTGTGATTTTAGTAAATAAAAAACTTATAAACATGTGAACAAATGATTATTGTATTAAATAAATAAAACATATATAAATATTTTATTCCATTAACCCTTAGAAGCCTCCCTTTTGTACGGCGTAGCCGAAACGACGAAGGTTAGTAATAAGTTTTATTAACTAACTCGCTCGCTGACGTGCTCGGAGGCCGCGCGCGTTTTCCTATTTGTTGCGTAAACAAACTACTACGTAATCAGTGATTAAGTGAAGTGAACAGTGGCTAAACGCTTTGTGATCAAGCATCGTTGCATCTTCGCTTATTGTACTGGTCCGTCACAAGTGCAAACCCACATAATGAGTTCGTGCTTTGGCTGTCAACAGCTGGTCAGTGTCACTGATAAAATTTGTTGTTTTGATTGTAAAAATAACTTCCACTACGGCTGTGTTGGATACACAAAGACCTCTTTTAGTAGACTTACGGCTAAAGCTAAGTCAAACTGGAAGTGTCCAGCATGTAAATTACCTACAAAAAACGACGATAATACTCCTGTTAAGTCAATATCCTACAGTCCTCCGCCCCACGCACCCTTACCGTCGGCGGCGGATAACTTAGATGAATATTTTAGGAGCATGGAAGTATCGCTATTGTCGAAACTTAAGACTGAGTTGGTCTCTCTAATTGAAGATAAAATACTAAAGGACATACACAAAAAAGTAGGTGCATTACCGCAGGTAAAGGCTCACCTGGACGAAATAACGCGAAGTCTGAGCTTGTTGTCTGATAAGTATGATACAATTATTGCAGACCAACAGCAATCACGGGAAAAGATCAGTAGACTCGAGAAGACAGTTTTAAATATAAACAATAAGTGTGTGTACTTAGAGAAGTGCAATGTTGCGCTCGAACAAAAGATACATGAGTTTGAGCAGGCTTCTCTAAATGATCGCATAGAAATAGTGGGCATTGAAAAACTGCCAGGCGAAAATGTCATGGAGCTAATTTCTAAGGTTGGGCAAAGAATCAATGTAAATACTTCAGATATTGAGTGGGCCAGGCGAACCATGACCACCCGCCCACTGAAAACTAGCGTTAAACCGGCACCTATAGTGGTAAAATTCAAGGTATCAGGAGCTGACTCCCGTGACACTTGGTTGGCGCAGCGCCGTAAAATAATGGAGGTGACGAGTGGCGATATCACAGGTGGATCGGCCACTAGCAAATTATATATCAACGAAGTACTTACTAAGGTAACTAGAACTCTGCTGTGGAACACGAGGAAGCAGCTTCATGGCATATACAAGTACATATGGGTATCTAGGGGTAAAATACTAGTTAGAAAAAGTGAAGGGGAAAAGTCAATATGCATTCGTAATGAAAGTGAAATCGTGGACTTACTTAACAAAAACTAAGTATTTTTTTTTTATTAACTACCTTATAACTGGTGTTTAACTATTTTTATTAAATTCAATGATTCATTTCATTTAGACTTAATAACTGATGATGAATCTATTAATTATGTATGTACTGATAGCATAGATAATTGGATAAGTCAATGTATCTACAAAAAAGAACTCTGTATTATTCACGTAAATATTCGTTCTATAAAAAAACATTTTTCAGAACTTTTAGTAGTGCTTAACGACCATCTTAGTTATATAGATATATTAGTAATAACCGAACCTAATATCAATTATTCATTGTTAACATTTTATAGTATTCCTGGGTTTGATGTAAATGCACACACTCGTTGTGGGCGAAGAGGTGGAGGAGTGCTGGTTTACTCTCGCGCGGGGTTGTGCGCGCGGCTTAGCCAGAAACCTAGCCTTGTGAACGGCGAGCGTACGGCCGAGTTTGTTTCCATTGTTTGCAACTGGCAAAGTGAGCAATTACAAGTTATTTCAATATATCGTCCACCAAGATACAATAATCAGAATAAAATCCAATAATTTTTAACATTCTTAGAAAAACTTTTACAATCGTTATCTACTAGTGACAAAGTAATTATATGCGGGGATATAAACATAAATTTGTTAAAAAATACCGATAAATATGTAAAATGTTATGAAGATTTATTAGCCGAACACGGTTTTACAAAATGTATCAAAGACGTGACGAGAAGGGAAATTTTATTGGGTAATGTAGTCGAATCATGTTTAGATCATATATTTATTAAATCGTCCTCAGCATTAATCGATTCTGCAGTCATAAAACATAAAATATCTGACCATTATTTGGTCGCGGCATCTGTACAATGGAAACAGACCCCCAATGTAGCTCACTCGGGCGAGGTGTGTGAATCACGCGCTGCCCCTGCCATTACCTCGGCCCAGCGCTACCGCCGTGTGCTTGACAATAGATTAGTCAGAGAAAAATTATTAGAAACCAACTTCGATCATCTCTTAAATATTGAATGCCCATTTAAATTATATGACGAGCTATCTACTTTATTTAGAGACATATACAACCAATGTTATAAAGTAAAAAATATGACTGGTAACAGGGATTCTAGAAATGAAAAGTATTGGTTAAACAATAGCTTAAAAAATATGGTTATTGAGAAAGATAGATTATTCAAAATATGGTGTAGTGATCCAAAGAATATGGTAAAAAGACTAACATATACTACGTACAGGAACAAATGTCAAAAGGCAATTTTTAAATGTAACGTAGAACATGATAAAAAAACAATTTCAAATTGTAATAATAATATAAAAAAAGTTTGGGATAAAATTAATGAATTATTGGGTAAAAATAAGCAGTCTTTGGATAATCTAATCTTAAATAACATAACTAAACAAGGTGGCACGCAGGCAGTCTGTAATGATTTTGCTGATATATTCTCAAAGGAAATTGATCAAATAAAGCACTCCTGTGATGAAAAATGGCTGGAAAGGAAGACTTATGTTAAATTATCGAATGTGTGTATGAGATGGCAACCGGTCGATGGCAAGGATATAAAACTAATAATTGATAAAATGAACAAAAATAAATCACCGGGCAGTGATCTTATACGCATGTCTGACTTAAAAATAATTGTTGACAAGATTAGCCCTGTATTATCTAATCTGATAAATCTATCTGTAAAATATCACAAATTTCCACAAAAATTAAAGGAAGCAATCGTTCGTCCGGTCTATAAGAGAGGCGATCGTAAAGTTTTATCGAATTATAGACCAATAGCTATACTATCAAGTATTGACAAAATTATGGAAAAATGTGTTGTCAATCAAATTGGAACTTTTTTACAAAAAAATAATATCTTAACGGAATGTCAACATGGCTTCCAGAAAAATAAAAGCACCAAGACCTTATTATCAAATTTTACAGACGAAATTAATGCACATTTGGGAAATAAAAAAAATATTGTAGCTATTTTTTATGATTTTAAGAAGGCTTTTGATACCTTAAATACTGAGACCCTCTTAAATGGAATGGAGGAGTGCGGCCTGGGGCAGCCGTTGAACCCTTGGTTCAGCGACTGTCTCACGGCGCGCTCTTACCGTGTGAAAGTCGGCGACGCATTCAGTGAGGAGAAACAAGTAAACTGCGGCGTCCCCCAAGGTTCTGGGTGTGGGCCAGTGTGCTACTTGATGTATGTAAATAGCCTCTGTGAAGTATTACGTCACTGCTCGGCCCACATGTTTGCTGATGACCTTTGTACTCTCAGCGCTAGTACCGACCTCTCGGAGATGTGTCGCCGGGTTCAAGAGGATGTGGATGCGGTAGTTAAATGGTCACATGATAACGGCATCATATTAAACGCTGACAAAACAAAGATGATAATTATTCACTCCCCGTATTTAAGTTCTATTGATAATCCACCTCCTCTTTTTGCGCACGGCTTTGATTGCTTTCATAACAACAAAATTAACTGTACGTGTAAACCTATCGAAAAAGTTAATTGTGTAAATTACCTAGGAGTAAAAATAGATACGTATTTTTCTTGGGATTCCCATATAGAATTTTTGTGTAGAAAACTAAGAATTTTATTAGAAAAGTTTTACCATTTACGTACTAAAGTCTCATTGCCCATACTAAAATGTTTATATTTTGCACTTGTGGATTCCATAATAGGTTACGCTCATGACTCCTATGGGTTAACATTTAAAACATATATTGATAAAGTAGAATCATTACAAATAAGATTTTTAAAATTACTAGTAAATAAAAAGACAAGGAATCAATGTAAAGGAGATTATTATAAACTATTCAAAATATGTAAAATTTTACCGGCTAGCCTGAAACATAGATTCCTTGTACTTGTAAATAACCATGGCAAGTGAGATAGTAATAATACACGACGTGTAATATGAATCAAGGTTTATTGGTGACTGACGCACAGCACACTACAATGGTACATTTAGGTTGTCTCAATGTGTGCGCACGCACACACGCGCTTCACTCATACACTACATAATCTCCACCCTTATTTGACACAACTGTTACTAAAAAAATAAACTTACATTAACTAATTACTTACTTAGATCTATTACAGGTAAGCCTATCTTATTGTCTAACAATTATATAAACCAACACCATACTTATTACTAAACTTAGGTAAATTATAAATGACTACTAGTAAATCAAAACTTATAATTAGGTGGATAGTTTAATCGACATTGTCGAATACAACGAGGTTGAACCGGTTCAGGGGTAGGTGTTGAAGCCTGAAAGGTACCCGGGCTCTGGTGCTCCCTACTCTCAAAGAATTCATCCTGCCCACCGCTGTTAGGAGAAACGGAAACTGTCGCGGGCGTCATCGGCGTCACTGGCGTCTCGGGGGTTCTCGATGAATCGCCCCTTGACCTATTGCTTGGACTGGGTTCTCCAGGCTCCGCGGTTGGCGCTTCATCGTGCCCACTTGGCTGTGTCGGAATAGAAGGGCCGATCAATGAACTCCGTATCCGTCTCTTTAGTTGATCGATGTGTTTATGTGTTACCCTGCCTAAAGCATCTACTATTCTATAATCCGTAATACCTATCCTTTCCTCTACTGTTCCCGGCACCCATCTTTCTCTTCCCCCGCCTTGACGTAACCAAACCTCTTCCCCCTTGCCTAGCTGACGTGTCCCCTTCGGCCCCTGGTCCCTTTGGCGACTTTGTGCCTTTTTAACCGCGTCATTCCGGCTCGGTGTAAGTGCATCGAGCTTGGTACGCAGCCTACGACCTACCATCAACACTGCTGGCGTTTCGCCCGTCGTGCAATGTTCCGTGTTCCTATAATATAGTAAATAACTATTTAACGATAATGTAACGTCTTTGTTCTCTCTTATGGCTTTTTTAATTACCCTTTTAACAGTACGAACTGCATTCTCTGCCGCCCCATTCGATGCCGGGTGGTATGGCGCTGAAAAAATGTGCTCGATACCGTTACTATTTAAAAATTGTGCAAATTCCTGACTTGTATATGGTGGCCCATTGTCAGAGACGATTTGTTTAGGCAAACCGTATCTTGCGAAGACGTCACTAAGTACTTTAACCGTATAACCCGCTGCTGTACTTGGCACTTGGCTAACCTCAATCCACTTACTTCTGGCATCTACTATGACGAGGAAAAGTTTCCCTGCTATCGGTCCTAAAAAGTCCATGTGTATACGTGACCAAGGCTTATCCGGCCATGGCCAAGGACACGGCGCATGTCGCGGTGGCATATCCGCCTCCGCTGCGCATACCCCGCACCCCCGGCACATAGCTTCTATGGCCTCGTCCATCCCTGGCCACCACACATAGCTTCTCGCAAAAGCTTTGGTTTTTACGATCCCCATATGAGCCTCATGTAACACTGTAAGTACCTTTTCCCTACAAGACTCCGGAATTACCACCCTATGTCCCCATAAGATGCACCCCAGTTCCTCATATAATTCCTGCTTACGATTATAATAAGGTTGTAATGTCTTGATTTCACAATCAGTTGGCCACTCCGTACGTATATACCTTATTATTCTGCCTAACAAGTGGTCCCGACCAGTTTGTTTTTTAATTTCATTATAATCTAATAAAACAGCGTTTTGTGCGAAATGCAAAAAAGTTTGCTCCGGTACCTGCCTTGTTTGTTTGTCTACTGCGCTCGCCGCGGGCCAACGTGACAACCCGTCCGCTCCATTCTGTTTTGATGGGATGTATTCTATCGTATAGGTATATGCGGACAGCTTAATCGCCCACCGCTGCAACCGGCTAGCGGTCATCGATGGAATACCTTGTTTGGGACCGAAAATTGTCACTAAAGGCTTATGGTCGGTGCGTAGCGTAAAGGACCTCCCATACAGATACTGGTGCAATTTTTCGAAACAGTAAACAATAGCTAAAGCTTCTCGCTCTATTTGTGAGTAATGTTTTTCCGCCGCGCTGAGTGCGCGGGATACATACACTACGGGCCGTTCTCGTCTACCTGAATCGCCACTACTGCTATCCCCCTCACACCACTGCGTGAGCACGCCGCCTATACCACGAGTGCTTGCGTCACAAGTTAAGAACAATGGTTTATGCGGATCATAGTGGGCCAGTACGTCTGCGCTAATTAAAATATTCTTAATGTTTTTGAACGCTTTTTCGCACTCTCTATCCCAGTGCCACTCCGCGCCTGTTTTTAACAGGTTGTACAGTGGGGCGAGTGTAGCGCTCAAATTATTAATGAACTTGGCATAAAAATTAATTGTGCCTAAGAATGCCCTCAGATCCGTTACGTTATTGGGACGGGGAATCCGGAATATTTATTATTCCCGTAATTTTCTCGGGATCGACTCTTATTCCATCTGCCGATATTAAGTATCCTAAATATTTTACCTCACTCATCATAAATGAACATTTACTTTTCTTAAGCCTCATTCCATTATTTAATAAGCGTTGTAACACTCTTTCTAGAATTGCTAAATGTTCTTGTATATTAGACGTTCCGATGATCACATCATCTAAAAATACCCCTGTGTTGGGAATATCGTTGAAAAGATTTGTCATTATCCGTTGAAAAATACCGGGGCTGGAGGATAACCCGTATACTAATCTTTTGTACTTATATAAACCCTTGTGTGTGTTGATGACTGTTAAGTTATCAGGGTCGTTGAGTTCAATTTGGTTGTAAGCCTGCGATAAATCAATTTTTGAGAAAATCCTAGCACCGTTTAATCTCACCAATAGATCATCGATGCGCGGCAACGGGAACCTATCAACTACCAGAACCGGATTTAGTGTTACTTTATAATCAATCGGCACAGATACGGAGTTCATTGTCAGCCTTACGCACAAGAACGAGGGGAGTCGCCCAGTCCGCGCTCTCCACCGGCTCGATGACGCCGGCGCGCAGCATGCCCTCCAGCTCGTCGTCGAGCCGCTCGCGCAGCGCGTAGGGCACCGGCCGCGCGCGGCAGAACACCGGCAACGCCCCCTCGCGCACCCGCAGCCTGGCTACCCCTCCCGTGAACCGGCCCAATCCCTCCGAAAACAACTCGCTATGCCTGGAAAGTAATTGTGACAAGTTATTCCCATTACTTGAAATTTTCTGCTCTAAACCGGCTGTTATAATATTTTGTTTATACATAGGTACTTTAATTGCCAATTCTGATAACCATTGACGGCCCAAAATCGAAGTCGTACCGCCATTGATTATAAACAACTCCATATTTTTACTTTTGTCCCCCACACTAACTAATGGTTTTATTACACCTAACGGTTTAATTAAAGAACCATCAATAAATTTAAAAACAAAATTAGTTTTTTCTATAGGTCTGTTCCAAAAGTATTTGTCGTATTTCTCCTTACTTATACAAGACACCAAGGACCCTGTATCAATTTCCATTGATAACGACTTATTATCAATTATCACTACAACACTTACCGGCTTATAACTACTTAAACTTAGTTGATGTAGCTCCTCCACTTGCCAGTCCTCCTCGTCCGAGGTTGATGGAGGTTCATCATCTCCCGACCACTCAGGAAAATCCATCCCCTCCGACGATGCTTCATCCATGGTTCGTACATGGGCTACCATGTTGCTGTGTATTCCTCCTCGCGATCCTCGTGGCCCCCCATTATTCAATGGGCACACACGACGTAAATGCCCGCGCTGCTTACATCTCCCGCAGATAAAGCGTCGGTAGCGACACTCATCGCTGCCGTGTCCCGCGGCTCCGCACGCATAACAATTGTATCTTGAGTCACCCTGTCCTTTCCGATCCGGCCCCGACGACGCTGCCGGTGCGCGTGCGCCCCCTCGCCCCCGGTGGCCCGGTCCGCTCCGCCGCGCGGAGTGCGCGTTCACGGCGTTCAGCGCACTAGCCGCGCTGCCGGTCTCGCTGCCGCCACCCGGGTCGGTCACGCCACCCGTCGTCTTTTGTTCCACCGCCGATGCATCTTTTTCTGCCGCTTCCATTGCACAGGCTATGGTTACTGCTTTTCCATACACCAGATTCTCTTCCGCGAATAACCTTTGTCTGATTAATTCACTCCGCAACCCACAAATCAGCTGATCTCTTAGATTATCTTCTAAAGCAGTTTTAAATTCGCAATATTTGGCCATTTTCTTCAACTCCGAGATATATTGCGATATCGACTCACCCGCATTTTGTCTCCTCTGTCGAAAATGATACCTTTGCGATATAAATGATGGTTTCGGTTGTAAATGGTTTTTAATCACGCTTACGACTTCTGTGTAGGTTTTTGAGCTTAATAAATCTGGACTAGTCAAATTACTTAATAATTCATAAGACTCATCTCCCATAGCCGCGATTAAAGTGGGTAGCCACAAATCTGTTTTCACCTCATTCACTTTGAAGAACATCTCCGCTCTTTCGATATACAAAGTCCAATTTCCAGTCCTTACATTAAATTCCGTCAATTTCCCGATCGGCATTTTGTCTAGAAACTATTAACTTTTTACGAAAACCAATCCTCGTCGCCACTGAGATAAATAATACACGAC
Organism: Pieris napi; assembly: GCF_905475465.1. NCBI lineage: Eukaryota > Metazoa > Arthropoda > Insecta > Lepidoptera > Pieridae > Pieris > Pieris napi. The sequence goes on along the minus strand of NC_062258.1, from coordinate 1,192,618 downwards.
GTGTAATATGAATCAAGGTTTATTGGTGACTGACGCACAGCACACTACAATGGTACATTTAGGTATCTCAATGTGTGCGCACGCACACACGCGCTTCACTCATACACTACAGCAAGCAGGATCGTTTTACTAGTTTGGTGCATCATATAACTGACACAAGGTCAATGTCCAAAGGTAAATTTGAAATACCCATGGTGCAAAATTATTATGGAGATAGAACGTTGAAGAAGCGGATTCCATATTTGCTCAATAGTTTACCCGAGGACATAAGACGTGAGACTTCACTGGATAAATTTAGAGGTTTATTAAAAAACCATTTGTTAAATATGCTGTAACCTATAAGTAATTTAAGTGTATTAGTATTAGTTGTAGTAGCAGTGTTAGTAATTTAGTGATTTAGAAGTTATGTTTATTTAAGGCGAGTCACCTGCAGTCAAACTGCGTAAGCAGTTTTGCGGGGCATGGTTTGATTTAAGGTGTAACTTTTTTGTGAATAAATATATTTAAATAAAAAAAAATAAAAAAAAAGTGTTGTAAAATAAGGTTAGTGATCTAGGGTTAAAAGGATACGAATTTATATTACACTCAAGCTAAAAAGAAACAAAGAGATAGGAAAATTTAATTAATTTTTATAATTAATAAGCTTCTTCTTATTTTATTATTCTCTTCTTCTAATTATTCTTATTTATAATTTTCTCAGATATAAAATGTTAATTATAATCAATTGCCTCAAAGTAGTTACATATTTCTATAATTCGTCGTTTTTGGCAGCTCACGAGTAAGGATTGTGGCCTTATAAGGCGATGAAAAACAAGCAATGGCGCTGTGAAGATGCTTATAATCTGAAATTGACGTACTATTAAAGCGATATAATCGCGAGAATTTGGAGCCAACGTATTTAGAATTTTAAGGGAATACACACAAATATAATATACAATATCTCAGTGTTGTATATTATATTTGTGTATATTTATAGTCATATCGGTTAGAATAATATGTATAAGATATCAAGATCAATGTTCCTTTTTGTAATTTCTGTTTTTTCCCCTTTGAGAATGTTGTTTGCCGGTTAGTTGCCACATTAAAACTTGTATTTTTTTCTCATAATGTGTCAATTTATTAGTATTGCTAACATTGACAAGCTTTTGTATAAATAAATAAACATAAAAATATTTCAGTTCCGATTCTTTTTGATGGCAACACCATTACATATTAGGGTCGAACAAATTGTTCAATTATTTTCTTTGTCGACATTGTCAGGTACTTTTTTGTGCTCGCATGGCACCCTATCTATTATGTCATCACCAAATAGCAGTGTCCCTTATAATTTAGAGGAATTTGATTTATTTTCATGAGGGCGCACTTAATGCAATCTATGAAAATATTAGGACATTTACGAGTGGGGAGACGAAATATAATTGAAGTTATTATATGCCACTCCATTCAGATTATGTTTATAAAAGTATTATTATGAACATTTTTTAGAAGATAGGAGAACTGGATATTCCTAGACACTCATTTAACTCATGTTTTAGGTACATAGTCATGTAAATGCACTCACAGGTCAATCATTGCTCTAACGAATACGTGGGTTTGATTCTCAGCTAAAGGAAATAAATTAAGGCTGATCCCCTGCGGATAATAAATCATATCTTAAATATAAGTTCATCGTTGCCAAATCTTTTTGAAATTGGACATATATACAGTCAAAATTTGTTATAACGACATCGAAAGGATTACTCATTAAGGTCGTAAAAATCGATAGTCGTAACACCCTATCGTCGTAACTCCCAAGCGAAATTAGAGAATTATCACCAAATAAATTCAAATCCCTCGTTAAACGTAAATTAATCAATAAAGCTTTTTTTAATTTGACGAATACTTAAATGATTCTAATCCTTGGGATTGATTTGCTCCAGTTCAAATAATTTCTATGACAAATTTTAGCGATTAAAAATAGTGGCGGAAAGTATCTTGCCTTTTCTTCTTGCCCGCTCTACGCCCTTGTCTTGCGAACTGGTAGTAAATGTAAATTTACAATTAACTTGACTTCTTTTTTGACGTTCATAGTGTACTTATTTACCTATATGAATAAATATATTTTGAGTTTGAGTTTGAGACGGTGACGTTGTTATTAAGTAATATAATAGAATTCAGCCGGGACCTTTGATTTTGGTCAATATAACTGTGTTTTGACTGTATTAGAATATTCTTAAGATACGAGCAAAACTGTTTTTAGCTCTAATTACTTTTCTCGACCTCATTTCATTGAGAAATACTCGCTGACCGTAGAGAACAGACCAACAGTGTCGGAAGTGTTAATAAAATTTTATTGCAGGTGTGAAAACCGAAGTCGGGCTCCTAATAGTGAATAATGGGCCAGACGCAATAATTCTTTTCTATCTTATTCCTGCAGTTTCGCTGGCGATGCATTTACGCTAACTAAAAGGAAAGAAGTATTGTGTTTATAGAACAGGGGGCAAAGGGGCTGGAGGTTAACATGATGTTAGATAATACCGCCCATGGACACTTATAAGGCCTGCCTTGCGATTCTGTAACTCACTTTTCGAACTCATCGCACCGCATCGGCGGTTCGAAAAGTGAGTTACAGAATCGCAGGGCTGTGCGGTACCGTAAGAATTGGTAAAATAATATCTGTTGATATGACACAAAAATTTGTTATGACAGTACAAATACCAGTATAAATATATGTATGATTGTTATTTAGCAATTTTTAAAACGGAAAAATATTATTTATTCCTGTAGTTCATATTTTAATTGATTCCGACATCAATACAGAAGTTATAAAACATTGAACGTTTTTATTATTTGCCTAACTTCTATCGAAATAAATCAATATACCATATGGGAAACACAAATACCCGTTTCAAAGTGGAGAGTTTGTTCAGTCATATTATGTTTGTAATTTAAATTTAGTAATAAAGTAGATTCAACGCGAAGCAGACGTTTCATTGCACTAAAATTATACTTAATAGTTCACCAGTCAAAAAGCAACCTTATCGCCACAACATATGGTCGCAATCTCGCCGGATCTTGTGTCTACTGAGCTGCATCGAAGGAACAATAGACTACGCATTCCATTGCGATAAGGAACTCGTTTAGCAACTATTTTGTGCAATTTTTAGACTTATAACTTTTGAATAATATTGAAATAGAACGTGCAAGTGACTTTAAAGTGATCAAATAATGGCAAATGTGGAACAATTATTAAGTGTACTTGAAAATAATAATGAACTATTAAAAAAGACTCAAATAAATATTAAAAAATGTGCAAAGGCTAGACTTACGAAAGGTTATCTAAAAACACGGATGGAGTGTATAGAAAGTTACTGGAAGACTTATAAAAGTGCACATTTAGATTTAATAAAAATTACGCCGCGTTAACAAAAGTCAATTTTACCATATTTTTTTATGAGGATTATTATTTCATCGAGGATTTATATTTATGTATGGTGTCTGACATCAAGGATATGTTAGAAGGTCTTGAAATTCAAAGAGGACAACAATCCTATAATCAGGGGAACGGCTCCACTGCAGTCGAACACAACGTACAATCACAGGTTCGACTCCCGCGCATTGAATTACCTACTTTTTCGGGTAATTATGAAGAATGGCCTTCTTACAAAGATATTTTTGTTGCACTGGTACATGATAACACGTCACTGTCTAATGTTCAACGACTACATTATTTGAAATGCAGCATCACAGGTGAAGCAGCATCCTTATTAAAACACATCCAAATCACAGAGTCGAATTACTTATCTGCTTGGGAGACTTTAAAACTTAGATATGGGAATAAACGTATGATAATTAATTCATTATTTAAACGAGTAGTTCAAAGGTTGGATCCAGATACTCACAAAGAATGGGAACAATTTTCGTATGATATGAGTCAAGAAGAATTATCTACCTGGTTTGAATTACAGAAGTTTTTAGAAGGAAAATTTAGAACGTTAGAATTGTTAAATCCACCTTTTAAACCAACTCTCAAGCCGTTAAGAGAACGTGTTTTCCACATGTCTATAGAGAAGACATGTATTATGTGTAAGGAAAATCATAGCTTATGTCGTTGTAAAACATTCTCAAAAATGTCACCTGCAGAAAGAAGTCACTATGCACAACACAACAAACTCTGCTTCAACTGCTTGGCTCCAGGGCATTCGGCATTTAGATGTAATTTACCTCTTTCATGTCGAATATGCAAGGCTCGTCATCATTCTCTTCTTCATCAGTCAACTAAAGCAAATGCATCGGCATCTTTAGAACTCAAGCAACCGATGACATTACCTCAGGAAGAGGAGAAGACTCTTGCTACAATGACAGCTTTACATAATGTTACAGAACATATCAATCTATTGGCAACCGCAATTGTGGTTATAAAGGGAAACTATGGGCACACAACTGTACTTAGGGCGCTAATAGATTCGGGGTCGCAGTCATGCTTTATCACTCAAAAGGCAACTCAAGCACTAAAATTGCAACGCAAACCTGTAAATTTAGTCGTCACGGGTATGGATAATATGAAGGTAAACATCAAACAAGAAGTCAATTTTGATTTATTGTCACGCTGGGAACCTAACTTTGAGCTACCAATACACGCCTACGTGATGTCACAGCCATTGAAGTTTAACATACCTTCATCAGAATATTTGCAACAGGAACTGCGTCATTTTGAGAAATTGAATCTAGCAGATCCAAATTTTATGGATTCCGGAGCATTGGATTTGCTATTAGGGGTGCAAGAGTATACAGCAATTCTTAAACAAGGATTAATCAAGGGTCCATCAGGCACAATATGCGCACAGAAAACCAGCCTGGGATGGATTGTGATGGGTGGAATAAACGTCAACATGAAACCAAAGCATAAAGCCATAATGGCAATGAATATCACAACTGATGCAAGTTTTAATGATTTAATTAAAACTATTTGGGAGATAGATACAGACACAAAACGTAATTTAACTAAAGAAGAATTGAGATGTGAAGAATTTTATAAAGAATCTCATGCTAGGAATAACGAAGGAAGATATATAGTTAGCCATTACCCTTTAAAACTGAAGCACCATTGTCATCTGAAGGAAATACAAAATAAACAGCAATTAAGAGATTAATGCAGCTTGAAAGAAGATTTAGTAGAAATCCAGAACTAAAAGACGAATATCTGAAAGTAATAAACGAATATAAAACATTAAATCATATTGAAGAAGTACCTGAAAAATAATTACATAAAAAATCAGTTTACTTACCTCACCACGCTGTTGTCCGTCAAGACAAAGAAACTACGAAGACACGAGTTGTTTTCGATGCTTCCTGTAAAGGCTCCAACAATCTTTCACTTAACGAGGAGCTTCTGTCAGGTCCAGTTTTGCAAGAAGATTTAAGAAATTTAATCATGAGATGGCGTATTCATGCAATTTGTTTCGTCTCAGATATTCAAATGATGTATAGAATGATAAAAATTCATAGAGATGATGTTGATTACCAGCGTATAGTATGGAGAGAAAATCCATCCGATGAGATACGTGACTATCGCCTTCTTACTGTAACGTTCGGGACAGCCTCAGCACCGTATCTTGCAGTAAAAACTTTGAAGCAACTAGCGATTGATGAAGGGGATAAGTTTCCTGAAGCAGCTAGAATATTAAATGAAGATTTCTATGTTGATGATTGCATGTCTGGAAGTGATGACGTTCAAAAAGCAATTCAGATTAGCAAGGATTTAAAAGAATTGTTACGTAGAGGAGGATTCGAGTTGAAGAAATGGTCCTCTAATAATACTGAATTTATGCAAAGTTTAAAACCAGACGAAAGAACTACTAAAGCTCATTTCGATTTAAAACTAGATGGAATAATTAAAGCACTAGGGGTTCAATGGAATTAAGGGAATGATCGATTTGAATACAACTTAGACTTACCTGAAGTCGATGAAGAAAACATTATCACGAAGCGGAATATCCTCTCAGATATACAAAAGTTGTTCGACCCTTTAGGTTGGATCGCACCTAGTATTGTTTAAGCTAAAATATTCATTCAAAAACTATGGCTTGAGAAGGTTGATTGGGATGAGGATCTTAACATTTTTCTGAAAGAAGAATGGTTGAAGATTCGCCGAGATCTTATGAATGTGAATAACATTTCTATCGATCGATGGTTAAGTACTTCATGCTCCAACATGGATACAATTCAAATTCATGGTTATTGTGATGCTTCTATTTTAGCTTACGCCGCCGTGGTGTATTGCCTAGTCAAGAAAACGGACGGTTCATATAGAACATCATTAATTGCAGCCAGAACTAGAGTGGCTCCCCTCAAAACAATTTCGTTGCCAAAATTAGAACTTTCTGGAGCTTTGCTTTTATCCCGACTATTGAACCAAGTAGCACAGGCCATGAGAATACCGATGGAAAGAGTTTTCGCATGGACAGATTCATCTATAGTCATAGCTTGGTTGTCTGGCGAACCCACGAAATGGAAGCCATTTGTGGCCAATCGTGTAGTAGAAATTTTAGCAAATCATAAAAAAGAACAATGGCATCATGTCCAGTCACAAGAAAATCCAGCAGATATTGCATCTAGAGGTATGTTTATCTCCGATTTGAAACACTGCAACCTTTGGTGGAAAGGACCTACTTGGTTACAAAAAGGAGAAATCATCTTAACAGACGAGAACATATTTACAACAGATCTAGAAAAGAAAAAGGAAAGAATTAAAACTCTCATATTGACAAACATTAAAGAAGAAAAAAGATTTTCTGAAAAATTTGAAAGATTTACTACCTTAAATGAACTATTAAGAACCATAGCTTTTTGTAAAAAGTTTATCAAGTTTAAAAAGGATAATAAAAATATAACAATCGCAACAGAAGATATAGAAGAAGCATTACTAACATGTATCAAAATAGTGCAAAATGAAGAATTCGAAACTGAAATAGATTCGTTAAGGAAAAAGAACAATATTAAAAAGAACAGTAAATTGAAGACGCTTAATCCATTTTTAGATAATAATGGAGTGCTCAGGGTGGGCGGAAGATTAGCAAAATCAAGTTTAGAAACAAATACTAAACATCCTATAATCATTGGAAATAACAACACTCTTGTCTCACTTATTATCGCCGACGCTCATAAAACAACATTACATGGAGGTATTCAGCTAATGCTTTGTTATTTACGCTCTAAATATTGGGTATTGCGTGCAAAAGACATGACAAAGAAGCATATCCATCGATGTCTAATTTGCGCTAAGGAAAGTGCAAAGGTAAAAACTCAATTAATGGGTGATTTACCTTCCGTTCGTACTACACCTTCCCGACCATTTATCAATGCAGGTGTAGATTTCGCTGGTCCATTTCAAATTTTGATGAACAAAGGAAGAGGTATCAAAACAAACAAAGCCTACACTGCAATTTTTGTCTGTATGTCTACTAAAGCAATTCACTAAGAACTAGTCGGTGACATGACGTCAAATTCATTCATAGCTGCATACAGACGATTTACATCAAGAAGAGGCAAATGCGCACATCTTTGGAGTGATCAGGGAAAAAACTTCGTAGGAGCAAACAAAGAGTTATGTAATGCATGGGAAGAAGCAAAATTGCAATTTGACCAAGAAATCATAGACAGCTTAGCAAATGATGGCACTCAGTGGCACTTCATTCCTGCATACTCACCAAACTTCGGAGGACTCTGGGAGGCTGGAGTTAAGTCAATGAAGTATCATTTAAAACGAATTCTTAATAACAACCTTACCTTCGAAGAGTTGTCCACTGTATTATGTGAAATCGAAGCCTGTCTTAACTCACGGCCACTCTGCCATATAAGCCAAGCAGATGATACTCTTGATCCACTAACACCTGGACACTTTTTAATTGGTGAAGCCCCAATAGTTGTACCGCATCCAAAGTTGAACGATATCAAAATTTCGCATTTAGCCCGTTGGCAATATACACAAAAGCTATTAAACGATTTTTGGTGTCGTTGGCAAAATGAATACTTGACCAATCTACAACAACGGCCAAAATGGTTTAAAAGAATAGAAGAATTTAAAATTGGTGATATCGTACTGATAAAACGACAAAATTTACCACCTGGAAAATGGATCCTTGGACGAATTACTGAAAAACATCCAGGATCAGATGGTGTAACTAGAGTTTATAGTGTTAAAAATGGAAATAATATTGTAAAATGATCTGTATCTAATCTTTGCTATCTCCCAATTAATGAAGCTTAAGTGCCAAATTGTTAAAGTATATATTAAGGGTTTGCATGTAATCTTTTGAAAGGACATTAAAGGTCCTTTGGTGGGCGGATATGTTCAGTCATATTATGTTTGTAATTTAAATTTAGTAATAAAGTAGATTCAACGCGAAGCAGACGTTTCATTGCACTAAAATTATACTTAATAGTTCACCAGTCAAAAAGCAACCTTATCGCCACAACAGAGTTATCGTATAAAAAATTTATGAAACTTTTTCATTTTACTATGCTTGATAACATATTGACGTGCCTAGAATTTTATATCCCATACAATTGGAATACATGAATCATGCTAGCATTCTATGCAAATAACTGTTGTTTTAGTGTGTACACTTTAGCCGACTACAAAAACTATGTTTTCTGGATCTTATTAAGGCTATATTATCAAGATGGGATTCTGGAGTCATCGAAACATTTTGTAATACGTGATTTTCGGTAAGTACAATTTGATGAGAACCAACATAGCTCTTGCACTTGTACGGCATTCTACTAGAAGTTATTTACTCACAATTTCGCAACTCTATAAAAGTTAAACATTTAGTAATAGCAATTACACGTAATCACGGTAATGTACAATTCTCACCTTGACTTTTATCGACAGTCGAACATCGCTCCTTGACCTGTTGAACTTTCTCACGATCGAAAGAGCACATCAAGTAAGGATTATATAATAAAAGATTAGGTTTTTAGCTGTGTCAATAGTTAAACCCAAAGGTTGCCCAGCCCATTTTTTTAATTTTAAATTGCCTAGAGACTGTAAACAGGTGCTGTTGGCGACTCATTTATATAAATAGGAATAGATTATTATAACTTGGTGTTAGTGACTATATATACAATATAAATTAAGTAGGTGTCTAAATTAACTATTTGTTTAAGTAATAGATGGCGTTAGGCGTGTGTTAAAACGCGATGGCGTAACAACGTCTTGGTATTATATAGGATTTAAGGTTTATTTAATATAATGAAGTTTTTGAAGTTATTTATAGTATAAATTTAGTGTCCCTCTCTTTAAGTAATAAATAATTAGTGAAATTGTGTTGTGTGTCATTCCGTGATAGGTTTTTGTTCATGGTGCCGAAACCAGGGATGGACTTTGGACTCGTGAGTTAATGCAAAAGACTTCAATAATTTCAACAAATCTTGAACTAATTAAAAAAAGTGTTGTAAATTAAAACATTAGTGATTTGAAATAATAGACTTTACGTAATTTTAAATTGAAATAATGGCTTTTAACATAATAAAAAATCAAGAGGATTTACATTCAAGGCTACAAAAGGCGCATTCAAATTATAAGAAAAGTCCAAGAGTGAGAATAACAAAAGCATATGTCCAAACACGTATAAATACTTTAGATGAGTTGCTGAAGGAATTTATGGATAATCATAAGCATTTAATACAAATAGTGGTTCCATAGCAAGTAAAGTCGTTTCCGTATTTTGAAGAAGACATTTGTGATTCGTTCCAAGAAATATATACTGAGTATATGACAGATTTAAAAGAAAAGTTAGAACAGTTTGAGAGTTCAACATGTAGGGAAAATCAAGCAAAGGCTCATTCTGTAGATGTTATAAAATTACCACGGATACAACTACCCTCATTTTCTGGAAAATATAGTGAATGGCAGACATTTTATGATTTGTTCTGTTCTGTTATTAATTCTGTTATTAATGAAAAGTTATCGCCTGCGCAGAAATTGCATTATTTAAAAAGTAGTATAGTAGGAGAACCCTTAAACTTAATAGGAAATTATTCGACCACAGATCTCAACTATGAAGAAGCGTGGAATCAATTAGTAAAAAGATATAACAACAAAAGATATAATAGTAATGCAATCCTAAAGACTTTATTTTCACAGAAAACAATAAGTGAATCATCATCAGCAATTAAACAATTATTAGATACAACAACTTCTTGTTTAAAGGCTTTGGATAATATAGGCATATCTACGGCTTCTTGGGATTCTATTGTAATTTATTTGACAGTCTCGAAAATAGACTTAGAAACACATAAACAGTGGGAAAATCACATAAATAATTTGTCAGATGATTTGCCAACATGGTCGCAATTTGTTGAGTTTCTTGAGGGAAGATTTAGGAGTCTAGAGATGGTTGAGACTGGAAAACAATTACCTAAACCTAGTTTTCAAGTGAAAAAACATGTTCCTAAAACGTTTCACGCGGCAGTTCAAGAGAATATTAAAAAAACTGAATTTAGTTGTCCTTTATGCGGAGAAAATCATTATATTAATTTATGTAAGCAATTTAGACTTCGTACTGTTCAACAAAGAAGAGATTTTGCTCTGTCGAAAGGACTTTGTTACAATTGCTTACAAACAACTCACGTAGTAAATAAATGTCGACAATCGACATGTTGTAACTGAATTTAGTTGTCCTTTATGCGGAGAAAATCATTATATTAATTTATGTAAGCAATTTAGACTTCGTACTGTTCAACAAAGAAGAGATTTTGCTCTGTCGAAAGGACTTTGTTACAATTGCTTACAAACAACTCACGTAGTAAATAAATGTCGACAATCGACATGTTGTAAGAAACTATGTGGCAGAAGACATAATACTTTGCTGCATATTGAGAGGGAAGGAAGTGACACACACATTAATAATGTATTGGAGGAAGTTCAAAACGGAGAAGAGAATCCGGTGCCAAGTACATCGATTGTAGCAAATTTTGCAAAACATCAAGGGCACAATCGACCAGTGCTTCTGGCAACAGCTGTCGTCAAGGCGCAGTCCAGGAGTGGAAATAGAAGTATATTGCGGGTGTTGTTAGATCAAGGCTCGCAAGCTTCGTTTATCACAGAAGCGGCTGCTCAATTATTAAATTTAAAAAAAATATCTGTTAATAATAATGTTTCAGGTCTGGGAGATGGTCAAATGCATGTAAAATATTTAGTTATATTGTATTTAGAATCTCGCCATAATCCAGAATGTTTAATTCGAGTTAATGCTTACGTGTTACGGTCACTCACTGATATGCTGCCTTGTGACAGAATTGATTTACCTGATTGGAAGGAACTTTCTACGTTAGAATTAGCTGATCCAGGTTATACTGTACCAGGTAAAATAGATTTATTGGTAGGAGCTGAGGTATACTCAGATATATTGTTAGATGGCCTAATAAAACAACCCAAAGGAAAACTTATCGCACAAAATACTGCCTTTGGTTGGGTTTTATCGGGAAAAATGTCTGATACTTATTCCACAGCTAACATTACGAGTTTACATTTGCAAGTCATACAGGAAGATGGTTATCTAAAACGTTTTTGGGAGATAGAGGCTGAACCTGATAGGATTCAGAAGAGACTTTCTGTGGAAGAGCAAATGTGTGAAAACCTTTATGAGGCTACGACTACTAGAAATGAGAATGGAAGGTTCATTGCTACATTACCATTTAAAAGTAAGGATCCAGAATGTCAGTATGGACAATCTATGGATATTGCAATGAAAAGATTGGTGTCGTTAGAAAGAAGATTATCTAATAATTTTTGGTTACGTGAAGAGTATACAAAATGATTGAAGAATATTTGACACTTGGCCACATGTCTCGAGTTGCAGAAGATGATGTGGATAACAGTACTGCAGTGTATCTTCCTCACCATGCAGTGGTGAGAGATGATAAGGAAACCACTAAAGTGCGAGGGGTTTTCAGTGCATCTAGTAAGGGTATGTATGATGTTTCGCTAAATGACGATCTTATGGTTGGACCGAAAATCCAGCAAGATTTAAGACATATTTTAATGAGGTGGCGAACTCATCGAATTAGTATTGCTGCTGATTTAGTTAAGGTGTATAGACAAGTATTAATTAATTCTGCCCAAACTAATTTTCAGCGGATTTTATGGAGGCCACATCCAGACATGCCTGTGGAACATTATAAGTTACTTACACTAACTTTTGGAACAGCTTGTGCTCCGTACCTAGCTGTTAAGTCTTTACAACGATTGGCAGATGAAGAGAAGAGGAAGTTTCCAGTGGCAGCGTCTATTACAAATACTGATTTTTACGTTGATGATTTGATGTCAGGAACTGAGACTATTGATGAAGCTAAAGAAGTATACGGTGAAATTAATGCTTTAATGACATCTGGTGGCTTTCAATTATTGCAAAAATGGACAAGCAATAGTAAGGAGGTGAGAGTTCCCAGATGGTTAGGTTACACGCACAGAAGTCGAGTTGAATTATATGCATTTTCAGATGCATCTTGTTCAGTTTACTCAGCCGCAATATACATTCGTGTAATCAGTTCAGATGATAAAATAGAAGTTCGATTAGTATCCGCGAAAACAAAGGTAGCTCCAATTGAGAAGAAAGTTTCTATTCCTCGACTAGAACTATGCGGTGCTGTACTAGCATCAAAATTAATTAACGAAATATCTCAAATTATAAAAATACCTAAAGATGATCTGTATGGATGGACGGATTCAACAATAGTTTTGGCGTGGCTTAAAGGTGGACCAAGTAAATGGATAACTTTCGTTAGTAATCGTGTCTCAGAAATACTTTCTATTATGGAATACTCTCAGTGGGGTCATGTTTCATCTGAAGCAAACCCAGCTGATTGCGCGTCAAGAGGTCTGAGTCCGCTTGAGTTACTGTCTCACACTCTATGGTGGGAAGGTCCACAATGGTTAAGAAACACGAATATTCAAATTGAAGATTTAGAAATTGGTGATACAAATGAAGAAGAAAAAATAGTTTCAATGAATATCATAGAAAGGAATGAAAATTTTGAATGGATTAAATTTTCTAATTTAGTAAAAATGTTGAGAGTAATGTCATATTGTCGAAGATTTGTAATGAGAAAAGAAGATCGAAAAACCTTACCTAAATTTATAACAGTCACAGAAATCAATAAAACCCTAGAAGTTTGCATAAAGCAAGTGCAACAATTTGCATTTGGCGAAGAAATAACAGTTATAGCAAATGGAAAAGAAGTACCTAAAAAGAGCGTGTTACGCACTCTTTGTCCCATTTTAGACAATAATGGGATTTTAAGGGTAGGCGAACGAATAAGCATGGCCAACAAAAGTTATGATGCAAGACATCCCATTATTATACCTGCTAAGTCTCACCTTACTAATTTATTAATTTCGGATGCACACGAAAAGACTTTGCATGGCGGTCCTCAAATCATGCTAAACTTTCTTCGTTCAAAGTATTGGATTGTACGAGTTCGAGATCAGGTTAAGAAGTATTATCGGAAATGTATTACCTGTTTAAGGTATTCTAAAGCAGCGAGAGTACAGCTTATGGGCCAACTTCCTGATGCACGACTTAAGCCGAGTAAACCATTTTTAGCAACTGGCGTTGATTATGCAGGTCCATATCATATAAAATTTTCTCCAGGACGAGGAGCTAAGACCTACAAGAGTTATATTTGTCTCTTCGTATGTATGGTAACACGAGCTATACAATATACATATTGAATTAGTCACATCTGAATTAACAACGTGGCATTTAATTCCACCTCAAGCACCAAATTTTGGAGGCATTTGGGAAGCCGGAGTGCGATCTGTTAAAACACATTTGAACAAGGCAATAGGTGATAATTTAATGACATATGAATAACTGGTTACTGTTCTATCACAGGTTGAGGCTTGCTTTCATTCCAGACCGATTTCATTGCTTAGTGACGTAGCAGATGACCCTCTCCCATTAACCCCAGGTCATTTTTTGATTGGTGAACCTCTTGTAAATATTGTTGATGACACATCAGTTATTAATTTTAATGAAAATCCTAAAGAAAGATGGAATGTCATGCAGAAAATTGTTGTAAAATTTTGGAAAAAATGGTCTAAAGAATATTTGTTAACTTTAAGTCAAAGATATAAGTGGAATTCGAAACTTGAAGACCCTTGTATAAATGATATTTGTATTGTTAGGGAAGAAAACTTGCCACCGTGTAAATGGTTATTAGGTAAAATTGTAGAAAAACATACTGGTCCTGATAATATCACTAGAGTGATAACCATAAAATGTAAGAATGGCCTTATAAAGAGACCTTTAAGTAAAATAAGTATACTTCAGAAATTTTAGATTTTTTTTTGTTACATCATGGTGGGCGGCAAGTTTGATTCAATTACGAATGTTATAATAATTCTTTCTTTTCATTGTTGTAGATTTTAGATTTATTATTAACGTATTTACCTAGTATAATATTCGAATTCTTTAACTTGTTTTTCTTGATGAACTTTATGTTATGTTTAACTGAACATGTTATTTTTTTTTGTTTGTTATGAAAGTAATTCTATCAAAATTTTGTGCAACTCTAATGTTTAAAGGACTCGTCCTTGGTGGGCGGAATGTCTAAATTAATTATTTGTTTAAGTAATAGATGGCGTTAGGCGTGTGTTAAAACGCGATGGCGTAACAACGTCTTGGTATTATATAGGATTTAAGGTTTATTTAATATAATGAAGTTTTTGAAGTTATTTATAGTATAAATTAAGTGTCCCTCTCTTTAAGTAATAAATAATTAGTGAAATTGTGTTGTGTGTCATTCCGTGATAGGTTTTTGTTCAGTAGGTATGAGCTATAAGTAAAATAAGAATATTGTTGGAAGCTCATAAGTAGAAATTAAGTATATATAAGTAAGGTAAAAATATGTAAAGAAAGATAGTTAAATAAATTAATTAAATGCTTCGCCGAATAAAAGGGTCGCGTAGCTCTCGTCGCGGTATACGCGCACAGATGGCTGTAAGCGCAGCTCTCGTCGCGGTATACTGTCGATGTACTTAAGCTCGGCGAGATCTACGCAAAATCCTCTTTTTCCTCCGACAACGAACTGGTACCCAAGAATAATCGGCGAAGCAAGAAACAAGAACAAGGCGCAGTTTCATTTCAAGACAACATCTACAATTACGCACTAGCAGGGGTGCGTGGGTTGAGGCGGTGCCAGCGATACGTCGAACCGTCTTGACAAAACGTACGTAGTCAAACCCCACCGGTATTCAAAGCCGCGCCGAGGTTACTTTGGTTACTGCACGGGTGTTCTCAAACGAACATCTAAACGTCTAATCCCGTGCAGGCCCGAGTCTCTGAGGCGACGTCGGGATTGGCTAGAACAGTAGTAC
Organism: Pieris napi; assembly: GCF_905475465.1. Classification (NCBI taxonomy): domain Eukaryota; kingdom Metazoa; phylum Arthropoda; class Insecta; order Lepidoptera; family Pieridae; genus Pieris; species Pieris napi. The sequence goes on along the minus strand of NC_062258.1, from coordinate 1,177,254 downwards.
GTACGAAGTCAAACCCCACCGGTATTCAAAGCCGCACCGAGGTACATTGGTTACTGCACGGGTGTTCTCAAACGAACATCTAAACGTATAATCCTGTGCAGGACTGAGTCTCTGAGGTGTCGTGGGGGTTGGCATCAACAGTGGTCCTTCGAGCCGGATCCTGCAACGGTTGTCATCAAGAAGTGAATACTGCGAAAGGAAAATGCCAGTCACAAGGTCACAGAACGGGATGCAGCGAGGGGAATCGACGACGACTGTTACCTCCGCCACTACGTCCGAAGTCCGGACCACAGGCGAAGAGATAACGATAGAGCAGTGCACGTCGACGAGTGCAGCCAGCCAGCCAGATCAAGCATTGACTCTGACACCAGCGGGTTCCACCCGGCGGGCCGCATCGAGAGCCGTATCCAGAGCCAGCTCAAGAAGACAAGCCGAGGCCAGAGAAGAGCTGGCTCGCTGCGAGCTGCGGGAAGCGCAGGCAGCAGCACGCCTGGCCAGATTACGATTAGAAGCAGAAACGGAAGAGGAAGACTCCTTTATAGAAGACGTCAACGATAACCATGAAGAAAAGGTGGCAAACTGGATGCGCTCATCGGCACAAAGGCCAGAAGAAATAGAAACAAAGAGCGACATTCGAGCAATAGCTGACGCAATAAAGGAAGCCATGACGACACATGTAGCGCCGCAACCGAAGTACATTCAAGAGCTGCCGATATTTGAAGGCGACAGCTCCGAATGGACGGCGTTTCGAGTCGTATATGAAGACACATCTCCGATGTTCACTGGCATTCAGAATATGGCGCGGCTACGTAAAGCGATTAAAGGCACAGCGAGAGAAAGCATTAAGAGCCTCTTGTACTCAGAGGCAATGCCTGAAGAAGTTATTAACGCTTTACGCCGAAGATTTGGCAGACCCGACGCGCTGGTGCTAGCTGAACTGGAGAAATTAAAGGCGCTTCCCAGAACGACGGAAAATCCCAGGGACATATGCGTCTTCGCTAGCCAAATAAATAACAGCGTGGCCGCCATAAAGGGATTGAAGAGACCGCAATACCTCTACTCACCTGAAATCGTGAAACTTATAATAGAGAAGATGCCTCCAATTCTCAGATTCAGATGGTATGATTTCACGGCTGCGAGGGAAGAGGAATCGTTCAGTGATATTCAAACGATAAGCAACTTCCTCAATTTAGAAGCGGACAAATGTGGCGCATTCGCGGTACTCGAAGACAGAAAAAGCGTACGACCGAGCGCAGCGATAAGAAGGCCAGTGAAGCAAGCTACGTATAATAGCGCTGAAAGGAGTAGTCCTGAAGAAATCAAGTGCCCAGACTGTGAAGGTACACATAAACTCAAAGACTGCCAAAGATTCCTAAAAGCGGCTCTCAACGAGAGATGGGAAACAGTTAAGAGACATAAGGTCTGCTTCAAGTGCCTCGCTGGGAAGCACCGGAAAGAAACTTGCCGAAGACCACCGTGCAAGTTGTGTCGAAGATGGCACCATAGCCTACTACATGTGACGTCGGAGAGCGAACAATGTCACGAAGAGGCAGCGCCCGAGACAGCAACGGTCAATACAATAAGCACACCGAAAGCTACTCTTAAGATGCTCAAGGTGGAGATATACGGACCGGCTGGGAGCAAACAAGTACTGGCGCTGCTAGATGAAGGCTCAACGGTGACACTGCTTGACGAAAACGTGGCTTCGAGCATCGGCATCCAGGGTCCTCGCGAAGTCCTGAATATAGAAACTATCGGCGGAGGGCAAATGAAAAATTACGACTCCATGATTTTAGATATCGAACTGAAAGGGATCAAGGAAAGCGAGAAGAGCACACTTAAGCGGGCAAGAACTATCAAGGAGCTCAAATTAACCCCTCAATTCGTAGATAAAAGCCGACTTAAGAAGTGTCATCACTTGCGGGGCTTACTACAAGACGTGTGCTACGAAGCTGAGGCGCCGAAGCTGCTCATTGGCCAAGACAATTGGGAGTACATTGTCTCGTTACAAATACGACGTGGAAAGCCAGGGCAGCCGGTAGCGTCACGAACAAAGTTAGGATGGGTTCTCCACGGCTCTGACAGCAGCGGCGTGTCTCCAATCAATTATGTGAACGCATGTGCACACGCAAACGTCGTCGAAGACAAAATAGATCAGCTGGTGAGGGAACACTTCACTATTGAGTCTTTGGGGGTTCAGCCGAAGAAGCCTTCAACGGATATCGAACAGCGAGCACTGGACATATTGGAAAGAACCAGCCGACAGTTGGAAGATGGCAGATACGAGGTCGGACTGTTGTGGAAAAAGGAAGATGTATGTCTTCCAAATAATTACGCAGCAGCTTTCAACAGATTTCAAGGGATTGAAAAAAAGCTGCGTAAGGACGCTAAATTAAAAAATGAGTATAGCGCGCAGATAGACAATCTGTTGAAAAGCAACTACGCTGAAGAAGCACCAGCCGACTGCACATCGAACAAAAAATGGTACCTGCCTCACTTTCCAGTGGTTCACCCTCTGAAAAAGAAGCTAAGAATTGTCTTCGACGCTGCGGCCAAATACAACGGAGTCAGCCTCAACGACGTTCTGCTGTCCGGCCCGGACTTACTACAGTCAATATTTGGAGTGCTACTGCGATTCCGTCAAGGCCCTGTAGCAATAGCGGCCGATATAAAAGAGATGTTTCTGCAAGTGAAAATACGTGAAGAAGATAGAGACAGTCTCAGGTTCCTATGGCGAAAAGACAAGGAAGCGCCAGTAAAGGAATATAGAATGACATCAGTTATATTTGGAGCTGCGTCGTCGCCTTGCACCGCTATTTATATAAAAAACAAGAACGCAAAGACCTACTTTCATAAATATCCAGAAGCGGCGCGAGCAATAGAGCGGAATCACTATATGGATGACTATTTGCAAAGTTTCCACAGTGTTGAAGATTGCAAACGAGTAATGCAGCAAGTCGACTTGATCCACCAGAAGGCGCACTTCGAGCTACGAGGATGGGCGTCGAATAAAAAGGAGATCGTAGAAGCCGGCGGCGAACAGGAAGTGCACCTAGGTGAAAACGAAGAAAAGACTCTGGGACTGAGATGGCTGACGTCAGAGGATTGTCTTGGATTTAGAAGCCAATTTAGGAAAATCCCTGACGAGGTAGCGCGAGGCATGCAGACTCCAACAAAACGAGAAGTCACGGGAGCTGTGATGTCTACCTTCGACCCACTCGGACTGCTATCACCCATTCTCATCCAAGGAAAGAAGCTCATCCAAAAGATATGGCGCAGTGGTGTTGGATGGGATGACCAAATCACTGAAGACGACACTGAAGCTTGGAAGAGCTACCTAGAGCATATCGGTAGAATAAAAGACATCCGACTGCCGCGATGCATGTCACCATTCTGCACTGAGGGGGAGCTGCATACTTTCACTGACGCGAGTGAGACAGCGTATGCAGCCGCAGTATACTGGCGAACCAGAGGTAAAGGAAAATACTTGATAAACCTCGTCGCCGCCAAGTCGAGAGTGACGCCTCTGAAACCAACATCTATGCCGAGGCTTGAACTGCAGGCAGCTCTATTAGGTTGTAGACTTGCAGACTCAGTGGCAAAAGAACTCGACCTGCAAGTTACAAGGAAAACGTTTTGGACGGATTCGAGTGTGGTACTTTCCTGGATAAAGGCAGATCCCCGAACGTTTAAGACCTTCGTAGCTCATAGAATTGCGGAGATAGAGGATCTGACAAAACCGCAAGACTGGAGATGGGTGCCTACAGCGCAGAATCCTGCCGATGATGCGACCAGGAGTCCACCGGAAGAATTTAACGCGGAACATCGGTGGTTCAAGGGACCAGTTTTCCTGTCAAAAGGCGAAGAAGAATGGCCAGCTCCACGAAGTTTTAAAAAGGAAAAATGCGACGAAGACAGAACGACGGAGCAGGTGAATACACTTCGCCGCAGTGAAATTACTCCGGTTCCCGAAAACTTATCATCGTGGACAAGATTGTGGAGATCGACTGCCAGGGTACTACAATTCATCGATCTATGTAGAGAAAAGAAGCCGTCGAACCTCGAGCGCTGCAATAAAAGTGCAAAAAAGAGGCGAACTTACCTTCCAATCGGCGAGACCCACCTATTACGAGCGCAGGAAGTTCTTATCGCCCAATGTCAGCATAGCAGCTTTGAACAAGACATTAAAAATCTCAAACAAGGGCGCACGACGGAGAATCGAAGCCAATTGAAAAGGCTAGACGTCACTATGAAAGACAATCTCATAAGACTTCAAGGTAGAGCAAGAACCGTAGCGGGCGTTAACAACGACTATTTAACGCCCATAGTACTGGATGGCAGGAGCGCCATTGGGAGATTGATGATTAAACATTATCACGAAAAATACAACCATGGTAATCAAGCCACAGTTATGAACGAAATACGGCAAAAATACTGGATGTTAGGCCTGAGATCAGTGCTGCGTAGTATACAACAAAACTGCCAGTACTGCAAGCTGAAGAAGGGTAAACCAGCGGAGCATCCGGCGGGAAACTTACCTCAAGAAAGGCTAAGACATGGTGAGCCCCCTTTCACGTGCACAGGTGTGGACTACTTCGGTCCAATGCTCGTGGCGATCGGCAGACGAAGAGAGAAGAGATGGGGAGCCTTGTTTACCTGCCTGACCACAAGGGCAGTACATATCGAGATAGTGCCCAGCCTGACGACGGACTCTACTATAATGGCGTTAAGGAGATTCGCTGCTCGAAGAGGAATGCCAAAGATAATTTATTCCGATAATGGAACAAACTTTGTTAAGGCCAGCAAAGAACTCCAAACAGCCATTGAAGAGCTTAAAAGAGAGGAAATCGTCACAGAAGCAGAGAAGGTTGGCATACAGTGGAAATTTATTCCTCCCGGCGCACCAAATATGGGAGGAGCTTGGGAACGATTGGTGCGCTCCATTAAGGTCGCACTGGACGCTACATTAAAGGAGCGCGTTCCACGAGAGGAAGTTCTGCATACGTTGCTGTTGGAAGCAGAACATATGGTTAACTCCAGACCAATAACGAACCTAGCTGACAATTCGGAAGAGGAGGCGCTTACCCCAAATCACTTTCTCATTGGGCGATCCAGTGGAGCTGCCCGCGTTGGGCATTTTCCTGATGCAAAGCTGGTGGGCAGAGAAGATTGGAAGACCGTGCAACGACTCTCTGATCACTTTTGGAGGAGATGGCTACGGGAGTACTTGCCCACGCTACTGCCCAGGAAAACGACAGGACGACGGGAAGGCGAGCAGCTACAGCCAGGCGACGTGGTTCTTATCGTAGATCGCACGCTACCACGATGCACTTGGCCGAGGGGAATCATCGAAACCACGTACCCCGGGCCCGACGGAAGAACCAGGATCGTGGACGTCGCAACCAAAGGTGGAGTGTTACGAAGACCATCGTCGAGGATCGTCATCTTGGTGCCTGTGAAGTCGCCGTGCAGGAATGACGGTGCTACGCACGAGGGGGAGAATGTTGGCGACTCATTTATATAAATAGGAATAGATTATTATAACTTGGTGTTAGTGACTATATATACAATATAAATTAAGTAGGTATGAGCTATAAGTAAAATAAGAATATTGTTGGAAGCTCATAAGTAGAAATTAAGTATATATAAGTAAGGTAAAAATATGTAAAGAAAGATAGTTAAATAAATTAATTAAATGCTTCGCCGAATAAAAGGGTCGCGTAGCTCTCGTCGCGGTATACGCGCACAGATGGCTGTAAGCGCAGCTCTCGTCGCGGTATACTGTCGATGTACTTAAGCTCGGCGAGATCTACGCAAAATCCTCTTTTTCCCCCGACAACGAACTGGGACCCAAGAATAATCGGCGAAGCAAGAAACAAGAACAAGGCGCAGTTTCATTTCAAGACAACATCTACAATTACGCACTAGCAGGGGTGCGTGGGTTGAGGCGGTGCCAGCGATACGTCGAACCGTCTTGACAAAACGTACGTAGTCAAACCCCACCAGTATTCAAAGCCGCGCCGAGGTTACTTTGGTTATTGCACGGGTGTTCTCAAACGAACATCTAAACGTCTAATCCCGTGCAGGCCCGAGTCTCAGAGGCGACGTCGGGATTGGCTACAATAGTAGTACGTACGAAGTCAAACCCCACCGGTATTCAAAGCCGCGCCGAGGTTACTTTGGTTACTGCACGGGTGTTCTCAAACGAACATCTAAACGTCTAATCCCGTGCAGGCCCGAGTCTCTGAGGCGACGTCGGGATTGGCTAGAACAGTAGTACGTACGAAGTCAAACCCCACCGGTATTCAAAGCCGCACCGAGGTACATTGGTTACTGCACGGGTGTTCTCAAACGAACATCTAAACGTATAATCCTGTGCAGGACTGAGTCTCTGAGGTGTCGTGGGGGTTGGCATCAACAGGTGCCGTTTCATCGCCACTTGATGGTGATGCAATAGTGTATCATCAAAACCAGCCCATTATCGTAAACATATATTTTATAATAATAATTATTTATTTGCAAGAATATGGCACAAAAATTTAAGGTGGCACAATTTAAACTTCACATTTTCTGCCACACATAATGGCGTGCAAATTTGTCTTATATACATAATTAAAATTTTGAATTTTACATAGCAGTTACATATTACATTACATTATCAATCATATCATCAAACTCAATTCATATATTGTTTTTATTATTACATTATTCAAATATGTTATTACATTATCAGATTACTATTAATTATAATGTTTCACACAATTTATCCGGTAGAATCTTGACAGAGTGGTCGTGATCGCTATGTAGTGGTATTAGAAGGGGCAGATGTGATGTTGCTTTTCTGTTTCGCCATCTTTGCCTATTAGAGGTCATCCTGCTGCACTCATTGCGTGAACCTCCTACGGCAGATTTGATCTGCTCAGTCCATCGCGTAGGTGACCTTCCGCACGGTCTACCACCTGCCTACCACCTTCCCTTAGACGACAAGGCGTTCTATGGACGAATCCGTGATATGTGCCCGACAAATGTAAGGATGCGAGAATTAACTGTTGAGAACAGACGCTGCTTAATACCGAGTTCTTGTTAATATCGAGACGTTTGTACGAAACTCGGTGGACGAAATAATCAAATAATAATATTAATAATAAAATAATATAATGTTTTTGGTAAATTAATATAAACCTTGATTGCCATACATACAGTGTTTTTCCTATACATTAAATTTTGGCATATCAATTTCACCCCATGTCTACTTCGGCAGTTGTCCATTCTCGTTGACTTAAAAATATTTATGTTTTGTGAACGAATAAGGACACGCTTCTCATGTTTTTTGAAATTAAGGTGTTCTTTAATAATTAATTAGTGTTTTATTTAAAGTGTCCTAGGTTTAAGTAAAATCCTTCCTGCTAGCTCTTTATATTTACCCAAGACTAGAAATCCTCTGCTCGTAAGGACTCTTACATAAAAGGATAGCAAAGACCGTTGAAAATTATATGATTACTGGGGAAAATTAAAAAATTAGTAGTAGTTAGTTAAGTAAATTAAGAACACGACTACTGCCTCGTTAGCACTGTGGATATAACTCGGAAAATGGTTTTAAAAACGACTTTTATGGAATCTTTTTCGGTAAATTCTTGAGTAACTTACTTACAACTTAGTAACAAATGTAGTTACAATGATTTCAACGACGAGCCAAATTCTCAATTCTTTTGTTTATCAAAAATCTCGCTACGGAAAATAATTATTATGGAGCCAGCCAGTTAGCAAACAAAATACACTATGTATTTTCCTGTAAAATACACTATGTGTTTTTGTAAATATACTACTGCTTAAATTGTGTTTGTGATAAAATTGTTGGAAAATAGCGTAAGCTTAGAAAAGCCAGTGGTGCTAAAATCTTTTTAGATCTAAGCCTCAGAGTTTTTGTCTCTGTTTCGTGATAATATTCTAAAAGGCAAGTATGTAAATAGCCTTCTGTACCTGACACACGCCGCCGACTTTTTGGGTCGGGATATCAATCCCCACGTGTTCTTCATCACCGTACGAGCGAGTGTTAAATATACACTTAGACCATTAGTGGCAAGCCGGGGTTCGAACTTACAACCTCAGGGATGAGAGTCTGAAGATGGAAAACACTGCTCTTTTAGTTTAGAATAATATTTGAGAAAATTGTATTACAAGTGAAGAAAGTAGACAGTTTTATTATTTACTAGCAGACTCGGCCAATCGTTGCTGTGGCTAAGATCTTTGTTATATTAGGTACATAGTAGTAAACTATTCAAGAGAAACGGCAGGAGAACATCAATCCACCATGCTTTTTTGGTGGTTATGCCATTAAATTGTAGCTTATGTGAAACTTTGGTAATTATTTTGATAAGGATCAATACCTAGGTATGAATAAAGCGCCTTTTCTAGCGGTGGTATTTTAATAAAAAAAAATAATAAAAGGACGCTTATTGTGACGAACTATTAAGTCACTCGGGAATAGTGTAGCTTGCCAACGGTGAAAGAATTTTTGAAATCGGTCCAGTAGTTTCGGAGCCTATTCATTTCAAACAAACAAACAATCAAACCTTTCCTCTTTATAATATAAGTATAGTTAATAAAATTCAAAGAACTCGTTACGATAATTTAAACCATACAGAAACGGACATGGAAAGTCTTCACCGGACTGGTTATCAAAAGATTTTCTCTGCAAATACGTGCTCCATGTGTGAAAGTCACATAGAGAAATATAAAACCTCACCTCAGTACATTTGTATAATTAGAATTTTCTTTAGACTTTTTTAAACAGATAATGTTCTTTGAATAAAATTATCATAGTGCGATGTTTTTTAATTAGAGTTTAACTTTATTATGTTGGCTTGCTTTCATGATTATGTGGCCGGAAGTTTTTGCTTAATACGCGGAATAATCATAATTTATATTGGTTATAAACACACTAATTACTAACCGTTTTTGTAATACAATTTTGATATGGTTTTTTACACTCTCAGAGTCAAGAAGTGTATGTCCTGATACACGTAATTTAATATTGTATTTAGGGGTTGGGATTTAGCGCAACGTATGTCAAAAACATTGGATTTTTACATTAAAGTGATGCCGGTTTGCTGTCGGCATGTTCTCGTACGCTTGAACTTAAAGAAATTAAAATTAAATCTAAATTAGAAATCTACGTGCACATATGAGTCCAATTAGAAAATCTTTTAATCGTGTTTGAAGAGATTAAACAACGTCAGTTCTTGCTGAAGTATAAGTATAAACTATACGGGACCATATGTATGGTAGTAGTATATTAAGAAGGCAATAAATAAAAGTCAACAAATCACGAAAATGAAGAAGGATCACAAGAACTTGGTCGAACGAATTCGAAACTGTAAACTTCAATATCTGAAATAGCATTTCGACGAGATATCGAAGAAACTGGTAAAACAAATTGAAGGTCGTGTTATATAAATTGTGCGATATTCTCTTGTTTCTTTTAGTCAAATATTCATGACATTATGTTTAGCTTAACTTTGTATTGTCTTTATCAATTTTTTTTATAGAATAGGAAGGCAAACCAGACTACGAAACCCTGTTAGTGGGTGCGTTGCTGGTCTTTGAGGGAAGATTTTTTTTTAAACAACTGGAGGTCGTATATCCCGGGGGGGTTCAAGGGAGGAGTCGATTCCACAGTTCGCTAGTTCTGTCTTATGAAGCGGACCGTGGAAGACAGCCGTCAAGGTGATAGAAGAACACGCATAGAGCCGCAATGCCTCTGCGTAGACAGAGAATCAAGCCGATCAGTAATACGTTGGAGATTGACAATTCGACAAGCCCTTCGCTGAATTTGGTAAAAAATATAAGTAATAAGTATAAGTATAAAATCTGAGTATAAAAAATAAATAGTTTTAATTAAGTATTTTTAAATAAATAAATTATTAAAATTCTTCAATATATCGCTTTACATTTGAAACGTAGCAATAAATATATTATGAAATAAATTTCCTCTCGTAAAAGTGTTTTTATATTCCATATATTCCGCAGGTAATATATTTCGTAATTATTTATCCGATGATGCTATCAGGCATCGACACTAGAGCCGGTTCAAGCATAGATAACAATCATTCGATTGTGTATTGTTCCAAAATTCAAAAATAACTGCACATTGGAGCTTCAAATCCACGATGTTATGTAGGGCTACCAAATTAATAGGAAAATTCTATACTATAAAATACATCTTCACCACGACTCATTATAATACAATTATTAAAAACGAATACAAAGAAATAAAGCTACAGGGATTGATCTATGCAGGCGAGTTATTGGGTCATACAGTAGTTAATTAAAAGTTGTGTAACTATGGTTATTGGCGGTTCGGGTGAAAAAATTTGTACATATATCCCACTCTTATGACGCATACATATGCGAACTATAGTATATCTAGTATGTCAAAATCCAATACATTTTTTATGTGAGAACGTAAAAGTAGTGTTAAATCTCACTACTGAATCTCACCCTGTCTACTCAATGAAATGACTTTGTTATAATCACATTTCTGGGCTCTTCTATCTACGAAATATTTATTTTTCTTTGATATATGGTGATTTTGGTGACCCTAACAAATCGTAGGATAAAACAATAGGTGTGCACGCGCCCCGCTTGGCCATGTACCGTAGTAATTGCGTATTTGTAGACGAAATTATGCGAATTACGTCTTTCGCAATACGTTTAGGAAGAATAGATAAATTGTGTGCCGTTAAAACGTTATTCTAAATTTAAAAATTACTTTTTTGTAATATACATTACAAAATATGAAACAGATACAGAAATCTGAGGCCCTGGCCTAAAAAAAGGTTTAGGCGCCACTGATTTATTTTTAATTATTGAAACAAAAATATTTTCAATACGTTTAGTATTAATAACAGGTAGGGTCGTAGGCTAACATAGAAAAAAACTTTTTTCAATAGAATTTGATTTGATTATTCAATAAATGCCTTCGAGAGTGATACCACGATACCATTTTTGTAGTACGATTTGTCTTTAGCCTCAAAATAGGCTTCAGTTTCGGCGACTAATATAATCCCAAGAACAAGCTATAGTTTTGTTTAACGATAGGGGTCGACGCATGCCGACAAAAAAGTCTAGAGAATAATTTGGTTTATGGTCAATCTACGGGTGGCGATTACGTATGGTGGGTCTAGTGTTGGGGTGGTGGGGTATAATAGGTATGCCTTTTGCTGTCCACCAGAACCATCTTCTTGCACTAAACGTCAAGGTTTTCCGTTCTAGACAGAAGCAGCAGCTGCTGAAGTTTCCAGCAATTGTAATGAAAAAGCTAGGAAAGAATTTTAACGGGAGCAGAAATTTAACTGATATCAATCTATATACCTACTAACATTCATAATGGAATACACAAAACAGTGGCCCTTATGACCTCAGATTTTTGTATCTGTTTTGTGTAAATTGTATTTATATTTCATAATAAGTATGCCGTCTGTGCCCGACACATACCGTCGATTTTTGGTCTAACGCTTGCCGGTTTCCTCACGATTTATCCTTCGCCGTGCAAGCAATGCGCACATAGACAGAAGAGTCCATTGGTGCACAGCCGCGATTCGATCACTCCACCTCAAGGGTTTTTTTATTTTCTTATATTCCGGTCTACTATAGTGCTTAGGGACTTTTTTCCTTTTATATTTTCTTACATATAATTTTATTATTAAAATATATCTAATATATAAAATTCTAGTGTCGCGGTGTTTGTGGTTAAACTCCTCCGACACGGCTTGACCGATTCTCACAAAATTTTGTGTGCATATTGGGTATAACTGAGAATCGGACAACAGCTAATTTTAATCCCCCTAAATCTTAAGTCAACCCTAATTTTTTTTCGATATTTTTTTTATATTTTTTATTTTTTTATGATACAGCAATTAAAAATACATACAACCCCTAATTTTCACCGCTCTACGATCGACCGATATTTTTTATTGTAAATGATAAACATGGCAAAACGACGTTTGCCGGATCAGCTAGTATTAAATAAAACCATATACTCATTTCCTCAGTGAACGATGTAGTGCACTCGTTATGTAACAGATGATGTAATTAAAAAAAATCCAGCAAAATGAAAATTGTTTTCGGTTAGTATAAATCGCGGGTAACCATAAATACATATAAACAAAACAGACTGAAAGTTGTATTCCATTGGGAGGCTGTACCTCAAACACAAGGAACGGTATAGTCATAAAATGGTACTCGATGTATTTGCCAAATGGCAGTCCACAGTTTTTTGTTAAATTTTTTGCTCGTTTAAGCGGAACCATATGTGTATGGCGGAACTTCGGCTTAATAGTCCGTAGCTCCGTTATAGTAAAAAAATATAAAAAATATCATTTGGTCAAATTAAGGATAATTATAGTACCTACCGTCTAAGAAGCCAAGTATGTGCCCGAAACGTAACAAAAGCCGATGTGAACTTCGACATAATGTAACGAAACAGCATATTGTCATTAAATAATATCTATGAAAATGTATATATATCTTATGATTATTTGTATTATAGGAGCTAGTAAACAACTTTATTTTAATTACGATTTTACTATAACATATTGTGTATTCTACATTCGTAATATTTTAACGGAAAAAGTTATTAAACAGGAAAATATTCTAGAAAATAAAATTGGCACAAATATGCATACTTTTGAATTTTTTAAGCATAAGCATAACACTTTTAAAGCGAACCTTAACGCTCGATATACTACTATGTGTGGAATTAATTAAAAATGTTTAATTCCGTTAGTTGAATTTAAAATTAATAATTTCAGAATTTTATTTTATAATTACTTATCTTTGACCAGAAAATAATGAGTTCATGGTATACATAATGGCTGGTAAAAAGATCCTAATTTTAAGATCATAAATATGACAATTTCTCTGTAATTAATTTAAATTTACGTTAATTAATGTTTAAATCTAAATAATACATACCAACTCCAAATGCGCTCACGAAAAATATAAAACCTCGCACAAAACAGTCACAGTTTAAATTCTTCATTTTTGCAATTAATTTATTCACAATAAACTGTGTCCAGTTTGTGTTTCCACCACGCCAACTTTTTTCTATTTAGGATGATGTATAGAATAAATAAATAAAATAAATAAAACACTTCACACAAAAAAATTGCCGCCATAAATGACATCTAATTTACTTGTCATGTCACACTCATATTTCGAAAAAGTTTTTATATATTTTTAAATTTAGTTCGCGCGTAAGGGTTCTATTAGCACGCGAGTAAGTTTGAAATAGCGTATAGGACGCAGTGGTGATCGACCCCACCGGAACCACACTCAATGGGCTCGCGACTGCCGACTCCATGTGCAGCGCACCGAAACGCGCCTTTCCCAACTTACCGCTTACCGGCGCCTGGCGGCCTATTGAACTCTATAACAACGCAATACGGGCTAAAATATAAATTCAGAAGTTTTGCGATTATTTTAGTGGTAAATTCGTAGCTTTGTAGAGCGTACGCGCATAGAAATGCACGTTCTATTGTTGGTATTGTTAGTGATCGGAAAAACAATGAGTGCGGTAAAAAAAGGACAGATAAAGATTACGCAGTTCTAAGGAATTTGAATGTTTAAGATATAAATCACGTTAGTTTGAGTTCTTTGTAGGAAGGAATACATTTAAAAAGATTTAAAGTTTAAAAAATCAAAGGCCTATATGTACATATTTATATTTTCTATTACAATAATTACCAAGCACGGAGAATTAAATTGTTTATTTCAAAAACTAACTATAAAATTAGTTATAACTTATAAACATTATAAACAGGAAAATATTTGTCTGTTATTTATTTATTTTATAGAATAGAGGAGCAAACAAGGCTACGGGGTCGCCCAAAAAATAAGACAGTCGACGCTACCTATGGACAACCATTATTTGTGAGTGCGTTGCCGGCCTTTCAGGCACACTCTTACTTTGAACAGTTGTAGGTCATAGGTATCTCTCAGGGAAGACGCCCACCGGGAGTCGATTCCACAGTTCGCTAGTTCACAAAAGAAGTGTCCTGTAAAGTGGACTGTGGAAGATTTCCAGCCATCAAGGTGATGCTGATGAAGTTTTGAATACAGCTCGTACAGTATTGAAACGAGGCAAGAGGGATGCTTCAGAACACACCATAGTAGGTACACATACATTATATTTTCGCTTGGTTTTAAATTGAATTTATTTATAATATACTAGCAGACCGGCGAAGCGTTGCTGTGGCTAAGGTTTTTGTTATATTACATAGTAGCAAACTATTCAAGGGAAACGGTAGGAGAACACCAGTCATGGGGACCACCATGCTTTTTTGGTGGTTATGCCATTAAATTGTAGCTTATGTAAAACGTTGGTACTTTCATCACAGCGCCATATTGTGACTATCAAATAATAAACAAATATTTTGCAATAAAATAATATTGCGGGTATTAATTGAGATGTAAGCTATCCTATCTTTTAAGTTGTATCAAACTACACACGGTATGCACATTTGATTGATATCGGTTCGGTAGTTTAGGAGTCCATAGCGGACAAACAACGTGACACGTAACTTATATATATTAAGATATGTATACGTATAATAAGTGATGTTCCGTATTGTAGCATAAACAATAATGAGTAGATAATGACTATAATTTAAATAATGTTGTTCGTGTAGAATATGCCTTTAAATTTTACACCGTCACCATTGCCCCGGGTCACGATTTAAAAACATCAGGATAGTAGTAATTAATGTGAAATCAGTAACATTCATCAAAAGGACTAAATGGTTAGTGCAGTACATCGACAGATCAGCGAGGTTAAGTAACACATTATGTGGCTAGTAATTGGATGGGTACCCGATACGATATTATTTCGTTTATTTAGTACGAAGTAAGTAAGTATCTATATAATATGACCAATAGCTTTAGGAAGACCAAAACGCACTTTTAAACTTAAGAATTTAGGTAGGTACTCTTTTCTGTAGGGATTTCGTTTAAATTATATCGCCGAAAATTTACGTTTTTTAAAACTTTTAATCACATATTTTATTAATAAAAGTCACATTACAATTCCGATTTTTTTACATTCTACGTCACAAACAATTCGTCATGATCGTAGAACAATGTCATAAATCCACTTTTAAAAAAAATGTAGTAATATTGACTAAATACTTCATCTACATTCAAACATTTCAAATTAATCAGTCGGTAAAGTGACGAGTGACGCTCATAGAAGCAAGTAATTTTTCTAGAAAACTGTGTAATTTAATGTTATTATTTTTATTTTGTTTCAAAACAAACCCTTTTTTTGTAAGCCAATTTTCATAATTACAGAATATGAATTAAAAAGGTTATGACAAAAAAACTAACATGATCCAAGCTATTTTTATTATTTGATTATTAACTTCTTACAACAGTTCCATGCAACGTTTTAGCCTAACCACAAATAAAACACAAAACTCTAAAAAATATATATTTTCAAGCACTTTTCATTTCTGTGATTCTGAAGGCACTTGACTGTACAAAATTTGTATGAGTCATACTCAAACGGCACTTTTGGTAGATGGCACAGAGGAAACATCTTGGCACCTCAGCTTTGACCTGTTAAAAATCCTGAGTCTATCATCATATATAAGACAAAAAATACCAATACTAAAGTAGTAGAAACCGCATTAATACATTTGACCAAAAATATTTTTTTTGTATATGTTATACTCTAAAATTGCTTAAGGTATTTTCACGGTATATACAAATAATTATGATTAATTAGGATTAAATTCTTTTTATTTAATTATTTTACATAATAATATAAGATCAAGATATCGTCACTGTAGAATAATAACCTTGTATGCCAAAAAAACATTTCTTTTTTATTCTATGTCATTTAACTGGTATAATGATGAAGTAAAGACTTATTTATGTTATTAATAAATAAGTCCTTTTTACCATCCAAAACTATGGACAAAATCACTTATTAATATTTTAAGGAACATTGACGAAATGATTTTTTTTTTCTTTTTATGTTTGGTTCTCTGGACATACGAGGTTATCATTCTACAGCGAATATTCTTAATACTCCTTTAAACCATATTCCGCGATATCTTAAACAAGGCAAGGCTAAAATATTGGTCGTTTTATGTCCGGGCTGCGCGATACAAAACTGAGTTTCGAAACCAGATGTCGCCGGTGTTTGTCCCAGGTTAGCTAATGCTAACCATAGATGGCGCAATCATCAGTAATAGTTTTATCATAACTGATACCGTTTACGATTGAAAAAACATAAGTTATTAAGAGATTGAAAACCGCTAAAAGAAAATTATTAATATTATACTTAAAAATCACGTTTAATCCAAAAAAATACAAGATGCCAAATAAATTTGTTTTCAAAGAATCCTTTCAAATTATTTTCCCCTATTTTTGGCCTGGTCTTTGAAATAGTTGGCCATATCATTAAGTGATTAATTCAACTATCCAGCTACGACATATATATATAAGAGGACATTGAGGACACAAGATATGGATCGATCGACTCGTTTCGGATTTGAATCCGGATCGAAGGACCGAAATGTAGTATACATTTGACAGATGATATAAATTTTACTCAATAATTCCAGTGAAACACAATTCTAATTTCTCGTACTTCGTATTCTTAGTTTCATAACGTACTGTATACAGATAATCTAAGCAAGCAGAAATGTATAGCTTTGTACTTATAATTTAAACAAATTATCAAAATACCTTCTGGGCGTCCGTTAAATGTAAGAAGTGATTAGTCTTATTCTTCTCCACTTGTTTCTCTTTCTCCCTCAATCTTTTCGCGCGTTTCTGTTGTAACTTCTTCTCTTTCTCAATCTCTAACATTTCAGGTGATAACGGACCCGGTATTTGTGACTGCAAATAAAGAAATATATATTTTTATATTACACTAGTTGACCCGGCAAACGTTGTTTTTATACGTATTTAATACGTATTATTTATAGGAATCATTTTTTTAGGTTCAATAAAATTAACTATCAACTATGTATAATAAAAATAGGGATTGATCGTAGAGGGGTGAAAATTAAGGGTTGTATATATTTTTGTATGGCGGCACATTATAAAAAAAAATCGTCTTTGATTGACATAACCTTTACACATTTAAAGAAAAAACGTTTTTTTACCGGATTAAAGTTATGTATTATTATAAATTTACAATTATTTCACATAATTTTAAATTTGTCACGGTGACCACGCACGCTGTAAAGCACGCGAAACGTCGGATAAATTTAAAATTATGTTAAATAATTGTAAATTTATAATAATACGTAACTTTACTGTTTTTTTTTTCTTTAAAAAAAATTTCGTTACGGGTGGACAACCCTTATCACTTAGGGGTATGAAAAGTAGATAGTAGTCGATTCTCAGACCAACTGAATATGCGTATAAAATTTGATAAAAATCGGTCAAGCCGTTTCGGAGGAGTATGGTAACTAACATTTCGACACGAGAATTTTATATATAAGATAACGAATAAGAGCACATCTGCTATCTAGAAAAAATAGCAAATTATAAAATTCGATAAGATTGGACTCTGATGAAAAGACCAACAGCCGCAACAGACGTTCACACTTGGTCAATCAGTAAAATTTTATCTAATAGCATTATTCCTTTATTATTTATGAATTTTTTCAAACTATAATTGGTGAAATCTCACAAAGTATGATTTTTTATCATAATAGTAGATATACAATAAAAAAATCAAAGAAATCTTGTACCTGGAGCCGCCCTTGAAAATCACAGGAATAATAATAGTCAATTCATCATTTTTATACTTGTCCATGAAAATAGTACAAATTTAATTAACAAAGAAAATATAACAATTTTTATATACCTAAACGTAAAATAAAAAAATAATTAAATACCTTATTATAATTATATTTCTCGGGATAATTAGCCTGGAGCATTCTGAATGCGACTCGAGTATCGTGATGCGGTGTCGCCGCGTATGGAGTTTGAAGCTGATGGTTCTTTATACACGGGTCACCACCCGCTGTCAGGATTTGACTAAAAGATTTTTTATACAAAATAAAATCTATAAAGATATTACTATTAAAATCTAAAGGTACTATACATAAGTATATTTTTCATGCATTTTTCAATTATTAATTTCAATATATTTGCAGAAGGTTGATCTAGGTGATCAATTTGTCTATAAAAGGAAATTTTACAAAGAAACGTGTTCATTAAGTTGCCAGTAAAAAAAATAAGAAAAAATCTTTTATTTTCTTTACTTTCATTTAAATAATTAAATTAAATTTCTTCCCGTCAGTAGTCCATCGACGAAAAGCAGTTAATTGATAACAAAGAAAATAATATATCCTTTTATTAAAATACAAAATTTGCCTCAAAAATAGACCGGTTTCGCAGCGATGGCAGCCTTATGAAGGGCTGTGTTGCCATCAGTCGGATCTTGAGTGTTACAAGCCTCTTCTAAATCACCTTCCCAAGTCTCAATTATTGTCTCTAGTGAATTCTGTTCATTGCCAGATATTACTTTCCACATCTAAAATTAAAATATGTAATAATTTTTTTTTAAATCCCCATCAAGTTTTTTTCGTTTAAGAATGATGTGCATGTTTTACTAAGTAAAAGAAAAGAAAAAGAGAACCATATTTTTTGTTTGACACCTCTAAGTGATGGCAGACAATATGACAAAATACAGGTAATAATTGGAATTGGATTGGAAAATGGCTAACAATCATACATACATGAGAATAACATACTACTTATTACTGGTTGGACCTGAGTCCGGGTATATACAAGTATATATTAACTATTTTCCGCTTTAACCTTAATACTATTTTTTTATTTTTTTTATTTATATAACGGGGGGCAAACGGGCAGGAGGCTCACCTGATGTTAAGTGATACCGCCGCCCATGGACACTCTCAATGCCAGAGGGCTCGCGAGTGCGTTGCCGGCCTTTTAAGAATTGGTACGCTCTTTTCTTGAAGGACCCTAAGTCGAATTGGTTCGGAAATACTTCAGTGGGCAGCTGGTTCCACATAGTGGTTGTGCGCGGCAAAAACTGCCTTGAAAAACGCTCAGTTGTGGAACGGCGGACGTCGAGGTGATACGGGTGGAATTTCGTATTCTGTCTCGACGTCCGATGATGAAATTCAGCTGCAGGTATTAATCCGAACAACTCCTCTGAACACTCTCCATGGTAAATGCGGTAGAAGATGCAGAGTGACCCCACATCTCTACGCAACGCCAAAGGATCAAGCCGCACGGAGAGGGATTGGTCGTCGACGATTCGAACCGCTCTGCGTTGTATACGGTCAAGTGGAAGGAGCTGGTACTGGGGAGCCCCCGCCCAGAGGTGAGAGCAGTACTCCATGTGGGGCCGAATTTGCGCTTTATATAGTTGCATGCGGTGGCCCGGAGTAAAGTACCGCCTCGCCTTGCTGAGCACACCAAGCTTTTTGGAGGCTAATTTAGCCTTTCCCTCCAAGTGACCGCGAAACTGAACGTCGTTCGATATGTCAACGCCAAGTATTCCAATGCTGGCTGTGGCTTTAAGAAGAGTGTTTTCGAAAAGAGGAGTAGCGACAAAGGGTGTTTTTTTAGCGGAAAAAAACTATGTATTTGCGTGTCATTCCCACTAATATTTATGTACAAGATACCAGGCCTATTGCTGATAGGGATACAATTGCTTTTCTTATATATTTTTTTATCATCATAATTAATTAGTACTTTAAGATATAATAGGAGCATGATGGTGTATGGTTTCTTACAAATATTTTGTAAAAATGGTCATGTTTTCTACGTCCTCGATTGGAGTAAATCTAAATTTAAAGGAATTTTGTATGAATAAAAGATATATATGGATTGAATTTTACGAATATTAATTAAACGCTTTCAAACTTTGTATTATATATATATTCGAAAAAGTATGCAATGTAAAGAATATATTTTGTAAGTTAGTGCAAACCTTTTTAACATTCGCTGGTATTTTAACTTCAATTTTTTTCAGCTTCTCTTGTTTCTCCTCTGGTTTCTTTTTCTTCTTCTTCTTTGTCTTCTTTTCTTCTAATACGCCTTGTTCGCTGCAGGAGCTGCGCGCACTGATTGAATTGTTGTCAATAAGCAGGTCCTTACGAGAATTCGTTAGAATACCTTTCGAGCTTTGTTCCGATAGCGCTTTTATCCAGCCTATACAAAAATGAATCGATGTGACATTGATCTAATCTCGTAATAGTCGAATTGATAACCTTCTTAGTTCCACTTTTATTGGTACTTTATATTACACAGTACAAAAAAACACAATTGCTACGAAGCTCAAAGAAAACTATATTATCTATGATGTCGCTACCAAAAGCAATTTTTTTTAACAAAAAGCAATTATTTTTCGGCATTTAGTATTATTTTTTTCATCAAGGATAAACCTAAATTATATTAAATGCGTAAGCCACATAAATATATACATGCAATATGAACAAAAAAAAAAAATACTGCATATTTTTTTTAAATATAAATTAACGAAACAATAATCTGTTAACGTGATTTAAAAAAAAAACAATTAAAACAAGACCACACCATCACCGATGAAAAAAGCAAATTTCATACCTACTGGAGTTTCTGAATCAATGAAACACGGACCTTCGTCTTCACTTGACATCATCTGAGTTGGAAGCTCCCGAGGAATTCGTTCCCTCGATTTCGCCCTATCTATGGGCTTTCCTGGACTTTTTTGCGGCTTTTTGGTAACTGTCGAGTCGGTCGTCTTTGAAGTTTTGGAAAGTGTATTTTATTTATAAATACAACAATACTTATATTCACATTAAAATAACATTGTTGTAGAAGTTCTACTTAACTATTATTTTAAAGGTAATTTATCAATAAATTTTTGTTTTTTTGGTTCTCTGTAGCTTTTCTATGTCTAATAAATAGAACCTAGATCCCAAGACTAGCTAACATATTTCAATTAAGATGCACTAAGACTAGGAAAGAACTTCATATCTTGTGTATTTTATCTTTGATATTATCAATCAACAACATATAACTTCGTTCCGCCTTACAGTCTAATAATATCGATGTTACTTCAGTTAAACTTATTTTAGGATTTCATTAAGGTAATAACATTAATACAACTTTTTTTGCAAATACAGAAATGTTTTTGCAATTGCGAAAGAAGAATAATAGTTTTACACATTAGGCCTCTTCTCTCTAGCGCGAATATTGCGATAATGTTAATGCACTTTCTGATATACAACATTTTTTGATGAGGTAATTTTCGATCAAGATCAAAGCCTGATTATGCATCTCCTCATTTACCTCAAGATCGGATTTTCTTGAACTGACACGAATTTGACATAAAATGTTGCGTAGTTTTGTACGGGTGCTGCCACATGCTATTTGCATATTTTGTAATTATATTTGCAATTTATTAATTTATTTATTGTCGGAGCGGAGAAGAATCCACCAAAAAAGAGATAACTAACATCGGTCCAGCCGATCTTGAGTTGTGGTGTAACTAACACGACTTTGTTTTTTATATTAATAGATTTAAACAGTGTCATGCCATCTTTAGAACAATTTATACACAGTACAACTTACCATACACCTCAATACTGGCAACCGTATCGTGGACTCTCTTGACCTCTTTATATGTTGGTTTCCGAGTTGGGAAGGGCAAAGCCCAAACCCTTAAGTCCTCTCGCTTAAGCGGTGAGTTCTTGCCAAATAATGCTGCTTGATTAGTTGAGCCCACAGCCCTGTATAGGACTAGAGAACAACCTATTAGGTCTTCTGACCAGCTCGCTATTATTTCTTGTACATGCTGAAATGCGAAATGTATGAATTTCACAATATATTTGTTTGGGAGTGAGGTTTTATCAAAGCTTCATACAAGTAGACAAAACAAATTTATCCATTTGTTCTGTATAAAGAACTAAATGTACAAGCTAGGATCATATTACAATTATCAACTTTCATCTGATAAAGAAATTATTATAAGGTAGGTAATAAGATATGTTATCATACAATTTAAATAAGAATTATTTATTTTTATTTATTTATAGTATTTCCGAATTAGGGTCCTTCAAGAAGAGCGTACCAATTCTTGAAAGGCCGGCAACGCACTCGCGAGCCCTCTGGCATTAAGAATGTCCATGGGCGGCGGTATCACTTAACATCAGGTGAGCCTCCTGCCCGTTTGCCCCCTGTTCTATAAAAAAAAAAAGAGACAAAGAATATACCTCCAAGAACTGGGCTTGATTATACCGCCTCAAACTTGCTCCAGCAGATCTAGGCATATTCCCATGCTGATCTCTAGCACTTTGTGCTTGACCCTGACCACGTCTAGTAACATATGAATGGTGTGTTTTATGGACAACTGGAACAGCTGCAGAGAAGATAGCCCCAGCAAAATGTCCACCAGATACCATCAATACGGCCCAGCGCTGGTATCCTGGTATTGTTAGACGTTGACACAACTCTATCCAGGCATAGCCTTCGCCATCAGTTGACAAATCTTCCTAAAATTAATTATTCCAGTGTGTAATATTGTGTTATCAAATTGATTGCTCTGGACTTTTAAAGTAAAGTAAAAAATCATTTAATCATGTAGGTAACATAATGTACACTTATGACTTGTCAGTAAAGAAATACATATTAATGCTTCTAATTTTACATTTACTGCCAGTTCTCAAATCAAGGGCGTAGAACGGAAGAGAAGAACTGGCAATAACCTCTCCGCCATTCTTTTTCATCGCCATTTTTTTTCCACAACGTTTGTAAGGAGTTGCAACCATTACACCATGTTCCACATGACAAGTTATTAATAATATTGACATAAATTAAAAAAGAAAATACAAAGACTTGTCCTCTATCAGTAGGAGGAATGGTGAAACGCACTTACATTCTCGTGGAAAAAGACGCAAACACATAGTCGAAATAAGCAACATCACCGCATACACGAATTCAAGTATGACCAGTCACCACCAGTACTTTACCAAGGGGACGCACTATCGCCGGTGCTGTTTAGCTTGGTATTAGAACACGAAAAACCGAATCTCCACAGGAAACGATACATGAATATTACATATAAAGGAACTGCTTTTGGTATTAGGGTTGCACCGTAAAAGATGACAACAGTAGAGAAGACGAAATTGACATCGGAATTCAAAATACCATGCGATTCAGTGCCGATTCAGACCTTGTGGCAGGTCTTAGTATCCAAGGTTCTAAGCAGAAGCAAGAAAATTCGTATATACAATACTGTTGTAATCCTGGTGGCACAGAGAGCGCTGGAAGTGTCTCATTGCAGAGCCATGCGGAGTGTGACACAACATAGTTTTACTTTGAAATTATGTTGGTCTATACTTCACAGACTCATTCAAACAGCATCAGTTGATCAGGCTTGAATAATTGCTATCCCAAAAGAATTGCTTTAAAGACAATTTAAAGTAGACCAATGCTTGCAAAAACTAAATGTAAAGTTGACCAACATTTTTATGATGCAATATACATCGATATACACAGTAAACTTGACCAGCTTTGTTGGTAAAAAATGCTTTACAATGCCTTGTTGCTGCTGCAAACAGATCACTAGCTGGTTTTGAGTTTGTACTTTCAGTTTCGGAATCACTGCCTGATACACTAGAGTCATCTATAATAAATTTTATAAACTTATTAAATACAATGTCCAGTGTTATTTGGTATATAATATTAGTATAGAATTACATGTTCTTATGAAGTATCTATCAAACTGTAGTATTTTATGCAAAATAATTTATTGAAATCTCAAATGACGAATTGTAAATTAAAATGCCACATGTTTTTATTATCGAAGAAAAAAAATTAAATTTATAATTTGAAGTAATATTCAACACTTTTAATATTTTCATGACAGTTAAATTCATTAAATTCCTAAAATATCTTCCTTTTTCCTTATTATTTTCCCCTAAGTCTCGGAAATCTAAAGTTTTAGATTTGTATAAATATGAACAAGACTTAAAAATTAGTTTGCCAAAGAAGTTTTACTTCTGACATCATGACATGTGTACTTTGTATGCACACACTTTTTTTTAAATTATTATTATGTGTATCTACTTATTTATGTTTTGATAATCAGTAACTCTACCTTGCCGTGAATTAAACTGTCCGAGTGACAATGCAGACTTTCCAAATAACTTCCTTTTCAAGTTATGTGTGTGCCAGTGATGTTTATAATGTGCAGTCTGCTGGGCTCTTGTCTCAAATGGCCCCACACCACAACTAGTTCCCATCACTAGCTCCATTAATAGTTAAGGCATTGAGACGCTTTAAAACACTCTGTTCATCAACTGAAAATTTCATAACATTTATCAATAATAATTGATATTATCACTGGTGACTCATAATTGTGACCAATATCATTTACGCAATTGTTATATTATTAGTTATATTTCTTTCTTACGCTAAAAACGAATACAAAACCAAACTTTGACCCTCAGATTAGACAGACTTATACACTAAGTATAAATCTTGACTGTGAATCATACCCTGTCTCTCGGGAAAGTATACTTAAATGAAATAAAAATCAATGGTTACATATATAATCAACAATACACCCTCCATATATAATTAATACTCAATAGGTTAATCATTCACCATATGGACTATTAAGTGCTTATAAGATTATCCCTTACCAATTTGGTGTGACTCCGTTATCATGCATGATGCTATCTGTATGCCTTTAAGTAGCTTTTCGTAATCGTCTAAATCAAAGACTCGGACCGTTTTTGGTTTTATTGAATCTGTTTTAGAAGACATTTTCATATATTTACATCACTTAATTTAAATCAAATTTTGGACAATATATTATGCATAATATATATAATTGAACACACAGTTATTTAATTAATCAAGGTCGTAATGTACATTTCCTGTCTTCTGCTGAGGTCTTTTAATATTGTTAAATAATTTCCTTAAATTTTTACACACCACCTTCCCCTGCCCAAAGGCCAAAACATAACCTCCGCTACTAATAAAAGTGTTCCCAGATGGTCTCGGCGACGTACCCCTAATTTGATTTCCCCCCAGAAATCCCCTTAGAATCTTAGGATGCCTTCAAACACAAAAAATATTAATTCTTGTATAGTGTTATTACTGAATTTCGTATAATTTCTGAATTTGTATTTAATTAAAATCAAATCGTTCTTTGACAGCCCAAACGAATTTACAATTAGTAAGATTAGCCACACGGATCCTATTCTTACGATGTGTTCGTACTTCAATTAAGTTCCAAAGTCAAGAACGTGATAAACAATAGCAAAAAATCTGTATCTAGCGTGTTTTTTTGAAATCTCCCCTAAAAAAAACCCCAAATATTCTTTCCCCCCCCCCCCCCCTAATTATACTGCCCCTAACTTGGTTGAAAACCCCCTAAATCTAGGAGGAAATCCTCTGATCAGGCAACACTGGGGCACTGACTACTAACAGCTGACTCGGTAGCTGAGCAACATTAATTGCAACAAAAATTGACAAATAGCATTGACATTGACAGTTGGCGTTAAATTAAATATCATGTGATTTTTATTTGACAACCTCTCCAGACAAGTCGTCAAAAACCAGTGTCAAGTCTGTGCGCAATGTTGCCAGACTAGGAGAAATTCTCTTAAAATTGAGGGAGTTTTAAATCCAATGGGGAAAATTTATCGTGACCAAATTTTTGAAAGTAATTATGGAGTATGAAATCTTAACTAGATTTAAAAGGAATTGTATTTTTAATTTAATTATATAAATAAAAATATAATATGTATTATTAAGTAAATAGAAATTAATATTGCTTAGAGTAAAGCCTGGAGTAAATTGTTTTTAGATTTTTTCTATTAAACTACATTTATTATATATGGGGTTCAGTTCTATAATATTCGAATTGAAATACATTATTTCGCGTAAAACTTAAATACATTATATTTTATACATACACATAAATACAAATTATTTAAATTTTACGCAGAGATGTAAACATTTTATAATTAAATATTGCATTCAAACATAAATTGTAAATGCCATTCAAGCAGAAAATTCAATTCCATGTATCGTTTTATTCTGTTTCTATCCACATCACTTGCAAGCTATGATTCTGAGAAAATATTATTTTGCAGAAATCTCGAGTGCTTATATACAGGCGAAAGGGTTTGTGGGGTTAGGGAGGAAGGTGATGGTTTCCGATTAAAGGTCTTTGAAGACGAGTGCCGCTTACTACGTTATGGATGTAATGTTACCGAGGACCAAGGTAGGATAATATATTCATACTAGCTGACCCGGCAAACATTTGTTTTGCCATGTATATTATCATTTATAATGAAAAATAGGGGTTGATCGTAGAGGGGTGAAAATTTGGGGTTGTATGTATTTTTTAATACTGTATCATAAAAAAATTAAAAATTAAAAATTTATATAAAAATTTAAATAAAAATTAATCAGATTATTATTATTTTTTTTTAATTTTTAAATAAAAATTTATCTAAAAATTTATCTGAAAAATCTGAAAATTAAAAAAAATAATTAGGGTTTGACTACCCTTAACATTAAGGGGGATGAAAAATTGATAGCGTCCGATTCTCAGACCTACCCAATATGCACACAAAATTTCATGAGAATAGGGTAAGCCGTTTCGGAGGAGTTTAACCACAAACACCGCGACACGAGAATTTTATATATTAGATTTTTACTGAGCACCTTATTATACGAATTTACAGTGTACAGGCATATTATGTATACTACGATATAATATTACGACCTTATTCCTTTAAAGAAATGTCACATGGAACCCGAACGAATTAACACCAATGCAACAGTATATTTCTTTATTAGTAATCATAGCAATCAAATATACAGTATTCACAATTTTAATATATTAATAGTAATAATAAAAATTTAAAAACAGAAAATTAACACAAATTTAAAAAGTTTGATCCCTGTTTTGCGATACTTATTCGTTGAGCGAGGTAAGCACCAGCTCTGAGGTCACCGGTACTGTCTACCAGTCGCCAACTTAAATCTTTAATTAGCGCCTGTGCACTTGAACCCCACGGCCCAAGATTACTTCCAAAGGGAACAAAATCAAAGAAAGACTCTTATATTTGAGCC
Source organism: Pieris napi (assembly GCF_905475465.1). Taxonomy (NCBI): domain Eukaryota; kingdom Metazoa; phylum Arthropoda; class Insecta; order Lepidoptera; family Pieridae; genus Pieris; species Pieris napi. The sequence continues at coordinate 1,150,119 of NC_062258.1, read as the reverse complement.
GTTTATTATTTTCCGCCAGCTCTGCGGCCGCCCCAACATTTAGGTAATTAGCGCATTCATTAATAACATTTTTTTATATTGATGGCTAATTGTTTTATACAGATGTAATCACTCTTTCGGTTTAACCTAATATTGAATGTCTCGGGTTCAATTAGGGAATATAATATGTTCTGTCGCTGACCATACTTGCACTCGAAATGTGAAACCTAGATATACGAGTGCCCTAATATACGAGTGTTTTGAGATACGAGCGGTCGATCGAACGATATTTTGCTTTGACATGAGAGCAAGATTTCAGATGCGGGGAATCGCACACTACACAAAGAGTTTCTCCCACTAGACTAGACCTCAATCTGTTTAATTGTTTCCCTCGTTTTCGAAGCATTTTTTTTTTGTAAATTTACAAAGCATTATTACATGTATTTTTATAACCATGGTTCCGAAGAAGTACATGTCCATTGATTAAAAGCGTGAAATTGTTTTCTTATTCAAAAGCTCTTAAAAACAAATGGTGGTGTTTTGGGTGCTGGAACGGATTAATGACATTTCAATTTCATTACGGAACGAATTGAACTCGTATGTCGAGGTACCATTGCGTCATGATCGTAGAACAATGTCGGATTTGAAAAATATCCAAAATCCACTTTTTATCATATTTGGATACTACATTGACTGAATATAGCGGCTACGTTAAAAAAAAATCTATGTGTTTTAAATTTCGAATTAATCAGTCGGTAAAGTGACGGAATTTATAGAAACATGTGATTTTTATAGAAAATTGTGTAATTTAATGTTATTATTTTTATTTTGTTTCAAAACAAACCCTTTTGTTAGCTTGTGTGCCAATTTTCATAATAACAGAATATGAATTAAAATAGTTATGACAAAAACTAACATGATTATATTATTTTGAAATGGCTGCCCTGTAAAGTTTACTATTTGTCAGATCCGTCACTGTTCTACGACTAATAAAAGTGATCAAATACGCTAAATAAAATCTTATTTCTATAATATATTCAAATAGTTTTCATTTATTGTAAAATACATTTTCAAATCATAAAATATTAGATGATTAATTAGGCTCAAGTACGACCTCATATGGAATACTGCTCACATATCTGGGCTGGTGCTCCCAAATACCAGCTTCTTCCTTTTGACCAAATTCAGCAAAGGGCTTGCCGAATTGCCAATCTCCTATGTATTACTGATCGGCTTGATTCTCTCTCTCTACTCAGAGACAATTATACTTCTTTGGCTTTCTTTATTTTTTTTTAATATTAAATAATTAATAATAAATATTTAGCGTTAATCATTTAATTAATATTAAAAATAAGTATTATTTATTATTTTATTATATTATTCATTCAATTTAATAAATAGGTATGTTTCATAACCTTTTAACTAAGTAACAATAGGTCTTTGTGAAAAAGCTTTGCTAAATTTCTTTGAAAAAATAATTAAAACTCCTTTATTTGTTTAAAAGGTACTACAAATGTCATTATGGTCATTCAAAATTCTTCGCATAGCTGCTTACGTCACGCATATTCTATTTCTTTTTACTTGTAGATTGTCTCATTCCCATCTCGCTCGCGCACGCTCGGCGCCCATACTGAATTTTGTGTCACGGTGCGCGCGCATCGTAAAATTTCACTCTCATAAATTTTTCATAACGCGCCTAAAGAAGTATAACTTCAAAAATATTTGTTAATGTTTTTATTAACTTATCATTATTACAAATACGTATCTAATTAAAACAGTATTCCAGACATATTTTAATATAATGGAAACGTTAATCCCATTGAGGTGGATCACAAATACAATGAACCAGCTACGACTAATTAGTAGCACTAGGTAAATTAACTCTACAACTTCCTGTTTCCGTTGTAACATACGGCGTACTCATGTCTCTTAGCTAACTAGAACCGCTTTGAAGATTAAAATGCTATACCGCACATACGTTACTCATACTTAGTTGTACAAATTTTAATCTGTATTAAATTAAAAAAAAGTACACTATAGGTAGGTCAGAAGTGAAACTTCATTGGCATACTAATTGTTGTCTTGTTCATATTTATACAAATCTAAAACTTTAGATTTCCGAGACACAGAGGGAGGGAAAAGGAAGATTAATGTAAGGAATTTAATTGTCATTAAGTGTCGAAAATTAATACAATTTATAAATTTATTTCTTCATTGATAAAAACACGTGCCATTTTAATTTACAATTCGTCATTTGAGAATTCAATAAATTATTTTTCATAAAATGTAAAATGCTAATTGTTCGGGGTTGGGATAAATTATTAAGATATTTAAAGGGATAATTATTTATTTTATGAGCGGTGGACTAAACTAGTGGGGTGAGATGAGATTAAGAGTCGCGCCCGGTACGAGGTCTGAATGCCGACTAACTTAAGTGAAATAATAAGATATAATGGAAATGAAATCAAATCAAAAAAACAAGCAAATCATATTGCATGGTGTCATTTACATTGCAATACCTGTACGGTTGTAAATCGTACATGTTCCCGGGGGAGGAAAAGATGAGGGTTAGTAAAATGGAGGATGAACTTAAGACTAACAAGGTGATACACAAATTTTAATATAAATGTTTATATAGTGTTCACTATATGTTATGATTAGTTGTGGGTGAGAAAATGAATTACATGTATCATATTAGCTACAAAGATTCACTTATATTTAATTCCGGAAGGGAAAACACACGAAAGATCGGCGAGGAAGGTCGATCTTGTTTATTTACACTTACACTGGATTGACTTTTTGAATTTAAATTACTCACTCAACACAGTGAAAACACTTGTATTATTATGATAAGAATGCCTTTTTTCCCTAACTTCACACTCACTCACAACACTTTCACTTTTCACGGGGTGTGTAACTATACTGAGCTTGACACGAACTTAGTATTGAAATGAAAAATAATGATAAGGATAAAACCATAGCAGAGAAAGAGATGCCGCTGAAATTCTTCGCTTTAGGCTTCTTTTCATCGACCTTGTCATGGTTTAAAGATTGATTATTATTATTTGTAGGTAGAAGGGATAACCTAACGACTGGGCGTTTAATAAAACCGTTCTTGGTTTTAAGAGTGACGACTCTTACCAGCCCGTCACTTCCGGGATGTAGCTCTACAACACGCCCTAAAGCCCATTTACCGGGCGGAAGATTTTCATCTTTTATGATGACTATATCGTTCAAGTTGAGATCTTTTTGAGGTCGTTTCCACTTGGATCTAATAGATAATTGTGAGAGATGTTCATTCTTCCATTTGACCCAAATATCATGATAGATTTTCTGAGTTAAGTGCCATCGAGTTCTAAGATCATTTTCTGTCTCAAAAATGGTCAAGTTAGGACCGCTTGCTAGGAAATGGGCCGGTGTTAAAACGTCTAGGTTCTCGGGGTCTTCTGTCAAAGGACAAAGAGGTCGAGAGTTCAAACAAGCCTCGAGCTGAGATAAAAGAGTTGAATATTCTTCAAAGGTGAGTTTTTGTTCGCCAACCACTCGTTTAAGATGATGTTTAAGGCTTTTTACAGCAGCCTCCCAAAGTCCACCCGCTGACGGCCACGATGGGGCGTTGAAATGCCAACCTATATTCATTTCTGATATAACTGAGGTACACTCAGGACTTGATAGGATTTCTGAGATCTGTGTATACTCTTGTCGTAGTATATTGTTGGCACCTATGAAGTTTGTTCCTTGATCGCTAAAAATATGTCGCGGAACCCCTCTTCTAGCTGACATTCGCTGCAACGCAGAGATAAAAGCTGACGCGGTAAGATCTGATACTAATTCTAAATGCACAGCTTTTGTGACCATACATATAAAGACTGCTACGTATCCTTTTGTTGTTTTGATTCCACGGCCTTTGTTTGCCTTGACTAAAACATGTCCCGTAAAATCAATCCCCGTACTATGAAAAGGTCGGCTAGGTTTAACTCGAGAAGGGGGTAAATCGCCCATAAGTTGATGTTGTAATGTAGGATCAACTTTTTTACATTTTACACATGATCGTAATCTCTTTTTGACAGCACTATTTCCTCTAAGGATCCAGTGTTTTTGTCGTATAAAACCTGCGGTTAGTTTTGCCCCACCATGAAATACAAGTTCGTGGGCTTCGTCTATAATAAGCTCAGCTAACTTCGATTGTGATGGAATAATTATAGGATATTTCATTTCAGGATCGATGTTTGAGTTTTTTAGCCGTCCACCGACTCGGATCAATCCAGTTGAGTCTAAAACGGGGTTATGATTTAGTATTTGACTCTTTTTATTTAAAACCTTAGCGACAGAAAGTTCAGATATTTCCTGAAAAAAATATTCTTTCTGAACATGTCTAATTATCATTTCTCTCGCATTACTCAAATCTTTAAAACTAAGATAATTATTTTCAAACGTTTTTTTATAAATAATCTTGTCGATAAATTTTATAATATAGGCTAAAATTCTTATAAGTTTTCTAAAAGAGCTATATTTATCCAATAATTGTTGTATTATATAATTGGGATTGGTGGTAATTGTATTAACCAGGTTTTTCTTTTTCAGATCTATATCTGTAGTATATGTAGGCTTTTCAGAATACTCTTTGAGATTACATTGAGATAACCATTCAGGCCCGTGCCACCAAAGCGAAAGACTTGTCAAGTGAAGAGCTGTCGACCCACGACTAGCACAATCAGCCGGGTTTTCCGAGGAATTAATATATCTCCACATATTTTTTGGGATTATTTCACAAATCATTCTGACACGGTTCGCAACAAAGGGTTTCCATTTTTCGGGTTCGCCATTTATCCATCCTAGGACTGCCATAGAATCAACCCAACCGTAAACATGCACTCTGAAATTAGATAGGGATTCGACAATATTTTTCATTAATTTAGCTAACAACAAAGCTCCGCAAAGTTCCAAACGGGGTATGGATAAGGTCTTTTTTATAGGAACTACTTTGGATTTTGTCGCTACAATGGTGACATGTGTTGTATCTTTTCTTTGTATTCTACAATAAACAACACATGCGTAAGCTTTTGTACTAGCATCGCAAAAACCATGAAGCTCCACTATGTCATTTTCCTGTGTTTGTAACCATCGAGGTATTTTAAATTGCGATATATAGGATATGTCGACTTTTATTTTAGTCCATTCTAAGGCTAATTTATGAGGTATCGGCTGATCCCATCCTAGATCAGACTTCCAAGTTTCTTGAAATACAATTTTAAGTTTTGTAGTGACTGGTGCTAGCCAGCCCAAAGGGTCATAAAGTTTTGAGATTTCGGACAATAATTGTCGCTTAGTAGGGGTAATATTTGGGATATAATTAATAGGATAAAAGATAAATTCGTCGGCATTGGGATTCCAACGAAGGCCTAAAGTTTTAGTTGACTCCTGGTGCTTAAAGTCGAATTCTTTTTCGGAATCGTTTATGTCTTCTAAAAGGAGAGGTAAGTTTGAACGCCATTTTCTAAGATTGAAACCTCCAGATTTAGGTAGTTTAATTAAATCGTTCTTTAGCTCTATTGCTGTTTGTGCAGAGTGAGTCCCATGCAACAGATCGTCCATGTAAAATGAGCTTTCTAACACAGCAGGTGCGATACTGGAAGGATAATTTGATCGTTCATCGATTGCAAGTCTTTTCAGGATCATCATGGCCAAGAAAGGTGCGGCCTTAGTTCCATAAGTTACAGTGGCTAGCTGAAATTCACCTAAGGGTTGGGATTGATTATCTCTCCAAATAATCTTCTGGAATTTTTGATGTTCTGAATGAAGCCAAATATTGCGAAACATTTTCTCTATGTCGGCTGTAAAACCATATTTAAATTGCCGCCATTTTAAGATTAGTGTCTGAAGGTCTTGTTGTTGATTTGGCCCCCTACACATAAGATCATTGAGGCTAAATCCACTCGAAGTTTTCGAAGAGGCATTAAAAACAACTCGCAATTTCGTAGTTGATGATTCCGCTCGTTGTACACAATGGTGCGATAAGTAGCAACTCGACTCTACGACGGCGCGTGACACAACGGGTATCATGTGTCCGAGCTCTCTATACTCCGATATAAATAATTTATAATCACGAGCTAAATAAGGTTTTTTAATTAGTTTATTTTCCAATTGAATAAATTGAGAGATAGACTTTGACTTCGATTCACCCAATTTTTCCTCGAGATTTTCTTTAAAAGGTATTTTCACAACGTAACTGCCGTCGTCACGTCTTGAGGTTGTATTCTGAAAAAAACTCTATACAATTTTGATCTTCCTGTGACATATTTAAGGGTTCATGAATATCTTCCACTTCCCAAAACCTTTGGATATCGTTATTAAGGATTATATTACACTGATAGGTTTTATAATTACCGGTTATTATCCATCCCAACTGCGTTTGCTGCGCAATCGGAAACCTTTCTTGAAATCTACAAATACCGTCCAAGATAATATCAGAATAAACATCAGCGCCGAATAATATATCAATAGGGCTACTTTTATAAAATTCTGAATCAGCTAATATTATATGATTAAGCTCAGGCCAATTTGGTTTTGGCAGGGTATAGCTCGGTAAATTCCTTACAAGTTTTTTCATAATAAATACATCCGTGTTAAAGGTATAATCATTGACTGTCGGTAAACACTTGATAGAGATTTTGCCCTTGCAATTGTTTTCTGTATTTCCTATCCCAGAAATGTAACCATTACATTTTTGTCGAGGTATTTTTAATAATTGAGCAGCATTTTCACTGATAATTGAGATTTGTGAGCCCTGATCTAAAAGAGCTCTCATATTTTTATAAGATCCATCCGCTGCCTGTATCTTAATAATGACAGTGGCAAGTAATATTTCGGCAGGGTCACTTGGAAGAGATACTAATGTGTTAATTTCTTGTTGTTGAGGTAAATGTTTCACAACCCGGGGCACGTGTAACCTTGATCGTGAAACGTCCGGTGTCATATTATCTTTTGTAAAACATTCATGTAAAATTGTATTATGATTTTTATTACATTCTTTGCACATTAATTGCGAAAGGCATTTTTTACCTTCATGATAATGTAAACAGTTGATACAAAGGTTCAATTTTGCAATAGCATTTCTTCGTGCGATAGGCTGCATATTCAATAATTTCTGGCATAACTGTATACGATGATCGCTTGAATTACATACCGGACACAGCTTGCGTTTTTCAATAACTTTATTACTGGAATGTGTCGGTTGCGAAATAACCTGATTTGTAGAATAAGTATACTTAGGATTATTATAACTTTGTCTAAAGTTATGATTAAAATTTTTCGCAGGTGATGATTGATTATTTAAGTTTTTTGAAGGTTTATATTGATTGAAGTTTTGATATGATACTTTTGGCGTGTGATTTTCTTGCTTCTTCCGTGAAGTTTCATAAACTTAGTTTCTAAAAACTGCAAAAAATCTTGTAATACGGGTAATTCTCTCGGCGATTTCAAAGACTGTATATATTCATTGTACGTGTCTGCGTCTAACTTCTGAGACAATATACATACAAGGAAGGGATCCCAGGAAGAAACATTAATTCCAAGATTTTCTATCGCATTTATACTCTCGTTTGTAACATCGTGAATGCGTTTGATATGATTATACGACTGGTATTGAATATTAGGAATATTTAAGAGATTGTTAAGGTGAGATGTAAAGATTAGGCGCTTATTATCATAGCGATGACTGAGAATATTCCAGCTAATGAGATAATTATCTGAGCTTACCTGGAGATGTTGAATCAACTTCTCAGGTTCACCCTTAACCTTACTTTTGAGAAATTGTAATTTCTGCGCATTTGAAAGAAATGGGTTACTATGAATAGTTTCCGTAAAGAGATCTTTGAAGGAAACCCATTGGTTATAATTTCCCTCGAAGGTTGGTAACTCCATTTTAGGGGTTGTTTTCTCGATGTGTGATACCGACCACATCTTTTTATTGATATCCTTCTTGACTTTAATGTAATATTTTTCGTAATTTGTAAATTGATCTTCATATTCTCGGTTGGAACCACAAAGTTCATTGTCTAACTCCCAATGGAAGCTATCAATCGCAGTCCAACGGACTTGCAAGGTCTTTAGGATGTCTTCTAACTCCCACTTTTCCGAGATAAGGTCAAGTTCTATACTCGAGGCAGTTCTCAGAAAAGCTTTAAAATTTGTAAGTTGTTTTTTCATGAGATCAGAGGTTGATGCGTTTGAGGTAGAAGGGGGTTGAAACGTTGGAGGTTGTAAGGACATAATTAATGATTATCAGAGATAACAATATAACCTTACTTGTTCAGCTGATAAGTTGCTCAAGATATCCTCGCAATACCTGCAAGGTTGTACTAAATCCGAAATGTAGTGTGCCTTCCTAAGGCACCGAGGTCACGAAACGAAGATACGTAGTGTGCCTTCCTAAGGCACCGAGGTCAAAAAGTCAAGAGATGTAGTATGCCTTCCTAGGGCACCGAGGTCACGAAGTGAAGAGATGTAGTGCCTTCCTAAGGCACCGAAGTCACGAGGTAAAGAGATGTAGTGCTTTCCTAAAGCACCGAGGTCACGAGGTAAAGAGATGTAGTGCCTTCCTAAGGCACCGAGATCACGAGGTGAAGAGATGTAGTGCCTTCCTAAGGCACCGAGGTCACGAGGTGAAGAGATTTAGTGCTTTCCTAGGGCACCGAGGTTACGAGGTGAAGAGATGTAGTGCCTTCCTAAGGTACCGAGGTCACGAGGTGTACAAATGTTGAGGTATATTGTCTTTCTAAGGCAATGTGATTAGGATAAAAGAGGTGTATCCATAAATCGTAGTTCTAGTTGTATTCTTTTGATACGCAGGTATCAGTATAACACACACACTAAGCACAAAAATATTGCTAAAGCACACGCGCCCTGATCCTGCCAAAAATACTACTAATGGCTCGAAGGACCAATGTTCGGGGTTGGGATAAATTATTAAGATATTTAAAGGGATAATTATTTATTTTATGAGCAGTGGACTAAACTAGTGGGGTGAGATGAGATTAAGATAAGAGTCGCGCCCGGTACGAGGTCTGAATGCCGACTAACTTAAGTGAAATAATAAGATATAATGGAAATGAACACACAAGCAAATCATATTGCATGGTGTCATTTACATTGCAATACCTGTACGGTTGTAAATCGTACACTAATATTTCATAAATTCTCTTTACGATATATTTATTTTAAAAATAGAATTTCTATAAATTTACCCTTCTCACTCTCTCTCCATTTGTCTAAATCGATCTCTCCCTTTTCTTCGACAAAAACGTTGCAAATCTTCGTGACGATTTCGTAAAAATTTACCCTCATGCGATCATGCGATGGATCTTTCATCTTCAAAGGGTTCGCATATATGAAGGGTTTGAATACTTCCCTTAGATACACCGAACTGAATTGACTGAATTATTTAGCTCGGTGAATTACCAACTTTTGTAAACTTTAAGCTGGAGCTAGAGCTTTAGCATAGAACTTTGTCTCCGTGGAAATACTTCAGAAAACTTAGTCAAAGCATATCTTGCGAATTACTTTTAAATATTATGCATATTACAAATATGGTGAAAAAAGTAATTATTTTACCAAAAAATCTGCACGTATGTTTTTTTTATAGTGTTAAAGTAGTAGAGCAGTGTTGGCCTAGTGGCTTCAGTGTGCGACTCTCATCCCTGAGGTCGTAGGGTCGGTCCCCGGCTGTGCACCAATGGACTTTCATTCTATGTGCGCATTTAACATTCGCTCGAACGGTGAAGGAAAACATCGTGAGGAAACCGACATGTCTTAGACCCAAAAAGTCGACGGCGTGTGTCAGGCACTGGAGGCTGATCACCTACTGCCTGTTCGAATGAAAAATGATCATGAAACAGATTCATAAATCTGAGGCCCAGACCTAAAAGAGGTTGTAGCGCCACTACTACTCTACTTTAACAACAAAATTTTTATTTTTATATTTAAGTAGACAGTAAACTTTTGCGCACTAATTATTAGATGTATATGTAAAGAAATAATTATATTTCTTAAATTAGATTATTCATTATCTATTTTTTTTTTATAAATGTTCATTTAGTTTTGTTTGTAAGTCTGTGGAAAAGACATTAGTTTTGTTTGTCTATGTATGTGTCATTTTTAATTTGAATACGAAGTGTTTGTCTCTCTTTAATTAATGACTCGTTATTTGACCATCTTTCTCCAGATTTCCCTCGTCCATGTAACCTTAACTCCCTACTTCCCATCCAGCCCGATCGTCAAAATTTTAGGGAAATTTATTTCTGTTAATAAATTACAATTATAAATAAGATTCTCCCCTCCATATTATGTGTGTTGTCTTTATTGTGACGTCATTTTTGTTTTGGGTAACTCTGCTTAGATTAAATTCAATCTATCAAATCTATCCTCACCGTGTGAAGACTAAGAACGCGACATTGGCGGAATTGTTATTTACACAGAAGTCGCCATTATAAATAAAGTGAAGTGTTTGTTGTTAGTAAATTTTTAATTGATTATAAGAGAGATAGGATGGAAGTAATTTTCAACTGAAATAGCAAACTTTAAATGTTGTTTCATAAAATAAATATTTTTGCAACACATTTGAGTTTATATATATAATATATTTAAAAAATCTTTTATACAATAAAACATAATAATACATAGTATATAAATCTTGTAAAATAAACGTAGACACTCAGACTAATTAGAGCGGCTCTTAGAAATCATAAACGAGAAAAACAATATTGAAGATTTCTTCGAATAACAAAAGCTTCTAACGGCTAATGTTATCGAGATAAGAAGCTTTGGAGCAACAAGTCTTCAGAATAATTTGTATTTTGATTTATATAAATATTATGTATATATAATGGCCTAATTAAATATATTTAATATTTTGCTCACTTAAACAGTCTACATAGAGTTGTAAGTTTTCAAATAATTCAATTATCTTCTTTCATTAGCCAGACTCTAGCCATGTGAATACTGCATTAAACTTCTTGATACAACAGGAATAGAACGCGTAAAGAGAACTGAACCTTTTGTGTTAAAAAACCTTGTGTAGAGAATAAAAGTGCAAGTGCGGTATATCGGACACACAAACATAGTGTCTAATCATTATAGAACACTAAGACTGTTAATGATCATTACCTTAGTTTAAGCTATTTATTGGTATTGTAGAAAATTAAGTCAACATAATATTACTAATTTGCCATAATTATTATTGTTTAGGCCGACGGCCTAACGCACGCCGTCTTTTTTGGGTCTAAGGCAAGCCGTTTTCCTCACGATGATTTCCTTCACCGTTCACTGATGTTCAATGCTCGCATAGACATAAAGTCCATTGGCGCGCAGCCGGGGATCGAACCTACAACCTCAGGGATAAGAGTCGCACGCTGAAGCCCCTATTCCAACACTGCTCGAAGCTAGGTCTATACCATAATTAATATTAAAATAAATTAATAATTTTACTAGCTTATTCTGTTACTATTGTTTATTATTTACTTAAAAACCTTTACAGCTAAATACTAAACATGGCGTATACTTGGTCCGTTTATAAATAAAATAGTTTCGGATTTATCGGAACGCTGTTCACTTGCCTCAAAATGAATGTAACAGAAATAGATATGTTCCACAAGCAACCTGAATATCTAATAAAATACTTACTTACGCCGTATTAAATCTACCCACGGCTTCTAGACTTTTATTATAGAAATATTATTTGTTATCAAAGGATGTACACGTGTGTAGGAGTTTTTAAATCTATTTCAGAAAATGATAGACATTACGCCATAATATTATCTATACTAATATTATAAAGAGGAAAGATTTGATTTTTTGTTTGTTTGAAATGAATAGGCTCCGAAACTACTGTACCGATTTCAAAAATTCTTTACCGTTGGCAAGCTACACTATTTCCGAGTGACATACATTCATTTTCAAAAATTAGGGATGCTTACTAAAACTTGAAAAATCTAACCCAAGGTGTAAAAAAATAAACAAAAAAAACTTCCTTCAATCGCGTGCGCTGCGAAAACTATTAATGATGTATTAAAATTTTTTAGGACACACCACTATCTATAAAAATTGTCGCGACAGTATGTCTCTATCTTTTATAGTTACGTCACAATAAGCGTCCTTTTATTATTTTTTTTAATTAAAATACCACCGCTAGAAAAGGCTCTTTATTCGTACCTAGGTATTGATCCTTATCAAAATAATTACCAACGTTTCACATAAGCTACAATTTAATGGCATAACCACCAAAAAAGCATGGTGGATTGGTGTTCTCCTGCCGTTTCTCTTGAATAGTTTATTACTATGTAATATAACAAAAATCTTATCCACAACAACGCTTGGCCGAGTCTACTAGTACATTATAACGCTTCAAGCACTTCAATTATTAATTGTGATCCCTTGTCGAAGCTCCAGGTAATCTAATAAATACTCAAGGAAAATCTCTGAACCGTTATGCAGTGAAATATTAGATTTTATTTGAATAAACATCTCGAGAGTCTAGACTTACCGCTAAGTGATTTGACAAATCCGGATTTTGGACACACGAAAATCGTCTTTAGCGCTATCAATAAGCAAAAACTATCTGCGATTGTTTGTTCAGATTTCAAGAACTTTTGAGATGAATATTCAAATTATTTTTGTGTTGTCCATTTATCGAACAATCACTATAACACTACGAAAAAAACATGGGTAACTGCGGGCACAGATCGTAGTGGAGCAGATAAATATATATATATATATTTTATTTTATTTATAGATGTAACTTAACATCCTTAAGAAGAAATGTCGGCTTAGAAGGTCGGCAACGCACTCGCGAATCCTCTTGTATATATATATACATATATCACTTAACACCAGGTGAGCCTCCTACCGCCCCCTGTTCTATATAAAGAAATGTGTCAGAAATTATGTAACCCAATATTAAGTTACACATATATATTTTAGTTAATAATTAGAAGAGCAGTGTTGGCCTAGAGGCTTCAGCGTGCGACTCTTTTCCCTGAGGTCGTGGGTTCGGTCCGCGCCTATACACCAATGGAACTTCTTTCTATGTGCGCATTTAACATTCACTCGAACGGTGAAGGAAAACGTGGGGAATAAAGAAATCTGAGGGCCAGACCTAAAAAGAAAGGTTGTAGCGCCACTGATTTATTTATTTTAATAATTAGAAGCGCAAACCAAACGTTAGCAATCTTACACTTGTTGCCAATAAATTGTAATACGTTAGTTTAGTAGGTTTATAAATTGTAATATTGTATACTTGTTCCCGATAATGTCCAATAATATAAGTGTCACTTAGATTTACGAACCCTTAAATAAGTCAAGTTAGTTTTTTGTTAAACCAGCGTCGCAACCCCAATACCCCTAATTTTATGTTAGTTATAAGTTCATGTATAAACGACTAAAACCAGTTGACACTCAGTTTCAAACAATTTTTTTTAGTCTATTGTTTAATTTATCTTAACTGTTTATGGTTTCATTTCGAAAGGAAAAAAGATATTTTGTCGATTAAAATTAATATAAATCGTATGTAGTTACTACTTAATTTTTTTTAACATAGTTTTATTAAAACAACTTCAAATATTCGTAAATAAAAAAGGAATAGCATTTTTATTGATTTTGTCCATATATGAGTATCATTATTGATTTGGCGTTTATACAATCCCGTCGGAATCCTTTGAAAGCGACGGGTAGGCGACGGTAACAACCTATTTACATTGTATTGTATTGTCAAGTGTAAAAAGGAAAAAACATATAATTGTAATGTAATATCTGTCTGTAAATAAAGGCCTTTTATTATTATATATAGGTATATAATTATTATATAGATTATAAGGAGGTCTGAGATCCCATAAGTTCGTGCGTTTAAACCTTAGCTTTTAACCAATAAATATTATTTTATGTGCGCTATTGAGACGTGCTGTAACGGTAAGCGTTGTAAGGAAACCTAAGCTATCTTTGTTTTTAATTGATTTTTTTATTATTTATTACTTAAGATGTCATGTGGAACATGGTGTAATGGTTGCAGCTTCTAACAAAGGCTGTGTAAAACAAAAAACTTGGAGAGTTTATTATTTGTGGTAAACTTAATGTTACAAAAAATTAAAATAATAAAAATACAATAAAAACATTCAACATCTAGTTTTAGATTTTACTAGTATTTTTTTGCTTATACTAGCTACATTGCTAACATAACCAACAGCGGATTAGGTATCAGATAGTCATTTAACAATTATTTTTGAAGTTATACTTCTTTAGGCGCGTTATGAAAAATTGATGAGAGTGAAATTTTACGATGCGCGCGCTTCGTGACACAAAATTAACAGAATGAAGTTGCCCACGGAAGATGCTACGGCATTGGACATAATTTAAAAACAACATTCGAATAATAATAGAATTTATGATACACTTAAAGTAAGAGAATAATAATAAATATTTATTTAATTAATTTTTCAAATGTAAACTGAACTTTATTGACTATAATGACTCCTTTTCCAGTCTTTGATTATTTAATTGTAATTAATTATTTGCATGCAATCAAAAACTATTTTTAATAATGCCAAAGAAGTTCTTACGCGCGTACATAAGTACACGCACCCTTTATTTTATTGTTTGTTTTTATTTGACCATTTTACAATTTGTATAAGAACATAACACCGGCTAGAGATCTCCGATCTACGATATTTACACAATACACATACGATAATGCATCTTATATTGTATTACTAGAATGATTGGTTGGATTGGACATGAACAGTAAACTTTAAATCTAGATTATTATATTATAATATTAATATTTTACAGCATATGGAGTAATAAATATGGAATATTGTTCTAATGCCTTACCAAATAACACGCTGAACGAATTGCATATAAAACAATTGACTGTCGACAATCACCAATGCGATGTAAATTTAATATGTAATAATACAGAAATTTGCGCAATACGGGAAGAAGGAGAAGGGTACAGAGTAAAAAGATTTCCAAATAGATGCGAGATGCATAAACACAACTGCAACACGAATATAAAATATACAGAGACAGAACTATTCATTTGTGACTCAGCACATATAGAAAACCAAATTTATGATATTGATAATAGAGAAAGCCAAATTAACGATATTGATAATAGACAAAACCAAATTAATAATATAAAGAACTTAGTTATCATCAATGGTGGTATGTTAGGTACAGATAATGTCAATGAAAGTATAGATAGCTTCTTCGCTTCTACCCATGTATTTGATTTGCCTGTGAAAGAAATGGATCCGTTTAACACAAGGAGACGTTTAATAAAGAACGCAGGCCCAGTAAAAATCTTCGTACCATTGATCATGATACCGAAGGAGAAGAAAAATGATACATACCATCGCCCAACATTTTCTACGTGCTATCATACTTGTCCTACTGTAAGTAAATCAATAAGACATAATTATAAATGTCTATAACGCTGAAAAAGTATTTAACTCGACGTTTTGAATTATAAGGCAAAACCATACCACAAACCACACAACCACATCGTTTGGTAAATAAAAAAAAATGTGTGCGTGTACTAGGTGTACACACGTAAGAAGTGAAACTTCTTTATGACCTTATTTTTCGAAAAATGATCTACTATATGCAACTTAACGAAATTGGTTAAATAAAGTTTAACAAAAGGCTTTTATTATCATAGACATGAATACAAATACAAATATTTCATTTTACCTTATTACTACTAAGATTATTACAGAATTTCATTAATTGTAATAGAATTATTACTATCATTGTTATCGTTATTTTGCTACAAAATTTCTCCCAAACGTCGATAAAAAATTCATTCTAACGCCGATAAAGAAGTTTGACTTCAAAAAGCAACATGGCGCGTAACCGAAAAATGTGACGCGTAACGAAAAAATGTTACACTAAATTTTTTTCCAACCCCGATAAAGAAGTTTCACTTCAAAATTTAATAGGGATGATTATAATTTAAATATTGATGTATTAAAACCATCTTAACCTCGAAGGCGGTTTTCTATAGAACAGGGGCAAACGGGCAGAAGGATCACCAAATGTTAAGTGATACCGCCGTCCATGGACAACTTCAATGCCAGAGAACTCGCGAGTGCGTTGCCGGCATTTTAACAATTATTACGTTCTTTTCTTGAAGGACCCTAAGTCGAATTGGTTCAGTGGGTAGCTGGTTCAGAAACTGCCTTAAAGAACGGTCGGTTGTGGAACGGCGGACGTCGAGGTGATACGGGTGGAATTTGGCTTTCTGCCTCGATGTCCGATGATAAAACTCAGCTGCAGGTCAACTGAATATCTCCTCTGAACACTCTCGGTGGGATTATTATTTTGGATATTATTTATTGAACAAAAACACGTACATTAAGTATTTCCTGTCTCAGAATCATGACTCACATATCAATAACTCAAGTTAATAATTTCAAATTCAAAAGTCACAATCTATACTAAAAAAAACTTCAATCTTCTTAGAAATCACGATTGAATCGTCCATTTCTTAATTACCTCAGCTTCAAAAAGTATATTCTTCGTCAAAAGATTCCGAAGTTATCATATTAAATTCTAAATATAGAAATGAGACTTGATATTCTCCTACGTATACACCTTTTAGACGCGACAATTCATACAACTCTATTATAATACATGCTCCAACATAAGTTCTTTTGTTTCCTAGCCATTACGTTACTCAGACCTAATTGTTATTCTTAAAAGGCCGGCAACGCACGTGCGAGAATTCTGGGAGTGTTAGGGTCCATGGGCGGCGGTATTACTTTACATCAGGTGAGCCTCCTGCCCATGTGCCGCCTATTACATAAAAAAGTGCTGCGTACAAAGTACACATGTCAGAAGTGAAACTTCTTTGGCCAACAAATTTTTAAGCCTTATACAAATCTAAAACTTTAAATTTTCGAGACATAGAGGCAGGGAAATTAATTGTCATTAAAATATTAAGTGTCGAAAATATATTTTTTTTTATATTTAATTCTTCGATACTTAAAACACGTTGCATTGTAATTCGCCCTTCTCCCTCTCTCTCAATCGGTCTCTCCCTTTTCTTTGACAAAAACGCTGCACATCTTCGTGACGCTAATATTATAATTATTGCGTTTCATCCGTAAAAATTTACCCTCATGCGCCTAAAGAAGTTTCACTTCAAAAAGACCCCATAACAAAATATGGATTAATAATCTGAATATAATAAATATTAATTCAGTAATAAGATTTCTGTTCCAGAAATATCCAGACACCTATGCTCCCGTGTGTGGTGTAGCCGGCATCATGGCGAGGGAACCAGCCCTGATGTTCAAAAACCACTGTTTCATGGATGTCGCACAATGCAAGATGTTTTGGGAGAACAAAAGTAGTACTTCGCATAGCTCTTGTAAGTATCAGATATATCAAATCATGTAATTAACATAAAAAAGTCTTTATTCATTTTAAGTAGATATGCATTACAAAGTGTAAGATTTGGGAACCCTTTTAAGTAAGAAATACCTGTGTCAGGGTTCCCAGCTCTTCCATAACAAACTTAAATATAAATTCCTTAAAATATATTTATATATAATTACATCATTCATTTAATTTACCTTTCAACTGTTATCAACACGCCTGAGCGCATGAGGGAATGTAGGTGCAAATGTGTAAGTGAGTGAGTGAGTCAGTCAGTGAATGAAAAAAGTGTGTAGCTACATACTAGGTCTCAAAAGCATCTCTAACACTGCCAAACTGTCTAACACCATATGTTAGCTAGCTATCTTATCATCGCCCAACAATTTCACCTGCTATTATACTACGTATACAGTACGTTTGTTTTATTTTTATTGAGGGGATTGCATTTCCGCGCAGAGTGCCGACGGCATATAGTCGCTCGCACCTAAAAAAGGAATGTTGAATTACCACTTGCAATTTCCATCCTCGGCCTAGAACATACAACCTAAACCTCACAGTCTATTTTCTTAAGTACTCACTGCTTGCCTTAGAAATGCGGTACCAATAAATTTATGAAAATAAACTTGCGCTTAGACCGGGAATCGAACCCGATACCCTCACCTAGACACTTAATAACACCGCTAGGCTATGAAGGGTAAATTAAAAATGTATTTAAGGGATTTAAGCGCAAATATTTATTTACCTCGAAGTTTTGATTACAGTCGTGGTCCGAGCCACATCGTGTTGGCAGACACAAAGGCATTACTCGCGATAAAATACATTAAATTGATTTGGAACTGTAAAAGAAAATTAAATTTGATTCAGTGATGTAGACAAAATATACCTGACGTTAATGTATTATAAATTCTATAAAAATAATTCTTGTTCTTAACGCTTTCAAAGGAACGCTGATTAAATTTTTCAAAGGCAAAGCTGCATTACTGGGGAGTTCTTTGTACTAAGTTTACAAGAATAGTCCTTTAATAATATAATATTTAATTATATTTTGATAGTTGGTGATTTTACATCAGTAGAGTTCTTTGTAATTAACCCTTCTTATTTACAAAATTCATGCTAAATAAGTAATGTAATTATTATGACTTTACATTATATTTGACCAAGCCTAGGCGTTGATTTAGAAATTATTTTCTAAATTAACGCCTAGGCTCGTCGGTTAAAAGGACGACAACAAAGCGAAGTTTGCGCTTCGTGGTGCTATAAAAATCGTGGTACTGTACTTATTAACCGATGCCGATAAAATTATACTTAGGACTAAACATTTTCATGTAACAAAAACAAATGAATGAAGCCTTTATTTACATGTAAATAACAAATGACAGTAATTTTTTAGCAACCAGTTTTGTGGCAAGATGTCTTCTGACATAGGCCTATTTTTGACCGTTTCTTTCTATATCTTCTTTACAAACATTAAAATAATTAAATTTAAAGAAATTCAGATAAAAATTTTGAAACCTCCGTACCTCTTTAATTAGCTGTAAAAATCGAAATACATTTATTTATTTCCTATTTGTACAGTAACTTAACACTAATACAATAGAAAACTTATTAATACAAGAACATAAAAGAAAACATAAAACCTAAACCTTTTTTTGTAATTATAATTAATGCAATTCTTGTGAATTCAGCCAGAGTGCAACTAAATATATCCGGCTCACATACAATAATAGTCAGTGTGCGCAAGACACGCGTAAATAACGCTTCTCTGAGTAAATTAAAAACTTGTACGCGCTCGTACATGTTTATCTACTTCAGTTAAAGCGTTGGAGACCTATAAATGTCACTTTTTAGTCTCAACAGTTAGTCAGTAATTAGGTTCTTTAAACAATTATACCTTTATCACGAACAATAGTTACAAAAGAATTAAAAACATTATAATAATAACCCAGTTGCGTTACAACCCTATTTGGCTGGCTAATTAGGTGATCAGCCTGACACATGTTGTAAATTTTTTGGTTTTGAGATACGCCGACAAGTTTTAATTGCGCATATAGACAATTAGATTAGTGCAACGCCGTGTTCGGACGCGCAGTTTAAGGGGTCGCTGCGAGCCACTAGGATAATACTGCCGCTAACATACGTATATATAATAATAATACAATAGGATGAGCAGTGTTGGCCTTGTGGCTTCAGCGTGCGACTCTCATCCCTGAGGTCGTAGGTTCGATCCCCGGCTGTGCACTAATAGGCTTTCTGTTTATGTGCGCATTTAACATTCGCTCGAACGGTGAAGGAAAACATCGCGAGGAAACCGGCCTGCCTTGGACCCAACAGTCGACGGCGTGTGTCAGGCACAGAAGGCTGATCACCTACTAGCCTATTCGAATGAAAAATGATCATGAAACAGATTCAGAAATCTGAGGCCCAGACCTAAAGAGGTTGTGGCGCCACTGATTATAAATAAATACAATAGAATACGTGGTAATTAAGTCGAAATAAAGCGTAGGCGGTTCAAGTCTGAAAAGAAAAATGAGTAAGTAACAAGACGTCAAAATCTTTCGCAAAGTTTCTTAGAAATCAATAGTCTGTAGTCTAATCTGTAGGTGAATGGCATCACTTTGTGATTTTATAAGATGATTATTATTTACCCAATGGCCAAGTGTAGACCTATTTGCAGTTATACCGACCCTAAACTAATTTTACGGCAACGCAGGACCTCAGGTAAAATGCAATGTGAAACCACTGAATCATGAAGGTGATTATTAGGCAGCAGCTACAAAAGGACAAACATAAAAGTTCCATCACAACTCTTTTTTGGCTAAATGCAGTGGTGCAAACATATAGTTATGATGTTATATCTCAAAGCCGTATGATACAAGAGATATATATGGTATGCTAGTATTATAATTAAGGGACAGTGCAAAAATAATATAATAAATTTCAAAAAAACTAAGAAAACGTGTTATTAAGACATGTTATTTACAAACCTAGATGATTAATTAATTTAGACAAGTCATATTTATTAAATTAAATGTTAAATATTAATAATAACTTGGTGATATAGGCTTCATACTATTCCAATTTTATTGTTTAATTCAACAAACTTTCAACATAAATTATATATGTATTACGTTTTTCTATTCGCTGATTGTATATATTAAGTACCCTCATACCATTTGTATATCCCCCATGCTATTACACGATACTGTGCCTGAAGGCAAAGCCATGTTGACACATCGTTCAATCCCAGCTCCCTGTAACATGTCAACGTCAAAGGTAGAATATCGGATATTAATTTGACACATCGATAACTATAGTAACATCAAACGCTTCGAAAACAAATATAAGCTGCTATTGACCCCTGACTTGACGTGTAATGACTGGTTATTTTGTTGTTACGACATTATTAAATGGTTGTTTGTTGGTTATTTAAGTATAGGCTTGGCATATAGAGCAGTGTCGGCCTAGTGGCTTCAGTGCGTCTTTCATACCTGAGGTCGTAGGTTCGATCCCCGGCTGTGCACCAATGGACTTTCTTTCTATGTGCGCATTTAACATTTGCTCAAAGTCAAAGTCAAATCATTTATTTCAATTAGACCAGTGGTGTGCAAACTTTTTTAATGGCGGGCCACAAAGTTTAAGAAATTCTAGAGGAGGGCCAGAATCATAGAAAATGCATTGTGTGTTAAAGCTTTTAATCATGATATTATTAAAACATTACAAGTAGAATCTACTTTTTCTTCTGAATCGTCAAAACGTAATTATAACGCGCCGTATACTATCTATGTCGATGGACCCTCGGCGGGCCGGATTAAATACTTTCGTGGGCCTGAGTTGGCCCGCGGGCCGTACTTTGCCCATCACTGAATTAGACCATCTAAAATGGCACTTTTGAACGTCAAAAAAAATACAAAGAAGATTCTAGTTGCCCCTTCCAAATGGTAGTTTCGTGTGGAGAAGAATGGGCAAGAAACTCCACGCTTACTCTTTTAAAATAGGTTTACAATATTTTGTTACATTTGTTAAATAATTATATGTGAAGACAATGTACTCTTAGAATAAACTACATGTACATGTCTTAGACCCAAACAGTCGACGGCGTGTCCACTGGAGGCTGATCACCTACTTGCCTATTAGATTTAAAAATGGTCATGAAACAGATTCAGAAATCTGAGGCCCAGACCTAAAAGAGGTTGTAGCGCCACTGACTTTCTTTTGGCATATACAGTACATATTGCATTACACTTCTAATACCTATCACTGTTAAAATTGTTAGTGGTAGAGAGGAAATGAATCGAGTTAGGTAATGGCTGAGACGTTTGGTTGAAATACTGTTGTCGAGAATTATCTATACACAGACTAGCTGCCCCCGCGAACTTCGTTTCTTAATGTCATTTTACTTAGCCTACCTTTTTAGTACAGACCAACATGGAACATTTTGCTATGCTACCCCAGTCTGTTCGGGTTTTTGGAATGAAAACTTTTTAGGCTTTTCTGTGCATTGTCTATATATAAACCTCAGAATTCAAGTCATAAGATTTTAATTAACAAATAAAAATTAGGTTGATCGTAGAGGGATGAAAATTAAGGGTTGTATGTATTTTTGTATGCTATATTATAAGAAAATAAAAACAAAAAAATGTATTTCAAAATGAAACATTAAAATTAGAGGTGGACCAGCCTTAACATTTAGGGGTTTCAAAGATAGATAGTAGCCGATTCTCAGACTTACTGAATATGCATAAAAAGTTTCATAAGAATCGATCGAGCCGTTTCGGAGGCATTGTGAAACGAGAATTTTCTTTAGTTTCTTCTCATAGCACTTGTTGAATTACATGGTTCAACGGGTTTTCAAAGAGAATGTAACTGCGTGCTCCTATTTCACCATGCCTCCTGCTGATAGAGGACAAGTCTTTGTTTTTTATTTTTAAATTTATGTTATTATTATTAATTACTTGATATCTCATGTGGAACATGGTGTAATAGTTGCAGCTCCTTACAAACGTTGTGTAAAAAAATATGGCGATTAAAAAGAGTGGCGGAGAGTTTATTGCCACAGTTCTCTTCCGTTCTACGCCCTTGATTTGAGAACTGGCAGTAAATGTAAAATTAGAAGCATTAATATGTATTTCTTTACTGACGAGTCATAAGTGTACATTATGTTACCAACATGATTAAATGATTTTTTACTTTACTTTACTTTCTTATTGAAATCAAGCGATCTGTTCTAAGCCTATATTAAGCTGTCTCAAGCGGTCATATTCACCTCTCAGTAGCTAAGTGTTACTACAACCACAAACATTTAAACTTGATAAATGATCTTTATTACGGCTAGCACAAAAATCTATCCTACAGAACATTTTACACGATTTCCGAAACTATTTTTTTGCACAACCCGACGGCCTGTAATGAAATATCCCTCGCAATAGCACGACTTTTATGACGTTCGGTAGTCCATTTAACAATATAATATAAGGATAATATGAAAATGAATGACATGTTAAATTAAGACTATGGCAAGGTTTAGACAAATTATTGTAGACTAGTAGACTCGGCCAAGCGTTGCTGTGGCTAAGATTTTTGTTATATTACATAGTAGTAAAATATTCAAGAGAAAAGGCAGGAGAACACCAATCCACCATTCTTTTTTGGTGGTTATGCCATTAAGGATCTATACCTAGGTACGAATAAAGAGCCTTTTCTAGCGGTGGTTTTTTGTAATAAAATAATAATAATAAAAGGACGCTTATAAAAGATAGAGACATGCTGTCGAGACATTTTTTATAGATAGTGATGTGTCCTGAAAAATTGTAATACGTCATTTTATTCTGTCATTAATAGTTTTCGCAGCGCACACGATTAAAGGAAGTTTTTTGTTTATTTTTTTACACCTTGGGTTAGATTATTCAAGTTTTAGTTAGCATCCCAAATTTTTTTGAAAATGAATCATAGCCTATGCCACTCAGGAATAGTGTAGCTTGACAACGGTGAAAGAATTTTTGAAATCGGTCCAGTAGTTTCGGAGCCTATTTATTTCAAACAAACAAAAAATCAAACCTTTCCTCTTTATAATATTAGTATAGATAGCAATAATTGTTTTCAGCCTACATCGAATCCTCCTTCCTATTCTGTATGGGAGACGAAGTGAATGCCTTATACAGATTCTTACCAGCAATATGTACTCTCCAACGCATGGGTCGACTGAAGAAGAAGGGGAAATTCCGGTTAAAAATGAAAAACTTTAGATTTATAAGCGAATTTCGTTCCGGACGCCCTAATTTTATGGGATAAATATATTTCTGATACGAACTTGTTTTATTATATTACTTGAACAGCTTGCTAGTTAGTGGACTGTGAAAAGTGTGTTTAAAATTTATATGTGTTCAATGTCAGGAGTATCTGAATAGTATATGTAATGTATGTATGAGCAAGCTGCACTAGATGACTAAATATATGAGAGGGTGAGACGTAAGACAGAGTAATATTCAAATCTGATTTATTGTTATAAAACATTATCTTAAATACTAATTACACCTATTCACACATACATGATATTTTTCTAGTGAGCTGTTGGTGTATCGCGCAACCTCAGCTATTATAATTTGGAACACATATGAGCCGTGTCAGCAGCTGATCAATATTTAAATAAAATATAATTAAAATTGCTATTCAGCTGCTAATATTTAGCAAACACCGGATCCATGTCAGCAGTTTGTTGATGTTCAAATGATGAAATCTGAACATTACTTAAAATTCATCTATTTTTACTATTTAATTTTCATTTTCCGTCTGATCTGTTTTAGTAACGTCAAAATCAAATTATTAAATGGACAGTGTGGGTGACATCCAGTGTAATTGTTTGGGGATGGCGACTGGTAAATTAATCTAGGCGTTCGTCGAACTTATTAAAATCATACAAAGCAAAATTGATGCGAGTTTCACGTGAATTTCCACGAAGCGGAAACTGCATAAAACACAAAGGACAGATTTCCTGGAAATCCGTTTACAAAGAGGAATATTGAATTAGTATTTGTTGGGAATTCTGTGAACTAGGGTTTTAATAAAAGCGTATTCGGTTTTTGAAATTTCTCAAATTACATGGTGATCTATCGACAACAAATTTTCATTGTGTTGTCCATACTGGCGTCATTAGTGAAACTTACACTTATCTGTAGATACAAACATAGAGATGTTTATGTACATATTTTGTCTAAGTCTATGAAGGGCGTTTAATAAAAGCGGATATGGATAGCGCATCCTGCCTAGAGCGAATGTTGGTAGCTCCTTGGGGTCTCAGTGGGTACCTATGCATTTCCTGCACTAAGGAGTACACTAAAAATAGGTGTAGTTAAAACTTAAGCGACATCTACTGAATCTACGGCTACACTTGTATAATGTGAAACCTGAAACGCGCTTACAAAGTTACTCCGACCGCTATGGATCCTTAGTTACGGAGGCCTGAGTCAGGTAGGCTGATCGAGGATCATACCGTTAGGTCTGAGGAAGCGCAAAAATTCTTCCATAGGACCCAGGTATAACATTTTAATAACCCTTTGTGCCGACGGTTTTAGTTCAAGAAAATGTTTTTGTGTAATCAAATTACTGAAAAAAATATTTGTTTAGAAAACAAAATAGAATCGTGAATTAATTAACGTCGACGGGAGATCATTTTTACAGACGAAGACATAAAAGTATTTTCAAATCCTCTTATAATTGGCGCGTAGGTGCCCGATCGATGTATAAGATTCTTTGAATTGATAAAAATAGGAGTTATTACCTTCAATTATCCTTACAAATTGGAAAATAAGTCCCTCATTAGCGCCTGGCTATAAACGCGATATAATCCAACACTATTGAACGGATTTAGTATAGTTTCACCATAGATAGTGTGATTTCTGAGAACGGGTAACATATAATTCAATATACTTATGTAAATTGACTGAATTTTAAAACTTTTGTTGAAGAGGTTGCAGAAAAAAAACATATTACAAAAAAATATATTATGCTAAAATAAACGATTACATGAAAGCTACGTCGGAATCTAGTTAAATGTATGTCTGATATGAAATCTTATTTGTCAATAGATTTGTAGGAATAGTTTTAATCTCCGGCCACAATTTCCAGAGCGTTAAGAGCGGAAGGTACCTTTTAGAGGTATTTTCTTTAAAAACCTTATTTTTCATAACCGTCACAGACACACAGTGTTACTGGAAGGATTGGCTATATAATATATTATGTAGCGATTTTACTACACTAATAACGAAAGTGATATTGTCTTTTTTACATGGATACAAGTCCGTCGGCATAACGCAATCTATTGCCGCAGGGTTGCAATGCAATTTTACAATTTGGCTATATTTTAACAAGCTCTAATCATATTGCCGAATAGTCTGTGAACTTTAGGACATGTATGAACACCTCATCATTTAGCAAGGCTTCGATTTGTTGAGTGTGATTGTTGAGAAGATATTGGTGACATCGACCATATTTTCTTTTCTTGTTCCCAATATGACCGCACCGCACCTCCTTTCTGAATCTATCAATAACTACATGTTCCAACATATGTACATAAACGTATTTTTTTTAAATTTTAATAATAATATAATAATAATTAAAATTACACCAAAAGATAGCGCATTTTATAAGGAACGTTTCAATGTATACTTCTTATATTTGTAACGATAACTGACTTAAATATGTACATAAACATAATTTTTTTACAATTTTAATAATAATATAATAATAATTAAAATTACACCAAAAGATAGCGCATTTTATAAGGAACGTTTTCATGTATACTTCTTATATTTGTAGGATAACTGACTGAAATATGTACATAAACGTATTTTTTTTTAATTTTAATAATAATAATTAAAATTACACCAAAAGATAGCGCATTTTATAAGGAACGTTTTCATGTATATTTCTTATATTTGTAACGATAATTGACTGAAATATGTAAATAAACGTAATTTTCTAAAAACTAACCAATGGATTTTGACAAAAATACACTAGAAGGTAGCGCATTTTATAAGGAACGTTCATGTATACTTCTTTCCAACTAAAATCCTGCCTTTTGCTTTATCCTTTATTGAATTATAATGTATTATCTTCTTTCATAATCAGTAATAATGATTGGATTTAATATGTTTATGTACATATTTTGATAGCTTATCCCTTTATTTCCTTTTGATGTCTTTGTTTATTTTTTGTCGCGTGTAATTTCCCTACCTTTTACTTGAAACTGGCATAAAGTTAAAACTATTGCCATAAAGATATAGTCTGTGAACTTGATGTGTCATTATTTCGCTTACTATAGTCCTTTTCATGAAAGAAGTCCCCCAGACGCGGCGCTGCAATCGCATAACGTAATGTTGCCATTTATGAGTAAAAAAATTACCAATTTTATTTACATTTAGCAGATGTAATTTATCAAAATATAATATTATTTTCTGCATACTATGATGAAACAATATTTCTATTATGTAAAAAGTATATTTTTATTTACTCATATTAGCGGTGTACCAACTACTTACAGACCTACTTGAGAAAATAGGGTAAAGAAAAGCAATACAATTTTTTATTCAGTTTTGTTGCATAATTGTTGGGTTACAATTTTTTTCGAAGTACACGCCGCTATTATACTTTCGTTTGTAATTCTTGTTACAGTTTTCTCTGACTGACAGCTGCAATTAAATAATGAACAATTAAAAATAATAGTAACTTTAAGTTTATAATGCTTATGTAATATGTAATATATTTTTTAATTTCAGTTACCTAGTTTCATCACTTTATGTATTTATTCAACTTTGTCGCAAAAACGAATTTATATCATAAAAGTCCCATCAATACAGCAAAAAATTATTAAATGGCAACTCTAAAAAGTACCTGTTATGGCGGCAACTCTCTTCCGAACATTGTTTAGTGGTATTAAAACACCTTGATTCTTATGTTCCGCTTCACAGAACTCTTTCACCTTTAATATCATTTCTCGAGCCGAACTTTTTACAACTTTTGGCACTGTAATCAATCTTTAAAATGCACTAAGCTAGTTAAAAATTCACAAAAATCTACCACAACAAACGAACTTGATAACATCGACGAATGACAACATTGCCGACCTGTCAAATTTAGTTCCAAAAATCACCGCGGGACTTCTTTCATGAAAAGCACTATAGGTACTGTTACGAGCTAGGGGATCGGATAGAAACGCCGTAAATCTCTTCAAGGGTTTATTTCTAAATAAATCTACGAGGAATTTGTACACACTAAAAACTGGAAATTACGCACAATAATTCACTAAGTACACACACAAAATACTTTCTCTAATTACACGCACTTCACACAGTACTTGTATTCACTTGTATTCACTTGTATTCACTTGTATTCGCTTGTCTTCGCACTTTGTCACTCCGGTGTTTATCGCTTGGTATCGCATTCAAAACTGAACTAATCGGTCGCGTTTCGGCTCGCTTATATATCCCTGGGAGCGATGTTCGAGAACTCTCTAGGCGGCAGCGCAACTGAGTAGCGATCGCACAATTCTAGAACGTGCGTACTAGCTATCTCTTTCGCACATTGCTCCTTCCTTGTCGTACGGCGTTCTAGAGTGCTCGGTCTAGCTTCGAGAAGGTTCCGATCTTCCCTCTCTCTCGCGTATCATTCCGTCCTTGTCCCACACTTAGAAAATTCGTTCTAGAACATTCCTTCATCAAAGGGGTATAACCAGGCCTGAAAACGCCTGAAAACGGGTTTCCTGAAAAGTGTACCATTCGACTACACGTGTTCTGAAACGGCCTGAAAAAATGTTTCAGGCTCCTGAAAACTAGGGTAACATTATGTAAATTACGATTTCTTAATATGTGATTGACCCTCTCCTGAAACGGTCAGAAATCACATTTCAGCCTGCTGAAAAGTTCTCTAAGTAGTGGAAAAATCTAAAAACATTGCAGTCGACCCGTCTTCGTAACACTACCCCCTCCTTAGACATGCTCGTCCCGAGCATCATCACTTTCTTTCACCGTTATCCTTTCCCATGGAGACCGAGTCTGCGAATCCTTAATAGCTGCACAAGCTTTACATTTCTTGATCCAGTCTTCAACATCTTCACGATAGCGTATCCAATAAAATATTTCTTTAATCTTCATCACAGTCCTCTTTTCTCCTAAGTGTCCACTAGACAAGTCAGTATGAAACATTTCCAATATGTCGCGAACCTTGGATCTTGGCACAACTAACTGCAAATGATCACCTTGAGCATTTTTCAGTTTGCGACATAACACTCCATTATGTACAACTAAACTATCCCATTGAGCCCAGTAACTCTTAGTAGTGGTACTTGTAGATGCGACTTTACTCCATTGCGGCTTGACAGATGAAGATTTCATCCAATCTAGAATTGGTTTAATGTCACAATCTTCTTGCTGTGCTACCTGCATCAAGTTTCCACTCCAATCTGAACCAATGGTGTCTGTTCTAAAAGTTCTCACATGGCCAATCTCCCTTCGGTCCTGTTTGTTGACCTTTTCACATGGTCGTTGAGACACTTCTGAACTTTTTGTAAGCTCCCTTTCATGGGCAGATATCATGTCCGAAAATTGCTTGAATTGTTCCTCTGCTTTTGATAGGTGTCTTGACAAGGCTTTCTCAAAGGTCTCAGTAACTTTACGAACTGCGTTCCACTGATGTTCATTACTGGCCTGTCCATCCACATTGATACAGACGTCATAACCACTATTTGTAGAGTGTCCAAGCAAGCAAACTTCCTGTTCTCCACACTTAAAGATTCCTTTTTCCAGATCTATTTTACAATTGTACAGCTTCATAAAGTCTAACCCGATTATGCAGTCATCTACTATGTCGGCAAGAACAACCTTGTGTCTGTAAAAACGTCCACCAATCTTAAAGGTTGCGATTCCTTCTCCCCGACCGGTTATGCGCTGACCCGTAGCTGTAACAAGCTGTACAATTCCTCGAGAAGGGCTTCCATAAAATGACTTCAGAAGATGGTATTTAATTACGGTTCGTGAAGCTCCAGTATCTAGTGTTAGGTCACACTTAGTTCCATTGACTTCACCGTCGACGACTAATGTATTCCCACGTTTAACCTTCACATCACCTCGGAAGTCTTTCTTAGGGCACGAAAACCTCATGTGCCCTACTTCCCCACAGATGTAACAGGTTGGCCCACGTTGAACATTAGCTTTTTCCGTGATAGCCCTAATGCGGTAAGGTTGAGGATCTTTTTGAATCGCCTCTACCTCCAACGCATGGGCTAGAGCATCCTTCAGGTTCTTGTGGTGACCAAGGTTTACACTCAACCTGACTTCACGATCTCTTATTCCATCAATGAAGGTTTGCACTAATATCTTGTCTGCTACGTCTGGTAAGGATGCGTAGGCTTTCCTTACCAGCTTCTCTATTTCCAGACCCCATTCTTGCAAGCTCTCACTCGGTCGCTGCGCTCTCTCCCGTAATTGAGCCCTATAGACTGGCTCCAAATGTGAGTCCCCATAACGTGATTCCAGAGCATCCAGCAGTCGCGTCAGCGTCACTTTGCCTGTCATGACTTCTAACACGTCCAGGGCTTCGCCTCGCAGTCCCAAAATAAGGGCAGCTACAGCCTGATCATTTTTCCAACCGTTTATCTTGCACAGAGCCTCAAACTGTACCTTGTAGGCACCCCAAGAAGAAGAACCATCAAAGGTAGGTGCCTCCACCGCTCCAGATGATTCCACAAATCCAGACATCTTAAGGCGCTGAATCTCGTTTTCTAACTCAAGCAAACGTTTCTCCTGTTTAGATAACCTACTTGCCAAGTTTTCATACTTGAATGTCACTGTCTCAGTCTTCTGTGTCTGCATCCCCGCATTTGCTGCAGACTCTGCCACAAACTCCTCTTGATTCTCCCTTGGAGTAATTGGCATTTTTCTATCCCACTTCTGACACCAAAATGTTACGAGCTAGGGGATCGGATAGAAACGCCGTAAATCTCTTCAAGGGTTTATTTCTAAATAAATCTACGAGGAATTTGTACACACTAAAAACTGGAAATTACGCACAATAATTCACTAAGTACACACACAAAATACTTTCTCTAATTACACGCACTTCACACAGTACTTGTATTCACTTGTATTCACTTGTATTCACTTGTATTCGCTTGTCTTCGCACTTTGTCACTCCGGTGTTTATCGCTTGGTATCGCATTCAAAACTGAACTAATCGGTCGCGTTTCGGCTCGCTTATATATCCCTGGGAGCGATGTTCGAGAACTCTCTAGGCGGCAGCGCAACTGAGTAGCGATCGCACAATTCTAGAACGTGCGTACTAGCTATCTCTTTCGCACATTGCTCCGTCCTTGTCGTACGGCGTTCTAGAGTGCTCGGTCTAGCTTCGAGAAGGTTCCGATCTTCCCTCTCTCTCGCGTATCATTCCGTCCTTGTCCCACACTTAGAAAATTCGTTCTAGAACATTCCTTCATCAAAGGGGTATAACCAGGCCTGAAAACGCCTGAAAACGGGTTTCCTGAAAAGTGTACCATTCGACTACACGTGTTCTGAAACGGCCTGAAAAAATGTTTCAGGCTCCTGAAAACTAGGGTAACATTATGTAAATTACGATTTCTTAATATGTGATTGACCCTCTCCTGAAACGGTCAGAAATCACATTTCAGCCTGCTGAAAAGTTCTCTAAGTAGTGGAAAAATCTAAAAACATTGCAGTCGACCCGTCTTCGTAACAGTACGTTTAGTTATTTAAATAACGTCAAAAATCCCGTTTATATAAAAATGTTTCAACGTTTATATATTTTACTATAAAGGCTTTAAGCTACTTTCATAACATACAACTAAAACTGTAAACAAGGACCTAATAATGATAATTTAATAATTCAAGAATACAAAATAGCACAGTATGTAGTAATGATCGTGAAACTAATACAATATAACTAGTCTGTGCAATGTACCGTGAAAATCGTATTATAATTAGCATGAAATCGAAGTGAGATAATTATACTAATTGTGGTCTGATGCTATACGATCGAAGTTTGAGATGTTAAGGGCCTCCGTAGACAGGTACAACGCAAGCCTAACAAAGAAACCTTCTAACAATATTATTCCTAGACTTGATCTTCAATCTCTCAGCCGCTCACCTAAAAAAAAATATTATAATCTCTATCTAAAACTGATATCGAACAAAAACATATCCATAATATTTATTGATGAAATACAAATGTAGCATGAAAATTTCACTCTCTAAAGCACATGATATGTAGTTAATTGATCGTAACATTTTAATTAAAAGCAATTAACATTATAAAATGTATTTTAAAATGTTGATTCTGAAATGTTGACCATATATTGAAAGCTTGGTTATACTAGCGGTCTGTAGCGGATTCGCACAGCTTTTAAAAATAAATTTTGAAATAACTAATAGTTACGGTTGGGGCTAATGTAGTATCCTAACAGTACAATAATCTTTGAAATCGGTCTAGTAGTTTTTAAGTTTATTCATTAGAAACAAAAAAAGGTTTTCGTATGTTTTCTAGTTGTTTATAGGGCTATTGGTAAGTCCTGTTAGGAAGTGGAAGGGGTGACCCTATATACATTGTGCAATAGTGGATCATTTTGAGTTATAATTTTTTAAGGCTAGTACAAAAATATTCACATAATGAAACATCAAAAATTTATTTAAAAAAGTATATATTTAAATGTATTTCTTGTGAATTATAAAAACAATTGAACACTGGCTATTTACCAACAGTAACAGTTTTATAATATTAACTAAAATCGATATTTTTTTGGGATTTATTAATACATGACTTTTTTTTATGGCTCTGGCACGATTTGTGCATTAGCCAGCGTCAAGTATAGGATTTTTTTTTTATAATTCGTGCTTGTCTTTAGAAATTCGACCGTGTCCTCCATGTACGGTTTAGGCGCTCGCCCGGTACCGCACAACCCTCCCAAAGGCCGAGAACAAATTTAAATTAAATTAAAACTTGCCCTCGAACCGGGAATCGAACCCGTTACCCTTCACCTAGCTGCAATAAATGACTTAAAAACAAAAAATATGTTATGAAACTTGACATGCATGACTAAGCTCACCAACAATTCATAACCAGGAACTTATTTCTAAGAAACTGAAAAAAAATGATTACAAAGGCAGCAGGCGGAAGTTCGAACTGAACTTACCTTAAGCTCCCTCTAGTTTACAACTTCTCGCCTGTGCCATCCGCGAAAGAACTTCAAACAAGAATTATTTACGGAGCAAATGCGATGCGGAATACTTTGAATTGTTTTTAAACATTTGGTATTGTTTTAAATTAAATTCTGAGCAGTGTTGGCCTAGTGGCTTCAGCGTACGACTCTCATCCCTGAGGTCGTAGGTTCGACCCCCAGCTGTGCACCAATGGACTTGCTTTCTATGTGCGCATTTAACATTTGCTCGAACGGTGAAGGAAAACATCGTGAGGAAACCGACATGTCTTAGACCCAAAAAAAGTCGACGGTGTGTGTCAGGCACTGGAGGCTGATCACCTACTTGCCTATCAGATTTAAAAAATGATCATGAAACAGATTCAGAAATCTGAGGCCAAGACCTAAAGAGGTTGTGGCGCCACTGATTTGTTTATTTTTATTGTTTTATAGAAATTTTAATGAGCGAATTTGTTAATAGCAAATAATTCAATAGCGATCTTAGTAGTTAAATAATCTATATATGGCAACACAATGAAAATGACAGTTCGTGTCGACAAACATTCATACTAATTTAGTTTTCGACTATCTATGTCCATCACAGTATATCATACATATTCACATAACCAAACAAGACAGAGTACATAAAACAATTATCTCGATTCTACGAGTGACTGACAATATTTACAAAAACTTTTTCAAAGCTATATTGTAACTTTGTAAAATTCATTTTGCAAAAATTAATATGCTTTTTACACAAGCGTACATGTCTCATTATTGTTACAAAGTGTAGCCTTTGCTAGGCGGCTATGAAACACGCGAATATTAAATAATTGCTAATTACCTATACATTAAATTCCAAATTCTACTTTCTACATATTAAATCAATGAGTTCTATATTTCTAAAACTCTCGAATTCTATATAATTTCAGGCAACCTGATGAAACATAAAAACATGTTTTTATTTTAAAAATGCTTACGTATATTGTAACGTTTTCTCAAGGTTAAGAAACGCACATTTAACCTGCAATTCTCCTTTTATATCATAGGAAGTCAGACATCAGACAGAGACATAAAAAAAGGGTGCGTGTACTTCTGTACGCGCGTAAGAAGTTATACTTCTTTGGCATTATTAAAAATAGTTTTTGATTGCATGAAAATAATTAATTACAATTAAATAATCAAAGACTGGAAAAGGAGTCATTATAGTCAATAAAGTTCAGTTTACATTTGAAAAATTAAATAAATAAATATTTATTATTATTCTCTTACATTAAGTGTAACATAAATTCTATCATTATTCGAATGTTGTTTTTAAATTATGTCCAATGCCGTAGCATCTTCCGTGGGCAACTTCATTCTGTTAATTTTGTGTCACGGTGCGCGCTCATCGTAAAATTTCACTCTCATCAATTTTTCATAACGCGCCTAAAGATGTATAACTTCAAAAATGCTAAATCGCTCGCTCCATAGCTTTGTCGGGGTGTTGCCGCGTTGAACTGGACCAGCTTATGATATTTCATTTCATAATTGAGATATCAGCTACCCTTTCCTGTAATTCCACCCCACCCTTTGTGCCTTTATAAAGTGAGTTTCAATTCAGTCTCGCGAATGCAATATTTGAACTCAAATTATGCGACTCTAATAAGGATAAAACTGTTTGTTACGTGTAGGAACGCTTGCACAGAATACATGTGCTTTTGTAAAAAGTTTCTACAACATACATTCTCCTTTATCTGATATTTCTTTTTTTTTGTATTTACCAGCCAGCTCCATAACTTCCGTTGCGATTCTGAATTTACTGTCAAGATTTTGTACCGCATATTTTCAAGCGACATCTACTAACATTAGAAGAACTATATCGCCATTGTTAAGGTTCATTGTTACTGTGATTGACACTCGGCCATTAACTAATTAGTAAGTCAATCATTAAAGCTGGTATTAGGTTACACCGAGCATGTAACGCCAACGTGAAATACGTCAAATATGATATCAAAAGGCGCATAGACAGCAGGGACGCAGTAAAGAACTTATTAAACTTAGTAGGATTCCAAATCCGTTTTATTAAAAATCATTCGTTTTCCGGTCTCCTTTGTCAAATACCAGCCGTTATCTCCTTAGCGTGCATTTGATTCACTGATAAGTTTTTACTTACTCAAATTAATTTAAAACATAACATTATACCGAAATAAAATTATTATTTTCTACAGTATTATAACCTCCTTATTCCCAATCTATCTAATATATAAAATTCTCGTGTCGCGGTGTTTGTAGTTAAACTCCTCCGAAACGGCTTGACCGATTCTCATGAAATTTTGTGTGCATATTGGGTATGTCTGAGAATCGGACAACATCAATTTTTCATCCCCCTAAATGTCAAGGGTAGTCCACCCCTAAATTATTATTTTTTTAATTTTTAGATAAATTTTAATTTTTTTATGTTACAGCATTAGAAAATACATACAACCCCTAAGTTTTACCCCTCTACGATCAACCCCTACTTTTTATTATAAATGATAATATACATGGCAAAACGACGTTTGCCGTGTCAGCTAGTAATTATATATTATCTTCTAAGAATACAAAGGAATATATAGTTTTTATTACATTTGACAATTTCTTTATATTCGAGCGTACAAAAATATCTAAATATTACACTTATTTTGAGGATTTGCATTAATAATATACACGATGCAAATATGCGATACTGTGTATGAGCCATGACGACTACTTGACTGGATTTTAGCTGAAGCTGACGAGACCACCATGGGGTATAATCTAAATGGACTCTGCGTGGTACACCCGCGAGCGAAAAGAATAATTGACTTATCATGTCGGCTAATTGGAAGTGAAATTCGATTTTTAATTTAGGTTTTTCCTGGTCGGCTTTAGGTTGCTAGTGATCTGAGTGTACGTAGCAGTGTAATTAATGGGGAAAATATAGATACTTATTATAGAGTCTGTTACACTATGAATTGAATCATGACGGGTGACATTAGGTTACAACATAAGGACATTTGCATTTGTATGCTATTTGAACTATATAGTAGATAATATACAGTATATTTACCGCAGTTCCTTATTTTCCACGTTAATTTCTGTCGCAAAAAAAATCAGTGGTGCTACAACCTCTTTAGGTCTTGGACTCAGATTTCTGAATCTGTTTCATGATCATTTTTAAATCTAATAGGCAAGTAAGTGATCAGCCTCCAGTGCCTGACACACGCCGTCAACTTTTTGGGTCTGAGACATGTCAGTTTCCTCACGATGTTTTCCTTCACCGTTCGAGCAAATGTTAAATGCGCACATAGAAAAAAAGTCCATTGGTGCACAGCCGGGGATCGAACCTACGACCTCAGGTATGAGTGTCGCACGCTGAAGCCACTAGGCCAACACTGCTCTGTGTCGCACACTAATCGTAATTATTATACATTATATATATTAGTTTTTAGTCACGCGTTTTAAAGACAGACAAAAGACGATCACAAACTTTGACGTTTCAATTTTTACAATAATTTCTTTAAAAATCAGTACCATTTATGTTATTTAATACATAAACAAATATTTTTTTCGCTGTAATATATAAGAGATTCTTAAGTTTTGACGCGAACAATCTTGTAGTTAATCAAAAATACCTTCCCTTTGCAATATGACTTAGCTCCTGTTAATACAAGCCATAATTAAATTTCTTTGTGCAATATCCTAGCAAAAGCCTGTGATGGGAATGACATTTTATAAAACCTTAATATTCCGAACTAAAACTATATTTCATCCGCTTTTTTATTATAAGTACATTAAGTTGTTTAACACGTTCACTGCGCCATCATTTTTAAAGAACTTTCAGCTGGTGCTTTGGAGACCTAAAAGATCTCGTAACAAGCCTATCCTTTGGTGCGTTTGAGGCCTAATCAGTCTCCTAAAAATACACTTTTGAAAATAATTTATATCTTCCAAAAAACAATGACAAATATTTTGAAGTTTTTGTGGGTGAAAGATAGCTAATTGCTTTATATTTTGCTAGGTTCGCACGCAGTTACGACATTTGAAAAAACTACAAATACCAAAAAAAAATTAGATATCGATTGTATCTCGTACCGCAACAGAAGATAGTTCAATATGTGTAGTAAGTAGTGATGGGAATAAAATAATATCTCAGTTATCGATTCTAAAAGTTTTATTAATTATGCAAAGTGTTTTTCATTAAAACATGGTAAGCACATTGATTGCTTGCACATTACGCGCAAATCGTTACAATTCGTTTAGTTTTTTTAGAAGCGTCAGTGCTGTTTAACTGCGTGTGCTCCAACGAAAAAGGTTTATCGTTTTCTTT
This sequence comes from Pieris napi, assembly GCF_905475465.1. NCBI lineage: Eukaryota > Metazoa > Arthropoda > Insecta > Lepidoptera > Pieridae > Pieris > Pieris napi. Next base: position 1,113,190 of record NC_062258.1, on the reverse strand, counting down.
GTAGGTACGTCAAATATTTTATAATCAGAATCTCTGTCATTATTAGCCAATGGGGGGCAAATTTGGACATTTTCCAACATTTTTATCGACTTCCCATGTCGATTCTAGGACAACACTAAAAATCCCATCCTCCCTCTCTTGCGTCTACGAGGCGTACGATTTCACGAGTACCGACATATCTCCTTACCCAAGGGATTAAAACAATTACAGTACTGTGCGTTAGGGACCTAATCCATCTCTAATTTATTTTTTTATGTCCTTTAATTCAGCTTTAAGTAGGAATCAAATATGTATATTTGTCCTGCTCATCCTAGTTATGTTAGATCCCCCCGCAAGGAGTGAAAAAACACGATTATAGTATTGTCTTTGATTAACATAACCCTTACACATTTAAAGAAAAACGCTTTTTACCGGATTAAAGTTATGTATTATTATACATTGCAGATATAAGACATAGACGACACACAAAATCAGCAGTCTGTGAACACATACTAGATAGGCCTAATCACTACATACGCTTTGACCAACCGTAAGTACTTGCGAAAGAGAAATGATTCTTCCCAAGATTGGTACGCGAAGCCATTGAAATCAAAAAAACACCCCAATTTCAATAGAGAAGACGGCCTAAAATTGTCAAACACCTGGGAATATGTCCAATAATATCCAAATTAAAATCTCAAAAAGAAAAACAATCCGCGAAAACAGAGGACACCGTAAGCCATTTTTGCCAAAACCCTCCATCTTTTAGTCGATACCAACTCCGGGGAAACAAATACAGATAACGCAACTTTCTCTGCAGCTGTGATACTTTTTGACATTCAACATCTTTTGTCTTCAGTCACCGTGACCACGCACGCTGTAAAGCACGCGAAACGTCGGATAAATTTAAAATTATGTCAAATAGTTGTAAATTTATAATAATACATAACTTTTATCCGGTAAAAAGCGTTTATCTTTAAACACGATTATGTTCAACGCACAATACAAAAGTCCTGCAAGAGATCTAATAGATCTCGTAATGCAACGAACGTGTTAATGGAATTATTGGGCCGGTATTTAAATTCCAACTCGCTTTATTCGGACGTCTAATGGGTACAAGTTTATAGAATTATATGTAAAATTCGAAAATATTCCACCACCACCATCAATAGATTTTTCACAAGACACAGAAAATGCCCATATGCCGTGAAAAGACCTGCTGATCGCACATCAAAAAATGGGCGACGCATGTCTGGCATTGATCTACTAACCTATAAATAAATTATCACGGATGAAGTTGAGGTCAAGTATGAAGAGATAGGATTAGTAAAAGATACTGGATAGATGTATCAATTTAGTTTACATTATAGTATCTAAATAATTTCCGACCCTAATTAACACACAGCTACGCAAGTGCTACACAATACAAAATGATATGATGCGAATGATATTCGTACGGGGTTCACTAATAAAGCTGATTTAGGAATTCAAAATTATCAAAGAGGTCGCAAATTACCTTGAAGTACACAAAACCCACGCCGGCCGAAGCTATAGCAGTGAACATCGAACCAAATCAATTCTAATTAAAAGAAAATCCCCTCACTGGAGTTTTCATTAACATTCACAAAAAAATTACATCGTATAGCACGCAATATTGATTTAGTATTCGCTCACCGCATTCCGTGTTCCATATGTTTACATAACTACCACATATCTAGTTTATTTGATTCGTTGAGTTTTAGCCGAGTACATCAAACAAACTTTGTATTTAAGCTCCACACCAACAAGCCGTAATAACAAAGCTTTGTTTTCATAGAATTAAAGTTTTGTCATATTAAATGCATATGTCAATTAATTAACAAATAAACTGCTTGCGTCTTGTTTGATAAATGTATAAATAAATTGGTACTGGCTCGTTCTACGTTTGGACACATTTTTGCATCACACTTCTGAACATTTATGAATGTGGCGACTAAATTGACCTTTTTGTCAACTTTTATATTATACTAGCTGACCTGGCAAACGTCGTTTAGCCATGTATATCATTTATAATAAAAAATAGGGGTTGATTTTAGAGGGGTGAAAGTTAGGGGTTGTATGTATTTTTAAATGTAGTATCATAAAAAAATAAAAACAGAAAAATAAAAAAAAAATAAAAAAAAAATATTTAGGGTACCCTTAACATTTAGGGGGATGAAAAATAGATGTTGTCCGATTCTCAGACATACCCAATATACACACAAAATTTCATGAGAATCGGTCGAGCCGTTTCGGAGGAGTTTAACCACAAACACAGCGACACGAGAATTTTATATATTAGGTTTATACAACGTTTTTTTTACTTTTATTTGTAAATTGTACTACTAGAAATTAATTGCTAAAATGAGAACGCACTTACCATTGGATAAATTCGTTTGTCTTCATTATTGTTATAAGGATCTATAAATAAAGAGCGAGACTTGAGATCTTCAATATAATAGATGGAATTAAATGTTACCTTGAGTAGTTTCAGACTAATATTATAAACACAAAGACTCGTGTTTAGACAATCCTTTGTTTGGAATATTAAATTGATAGCTAACATTAATGAAATGTTTAATTTTCCCAACACTCTAAAATGAATTTATCAGTTCCGGTAAACTTTAATAACGTCATTGACATACCCCGAAACTCCAGTGCAAATATTAAGCTATACAAAGGTATTCATCAAATACAATATTGGACAGTCCTGATATACGTGAAATTTGTAACTCGAATACCCGCATAGGAAACCAGTCTTAAAGCGTATAAATTAAAAGCGAGACTGGCATGTAAGCAATGTTGTAATGAAGGATTACGGTTGTGCACTGAACTACATTCAGGGTTCCTAGAATGAGGGAGGTAGATACGCTCGTAGCCTGGAGTTGCCATGGTAACAGCCCGGACCTTGTGAGAGGGTGAGCTCAGTCTATTAATAAAATTTTACACTCCATTATTGAATATGAATTTTGTCCGATATTTAAGGGAAAATATTTCCAATATTTTCATCGTACGTTTCCGCTTCAATGCATTTGTAAAATAACTTATATGAGGGTTAGGGTAGTAGGACTCCTTTCTCCGCAATTAGACTCGTGGTTGGTCCGTTGTGCGTACAACTTATATGAGGTAAAGTATTGATATTTTGATTAAAGTACTCGTATCATTTACATATGAGCAGTGTTGGCCTAGTGGCTTCAGCGTGCGACTCTCATACCTGTCGTAGGTTCATTCCCCGGCTGTGCACCAATGGACTTTCTTTCTATGTGCGCGTTTAACATTTGCTCGAACGGTGAACTTAATGTACACATTACAATTACATCATCAAAGTCTAAGTAACAAAAACTATTGCAGGCGTATTAGGGACATGCCCTATTCAATTATGAAATAATGAAAAGGTGGGAGCTTGTACTTTATTGTTTATCAGAATGCCAAATCATAAAATGACTGCTTCACGACTGATTTGAGAGAGACCGCCGATGCGAAAACCGCTGTGTGAGTTCGTGAAGTGAGTTACAGAATCGCAGGGCTGAACTCTATTGTAACCCTCTTCCGTTCTGATTTTTGATTGATGTGTTTAGTTATGCGGCTACGTATTGAAATAAAACTATAGGCTTATTTGTGTCTGGTTATTTTGTAACTAATAATACTAATATATAATTTACTTAAATAAAACCTAAACAGAATAATCAACTACATATACAGAATTTACAATTTTCTTAACATAATTAACATACATACATAGGAATAATAAAAATAATTGAAATTTAATGAAAAAAAAATTACAAAGTTTGGTCCCTGTGGCAGTGTACCTTTAACGCTGGCAGCATTTCCTCGCTGTATTGCGATACTTATTCGTTGATCAAGAAAATCACCAGCTCTGGGGTCACCGGTACTATCTACCAGGTAACTTACACCTTTAATTAGCGCCTGTGTATTTGAAACCCACGGCCCCAGAGTTCCGAAAGGAACAAAATCGAAGTTGGAGGAAATACTCTTATATTTGGGCCGTTTATTATATTTGTGTGTATATGTCCATTACTTTAGTGTCAACGTAAAGTTAAGTATAGTGGTGACAAAGTAACATTTTTATTCTCTTTAAGTCTTTGTATTATATAACATACTAGTAGACTCGGCCAAGCGTTGTTGTGGCTAAGATTTTTGTTATATTACATATTAGTAAACTATTCAAGAGAAACGGCAGGATAACACCAATCCACCATGCTTTTTTGGTGGTTATGCCATTAAATTGTAGCTTATGTGAAACGTTGGTATTTATTTTGATAAGGATCAATACCTAGGTACGAATAAAGAGCCTTTTCTAGCGGTGGTTTTTTGTAATAAAATAATAATAATAAAAGGACGCTTATAAAAGATAGAGACATGCTGTCGAGACATTTTTTATAGATAGTTATGTGTCCTGAAAAATTGTAATACGTCATTTTATTCTATCATTAATAGTTTTCGCAGCGCACGCGATTGAAGGAAGTTTTTTGTTTATTTTTTTACACCTTGGGTTAGATTATTCATGTTTTAGTAAGCATCCCTGACATAAAACATAGCCTATTACACTCGGGAATGGTGTAGCTTGCCAACGGTGAAAGAATTTTTGAAATCTGGCCTGTAGTTTCGGAGCCTATTCATTTCATACAAACAAAAAATCAAATCTTTCCTCTTTATAATATTAGTAAAGATTTGCTACTTAACGAATACGATACTCGCTTCTCATAACATGTTTTATATTTCTAAATATCTCGAAAATCGATCGGCATTCAATGACTAGTGCCGTCAGCTACGAAACGCTACGCCTTATGCCTACGCTACAATGGCTACGAAGTCCAAACAACCGAAATGAATGCATAATTATAGTGATCATTTTGCAATTCGTTTTTATCTGAATGTGAGGGGTTTTCTAACAAAGGATGTGTGATGATTGTGGAATCAGACTGCATGAAATTTTAATTAAACAAATTAGATTGATTAAAAATATCATTTAATTTACAGCTCGCTAAATCGATTTTAATTTATGTTTGTTTTTGGATTGCGGACTGTCTTGCTATTAATATAACAATCTAAAGCCTCTCTTAAGCCTCTAATTCTCAACCCTAAGGGTGTGCGGTTTGTGTACATTATATCCACATATAGATAGAAGAAGAGAACTAATAAAAGAAAATATGAATTTTAGGGATCAAATCAAATTTCGTCTACAATCTTGAAGTACTTTCTTTAAGGTATGTCTGAAAAGGTGGGAGCTTGTAGTTTATTGCTTATCAGAATGCCAAATCATAAAATGACTGCTTCACGACTGATTTGAGAGCGACCGCCGATGCGAAAACCGCTGTGTGAGTTCGTGAAGTGAGTTACAGAATCGCAGGGCAGATATGCAACGATATATTGCTATATGCATATAACAATAATTAGTATGCTTCGTTTAGCGAAGAAAAAATTAATTGGAAAGCTGGCATCAAAGCCATAAAATCGACTTTGCTTCTAAGTACTTACCTTTATGCTAAATTTAAATGTATATCTGTTTATCCTATTGATTTTTAAAATCTCTAGTAGGAAGATCTTTAAAAGGCTCACCTCGATTTTTTTAGACAATGTTCTTTATGGTTTGGCTTAAATAAATCCAGTCAAAATCTATTATAACGACATCGAAGGGACTACTCATATTTGGTCGTTAAAACCGATAGTCGTAACAGCCGATGACGTGGTTATTAAGTACCTAATACAATAGAGTTCAGTCGGGATCTTTGATTTTGGTCAACATAACCGGTATGTTGTTCTAAACGATGTCGTCCTAAACGGTTTTGACTGTAAATCCTAAACTTTTACCTTAACCGCCAACCCCGCTTTTTATTAGTACTGTAATAATCTCCCTCACTTGAAATAGTTTAAACGTTCAGTTAGATATTGAATCAAAATTTTGTGGTTACATTGCAATTACAATAACCGCATTTAGATTTGCTATAGCGATACTTAGTTGAATGTATTTTATAATATTTATTGATTATTATTATTATTTTTTTTTTTTTATGGCTCTGGTACGATTTGTGCATTAGGCAGCGTCAAGTATAGGATTTTTTATAATTCGTGCTTGTATTTAGAAATTCGACCGTGTCCTCCATGTACGGTTTAGGCACTCGCCCGGTACCGTACAACCCTCCCAAAGGCCGAGAACAAATTTAATTAAATTAAAACTTGCCCTCGAACCGGGAATCGAACCCGGTACCGCTCACCTAGCTGCCACTTAATAAGACCGCTAGGCTATGAGGCCCCTATTGATTTTTTTTTTAATGTTATGGCTTTAACTTTATGCCAGTTTCAAGTAAAATATTGATTATTTCCTAAGTTTTGTAAATTTTGAACCTTTTCGTATTATGTATTACATCTTTAGTATAATTTTTTTTTGTTTCATACAGTTATCTGTAGGAATACGAAATAAACAGTGCTCATTGAAATAAGACGTCCTTAACTCGCTGGCATTGCAAATGCTGGAAACTACGTGAAATTGTTCGAACAAGTTTCCTGTAAATTTGATAGCGTAATGCGATCTTGAGATATAAACGCACACATCCTCAATGCGTCGTAGTACAAGCCAGACAGTAGTTTACCTTTCTTGTTTCTCTTTATACATTTTTTAGATACGTTCTTAATATTTTAGTATTCTCTATATACCCTGTGTTTGAATTTATAATAAAGATAATAGAGTTCCTTTAGTTACTTATTGTGTAGTTACTTATGATGTCTGTATGTGTTAATAGTGATGTTGTTCAGCCTCTCTCATCCCTGAAGTTCTAGGTTCAAACCCCGGCTGAGCACCAATGGTATTTAGGTCTATGAGCATTCAATACTCGCTAGTATGGTAGGAAAAATCGTGATTAATTCGACATGCTTAGACCGTATTGACAGTAGTGTGTATAAAAAAGTCGACGGCGTGTGTCAGGCACTTAACTTGCGTCAGTCACAAAACGGATACAGAAATCTGAGGCCCAGACCTAGAAGGTTGTAGCGCCTAGTTTTGAATTACGCACTTGACCAAACGCTTATTTCACTTGAGACTAGACGTAGAGAACGCAGTGCTATTTTTTTATGTAATAGGAGGCAAACGGGCAGGAGACTTACCTGACCTTAAGTGATAGCGCCGCCCATGGACACTCACACTGCTATAAGCCATTGCATGCCGCAAGTACGTTGCCGGCCTTTAAATACAATGATATTTAAGTGCGTAGCAATAAAAATGCTCTCTATATTTAATAACTTCATAGTCCGTATGGTAGAGATGTTACTGTATCACGAGAACCGTGGATCAAACTTCTAAGCTGTGAAAATTAATCTTAGAAAAATTGATTTTGCCAAAATGACGAAAATATAAACCACAAAGCTCCGAGGCAGTTTTATCTGTTAATAGATAGGAATTGGAATTACGAAAATAACATAGACAACCAATTTAAATAAATTTATTGCACGTTATATATATATATGTATATAAATAATAATATATATATGTATAGGTTTATGAAAATATTCTTGTACGATGAATACATACAATTCATATTTTTGTAATTTTTTTTAATTTATAATACTACAAAATGTAATTATTTAATTATCTCACACACTGCTTTATTGTGTTTTTTTATATTATTTTTATTAATGCATAATATTCTACGGTTTCGGTATTTGTAACTATGTGAGGAACATGTATACTAACTTTTTTGCTTATTCTAAGAGTACATTATCTTCACATATAATTATTTAACTAATGTAAACAAAATATTGTAAACATATTTTAAAAGAGTAAGTGTGGAGTTTTTTGCCCATTCTTCTCCACACGAAACTACCTTTTGGAAGGGGCTACTAGAATCTTCTTTATATTTTATTTGACGTTCAAATGTGCCATTTTAGGTGGTCTTATTGCAATAAATGATTCTTGACTTGACTTGATGAATAACTGACGTGAGGAGATAGGTTTTTTTAGTAGCCCTCTGTGTGTGATGGCAGGTTTCTCTAGTAAAACTAAAAAGTAAAAAATCATTTCATCACATAGGTAACATAATGTACACTTATGACTTGTCAGTAAAGAAATACATATTAATACTTCTAATTTTACATTTACTGCCAGTTCTCAAATCGAGGGCGTAGAACGGGAGTGAAGAACTGGCAACAAACTCTCCGCCACTCTTTTTAATCGCCATTTTTTTTTTGTTTTACAAAATGTTTGTAAGGAGCTGCAACCATTACACCATGTCCCATGTGACATTTTAAGTACTTATTAATAATAACATAAATTAAAAACAAAGATTTGTCCTCTATCCGCAGGAGGCATGGTGAAAGAGGAGCACACACTTACGTTCTCGTAGGAACAACACGCAAACACATAGTCGAAATAATTAATAAAAAAACTTTAGAGGTGTCAAGGGACACCCGGATGGAACGAAATTCCTTTCGATTAATTTATATGTTAACTGGTATCATAACAGTATGATAGATTTTCTCGACACCAATCTTACGACGAAAAATAAAAGCCAACATCACGAGGTGTTCCCAGGCGGTCACCCATCCAAGTACTGACCTCGCCCGACGTTGCTTAACTTCGGTGATCGGACGAGAACCGGTGTATTCAACGTGGTATGGACGTTGGCGATAGCTAAATCGAAAATGTAAAATATAACAACTATAGCAAAAAGTGTCGTTACAACTTTTGGTCTTAATTTATTCCGTCTAGCCCCCTTTCGCAACGCTCGATAAATTCGTTCCAACAAGACTAATATAGTTAAGTGATTCCAAAAATTTTCATTTCTTATCCCTACAAAAAAAGGTAACATCACGAGGTGTTCTCAGGCCGCGGTCACCCATCCAAGTACTGACCTCGCCCGACGTTGTTTAACTTCGGTGATCGGACGATAACAATAGCAAATAGCAAAAAAGTGTCGTGACAACTTTTCATAAGAATTTTTTCCGTCTAGCCCCCTTTCACAACGCGCGATAAGGAACTTCGTTCCAATAAATCTATTCATGAAATCAGCGCGTTCAACCAAAACAAAAGTGTGAAATACGTTTTCAAATAATACACGGAAGGATGCTTGTACGTAGAAGTATAGGGCTGTGAAAAAAATGGACTCGAACGCAGTCAATATTTTTTATTCAATTAGCTATCTTTTTTCTAATTATTTCTTTTCCTTACAGGAAGCCGCCGCATCCTGCAGGCAACGTCTTCTTTGTAACTTTGTCGCAGAATATTTTTTCTATGCATAAATTAAAATCAAGTCCAGGAAAGCGTAATAATTAAGGCCATTGTACATTAATTTATCTACAAATAGCCGTGCTAATAACGCCACACACCAAAACACAGGATAGAAATTATAAATTTTGCAACCATTGTATGTTCTCGATAACAGATGCGGACAGCGTACCAATGTTCACAATCAATGAGTCCATACAGACAAACATTACTATAGGATCACAAAACAAAAGACCTCAAATTGCAAATTACAAATTCCAAACTTCAAATTACCTCCAATTTCAAAACAAAGTGCAAACGAAATATAGCATAAATTATATAAAATGGTTGTAAAATATTTACTTTTTCTACAGACCAAGTACAAATGGATAAATGAGAACAATGAATGAATGTACAAAAACGCACGAATGAGAGACTTACGGACTTATCTCGTGGATTCCCTATGATATTCTCTTCCCTTTCATCCCATATTTTGTTTTAATTTTATAAGCATTAGCACAAGAGAACCTTAAGGAAAGATGTATATAAAAATTATTTTTACTATATTCTTAAAGTAAAAATTATCAATAAACGAGTCTCCCTAATGCTGGAAGGTTTCCTTGCAGTACGTAACAATAAAGATATCTTCAAGACTATGCTAACACGATCATTATATCGGGTTGTATCAAACAAAATCGAAATAGTAGTTGTTTAAAAGTCGTGTAAAAAGATATACATTTCTACAATCAAACTATTAAAATTAACTAAGAAAATGCAACGAACGAAGGGAAGAAGCCATACTAAAATCCAAGCTTAAATATAAGTACGTCTTGCCCTGAATTTCCTGGCAAAGTTTATATCAACAGGTGCCATTCGCCACCCTTCCGCCCCCAGGGTGGCTTGTCGGTATAGTACGGCTACTTGAAATGTTTTGACGGCTGGTAAAATGTTTTTAAATCTTGGAGGCTGCACTGCAAAAGTGAATCATATCCTGTAATAATAAACATCCTGTGCTCAAAGCAACTGGGGATAATTAAAGTTCTAGAATTTCTGCCCTATTTTTATTAATATCTAAATAATAAAGGTTACGGGAATTCAGGTCCACGTAGGATGACGTATATATCATTAAATCTATATAAACGTTTATTAATATTTTAGGACAGTTATTGTTCCCTAAACGTGTTATTTTATCACAAAATAGACTTACTAAAAATTATATGATTATAATATATATGGATATTTGTTGTCTTAAAAAATAATTGGTTTGTTAAAAAATAATTGTTTTCTTAAAAATAATTCTTTTTTATTATATGTTATGTATGTTATTATATATAGGGGAAGGTGGGGACCCTTCGTACGGTTTCACATTTTATTTTTTATTTTTTTTATTTTTCCATGAATCAATCACCTGATAGCTTAAATTTATAGTCTAACTATCTGAGATTCAAATAAAAAAATGACAAATGATTTCATCCGATGTTTCAACCATAATTATGATTTAAACTAAATCTGGAAAACGTACGAATCTGCCCCATCAACGGGGCACCTTCGTACAGTGTTGGGGGTACCTTCTTACGCTGTGGGGTAGTTCAAAATTCATTTATTAGCAATGAAATTAAACACAAAAATAAAGATTTAACTTCTATTAAACAAAAATAAAATACTTTTCTTATGTAAAACAAAATTTAATTAGTTAGGTATCTTAAATTTAGAATTAATTTTTTTACTCTTTGGTGTGGATTACAACTTCTTATTTTCGGGTGTGGCAGTATAAATTCGTGGTTTTCCTGGCCGTCATCGTCATTTTGCTTGTTTTATCACTTCTTACAGAATGCGAATAGGGTCGAAATGCCTCTGGTGTCAAAACTGACTTCGAAGGAACTACTATTTGATGGATTGGTAAATTATTCACAGCATCTGGTTCACAAGCATCAAAATCAACCTTAGTCAAGATGCCTTAACAGTAGTGTAATATGTAGAAAGTCGAAAACTTAATTTGTATGAAAAAGACAGTTCGCGTCGACAAATTTTTGTACAAATTTAGTTGTACAATTCGTTCAAATGTGCCCCATCTAGTGCTGTCCGAATGTACCCCACTAACTGAATAACAACAAAATATAACTTATTTTAATATTAATAGGAAAACGTCATAAATTAAGTATTGGAGACGTATCTTAAGTATATTTTGCTAGTTACTGATAGAATACTCTACACGAAAACTTTTTTTATCTACGATAACAAGAGATAAAAACATAGATCAAAAAATTACTTACCGAGCGCGAAAACACGTCTATGCCTGTAACTTCACTCTCATCCATGCGAATTTCACGAAACGTCGTTGATGTATAGTTGGTACCTCGACTCATGCACACATACAAAAGCAAGACTGTACTTTATTTCGTTCAAGTTTTATTTTGACTGTATGAATGTGTGTTCCCCTATATATATATATACAACCAATTTAAATAAAAATTTAATATATAGGGTTAGGGTTAGGGTAGTAGGTCTCCTTTCTCCGCAATTAGACTCGTGGTTGGTCCGTTGTGCGTACGAGTCCTGGCTAATTTAGCCAGCCTAGCTCCATCCAGAAGCACAGAAGTCTCCTGGGCACTTCACAGGCTTCCCGGAGCGACCTCACCGTTCCGAGGATTTTTTCACGTTGATTAGCCACAGCCTCGCATTCCAGGACTACGTGGGTGACTGTTTCCTCTGCGCTGAAACAGCCTCTGCACAGGGGGCTGTCTGTCGCGCCTAGGACAAAAAGATGTTTATTTAGGAGGCAATGACCCGTTATTGTCCCTATCATTATTTTAAGGTTGGTTCTATTTAGGTTTAGTAGTCGCTTTGTCAGTTGCGGGTTTACTGCTGGCAGAGCCACTTTGGACTGTCTGCAGGCCGCACCATGCGACCATCGTTGTTGCTGGAGTTCAGCGGATCTCTGGCGAATCCAGGTTCGCACCAGCGAGAAGGGCAAAGGAAGGAGCGGATACGGGCCAGCAGGCATCATTCCGGAGCCTCTTCTCGCAAGCTCGTCTGCAGCATCATTGCCGAGAGATCCACTGTGTCCCTTTATCCACTGCAAGGTAACCCTATTGGTTCGGGTTATGACCTCCAGTGCTTCATGACACTCCAGTATTAGTTTGCTGTTGGTTTTTTTGTTTCCGAGCGCCATCAGCACGGATGCACTGTCGGATACGAATTTAATGCAAAAGTCATTAATCCCTAGCCGTTGCACGGCTCTGGCTGCTTCGGTTAAGGCGACACATTCACATTGAAAGATCGTGCTCTGTGCGCCCAAGGGTAGGTGTATGTTGATGTTGAGATCAAGAGAGAATATGCCAGCGCCTGAGCCAGACCCTGTTTTGGATCCATCTGTATATATACGTAGCTCATTCACGGTCGACCGATCATGTTCCTCTTCTCTCAGTTGTATTTGATATTTTCTGTTAAATATTAATTGGTTAGTGATTCTATCACAGGGCGCAGCAATAAGAGGTTGATACTCTTTTGCCCTGTTGAGAATCGCTGTGTGTGCACTGTAGTGATTTTTTCCCCAAAGATCCAGTACCATAAGCCTGATAGCAGCCAGGGCTGCCTCCTGCTGTATGTGTAGGTCCAGGGGTAAGATCTGCAGGGCCATCTCCATTGCTGCAGTTGGTGTTGTTTTCATGCAACCGCTAGCAGCGGACAAAGCAAGCCTCTGGAAGCGTCCGAGTTTGGTAATTGCCGTTTGAAGTTCTGTTATGGGCCACCAAACAAGGGCTCCGTAGGCTAGGATTGGCTTAATTATGGCAGTGTATATCCATAATGTTATCTTAGGCGATAAGCCCCATTTCACGCCTAGCATCTTTTTGCATTGATAAAAGGCGATCGTTACTTTGTTTAGTTTGTGTTCTAGATGTTTGTTCCAGAGCAGTTTACTGTCCAGAATCACACCTAGGTACTTGATTTCATTCTTGAGTATGAGTTCAGTGTTGAAGAGTTTCGGAAGTCTGTATGGTCCAAGAACTCTTCGGTTGGTAAAAAGTATTAGTTCTGTTTTTGATGGGTTGACAGATAACTCGTGCTCATTGCACCATCTCTCAATCACTTTGAAAGCTCTTCTCATGAGTGAGATAAATAAGAACAACGTGTAATATGAATCAAGGTTTATTGGTGACTGACGCACAGCACACTACAATGGTACATTTAGGTATCTCAATGTGTGCGCACGCACACACGCGCTTCACTCATACACTACATAATCTCCACCCTTATTTGACACAACTGTTACTAAAAAAATAAACTTACATTAACTAATTACTTACTTAGATCTATTACAGGTAAGCCTATCTTATTGTCTAACAATTATATAAACCAACACCATACTTATTACTAAACTTAGGTAAATTATAAATGACTACTAGTAAATCAAAACTTATAATTAGGTGGATTGTTTAATCGACATTGTCGAAAACAACGAGGTTGAACCGGTTCAGGGGTAGGTGTTGAAGCCTGAAAGGTACCCGGGCTCTGGTGCTCCCTACTCTCAAAGAATTCATCCTGCCCACCGCTGTTAGGAGAAACGGAAACTGTCGCGGGCGTCATCGGCGTCACTGGCGTCTCGGGGGTTCTCGATGAATCGCCCCTTGACCTATTGCTTGGACTGGGTTCTCCAGGCTCCGCGGTTGGCGCTTCATCGTGCCCACTTGGCTGTGTCGGAATAGAAGGGCCGATCAATGAACTCCGTATCCGTCTCTTTAGTTGATCGATGTGTTTATGTGTTACCCTGCCTAAAGCATATACTATCCTATAATCCGTAATACCTATCCTTTCCTCTACTGTTCCCGGTACCCATCTTTCTCTTCCCCCGCCTTGACGTAACCAAACCTCTTCCCCCTTGCCTAGCTGACGTGTCCCCTTCGGCCCCTGGTCCCTTTGGCGACTTTGTGCCTTTTTAACCACGTCCTCCCGGCTCGGTGTGAGTGCATCGAGCTTGGTACGCAGCCTACGACCTACCATCAACACTGCTGGCGTTTCGCCCGTCGTGCAATGTTCCGTGTTCCTATAATATAGTAAATAACTATTTAACGATAATGTTACGTCTTTGTTCTCTCTTATGGCTTTTTAATTACCCTTTTAACAGTACGAACTGCATTCTCTGCCGCCCCATTCGATGCCGGGTGGTACGGCGCTGAAAAAATGTGCTCGATACCGTTACTATTTAAAAATTGTGCAAATTCCTGACTTGTATATGGTGGCCCATTGTCAGAGACGATTTGTTTAGGCAAACCGTATCTTGCGAAGACGTCACTAAGTACTTTAACCGTATAACCCGCTGCTGTACTTGGCACTTGGCTAACCTCAATCCACTTACTTCTGGCATCTACTATGACGAGGAAAAGTTTCCCTGCTATCGGTCCTAAAAAGTCCATGTGTATACGTGACCAAGGCTTATCCGGCCATGGCCAAGGACACGGCGCATGTCGCGGTGGCATATCCGCCTCCGCTGCGCATACCCCGCACCCCCGGCACATAACTTCTATGGCCTCGTCCATCCCTGGCCACCACACATAGCTTCTCGCAAAAGCTTTGGTTTTTACGATCCCCATATGAGCCTCATGTAACACTGTAAGTACCTTTTCCCTACAAGACTCCGGAATTACCACCCTATGTCCCCATAAGATGCACCCCAGTTCCTCATATAATTCCTGCTTACGATTATAATAAGGTTGTAATGTCTTGATTTCACAATCAGTTGGCCACTCCGTACGTATATACCTTATTATTCTGCCTAACAAGTGGTCCGACCCGTTTGTTTTTTAATTTCATTATAATCTAATAAAACAGCGTTTTGTGCGAAATGCAAAAAAGTTTGCTCCGGTACCTGCCTTGTTTGTTTGTCTACTGCGCTCGCCGCGGGCCAACGTGACAACCCGTCCGCTCCATTCTGTTTTGATGGGATGTATTCTATCGTGTAGGTATAGGGTGTCTCAGTAAGAGTGCACTTTTTCATTTTTAAATAAAAACAAGTATTTTATGACAGAGTTCTGATATTTTTATTGTATTGTAAAGAAGACATGGTCCGATTAAGTATGGAATAAAATATCCAGCAAATGACCTCCACGGCTCTGATGACAGGCCATTACACTTTTCATGAAATTTTCCATGATTTTTGCACAGAGATGTGGCTGTATCTCCCCGATGACGCGTTGGATTTCCGATCGGAGCTCAGGAATGGTTTCGGGTTTATTCGCATATAACTCGAGATTTCACAAAACCCCAAAAAAAAAATTACACGGCGTTAAATTGCACGATCTTGGTGGCTAGTTGACATCAAAATTTCGTGAGTTAATGTGTTCTGTTCATCGGAGAAAAAGACTTTTTTCGAAAAATTGGCATCGACTTCCCTTTTCTCCATTACTCATTGAGCAAATTGCCGGTACTTTCCTTGGTCTGCTGGTTTGAGCTCCTGAGTTAACTGAATCTTGTACGCATGAAGGTGGAGGTCTTTAGTCAAAATTTGCTGCGTCGAATTGATGTTTTCGGGTATTCGGCGACACTCTCGTTTACAGCAGCAATGTTTTCATGGGACCGACCGGTACGTTGACGCAAAGGATTCTTATAATCCATAATTGACCCAGTTTCTTCAAATTTTTTGGCCATTCTTCGATTGGTTGACACATTAGGTACACTTTCTCGGCTGAAAATTTGGTGAAGTTTGCGAGCGTTTTCAGCGTTACTTTTGTGATGAGTTTTCACAATTATAACGAGTTGTTCTTTCAAAAAGTGCTCCATTTTTAATAATCGGAACAAACAGAGGTGGCACCTGTCAAATTTCAGAGTTGCCACTTGCAGGAAAACAAAAATATTACAATTTTAAAAAGTGCACTCTTACTGAGACACCCTATACATGCGGAGAGCTTAATCGCCCACCGCTGCAACCGGCTAGCGGTCATCGATGGAATACCTTGTTTGGGACCGAAAATTGTCACTAAAGGCGTATGGTCGGTGCGTAGCGTAAAGGACCTTCCATACAGATACTGGTGCAATTTTTCGAAACAGTAAACAATAGCTAAAGCTACTCGCTCTATTTGTGAGTAATGTTTTTCCGCCGCGGTGAGTGCGCGGGATACATACACTACGGGCCGTTCTCGCCTACCTGAATCGCCACTACTGCTATCCCCCTCACACCACTGCGTGAGCACGCCGCCTATACCACGAGCGCTTGCGTCACAAGTTAAGAACAATGGTTCGGTTATGCGGATCATAGTGGGCCAGTACGTCTGCGCTAATTAAAATATTCTTAATGTTTTTGAACGCTTTTTCGCACTCTCTATCCCAGTGCCACTCCGTGCCTGTTTTTACAGGGTGTACAGTGGGGCGAGTGTAGCGCTCAAATTATTAATGAACTTGGCATAAAAATTAATTGTGCCTAAGAATGCCCTCAGATCCGTTACGTTATTGGGACGGGGAATATTTATTATTCCCGTAATTTTCTCGGGATCGACTCCTATTCCATCTGCCGATATTAAGTATCCTAAATATTTTACCTCACTCATCATAAATGAACATTTACTTTTCTTAAGCCTCATTCCATTATTTAATAAGCGTTGTAACACTCTTTCTAGAATTGCTAAATGTTCTTGTGTATTAGACGTTCCGATGATTACATCATCTAAAAATACCCCTGTGTTGGGAATATCGTTGAAAAGATTTGTCATTATCCGTTGAAAAATACCGGGGCTGGAGGATAACCCGTATACTAATCTTTTGTACTTATATAAACCCTTGTGTGTGTTGATGACTGTTAAGTTATCAGGGTCGTTGAGTTCAATCTGGTTGTAAGTCTGCGATAAATCGATTTTTGAGAAAATCCTAGCACCGTTTAATCTCACCAATAGATCATCGATGCGCGGCAACGGGAACCTATCAACTTCCAGAACCGGATTTAGTGTTACTTTATAATCGGCACAGATACGGAGTTCATTGTCAGCCTTACGCACAAGAACGAGGGGAGTCGCCCAGTCCGCGCTCTCCACCGGCTCGATGACGCCGGCGCGCAGCATGCCCTCCAGCTCGTCGTCGAGCCGCTCGCGCAGCGCGTAGGGCACCGGCCGCGCGCCGCAGAACACCATTAAACAAAATTATTTTTTTCTATAGGTCTGTTCCAAAAGTATTTGTCGTATTTCTCCTTACTTATACAAGACACCAAGGACCCTGTATCAATTTCCATTGATAACGACTTATTATCAATTATCACTACAACCGGCTTACCGGCTTATAACTATTTAAACTTAGCTGATGTAGCTCCTCCACTTGCCAGTCCTCCTCGTCTGAGGTTGATGGAGGTTCATCATCTCCCGACCACTCAGGAAAAACCATCCCCTCCGACGATGCTTCGTCCATGGTTCGTACATGGGCTACCATGTTGCTGTGTATTCCTCCTCGCGATCCTCGTGGCCCCCCATTATTCAATGGGCACACACGACGTAAATGCATGCCCGCGCTGCTTACATCTCCCGCAGATAAAGCGTCGGTAGCGACACTCATCGCTGCCGTGTCCCGCGGCTCCGCACGCATCACAATTGTATCTTGAGTCACCCTGTCCTTTCTGATCTGGCCCCGACGACGCTGCCGGTGCGCGTGCGCCCCCTCGCCCCCGGTGGCCCGGTCCGCTCCGCCGCGCGGAGTGCGCGTTCACGGCGTTCAGCGCACTAGCCGCGCTGCCGCCACTCGGGTCGGTCACGCCACCCGTCGTCTTTTGTTCCACCGCCACTGCATCTTTTTCTGCTGCTTCCATTGCACAGGCTATGGTTACTGCTTTACCATACACCAGATTCTCTTCCGCGAATAACCTTTGTCTGATTAATTCACTCCACAACCCACAAATCAGCTGATCTCTTAGGTTATCTTCTAAAGCAGTTTTAAATTCGCAATATTTGGCCATTTTCGTCAACTCCGAGAGATATTTCGATATCGACTCACCCGCATTTTGTCGCCTCTGTCGAAAATGATACCTTTGCGATATAAATGATGGTTTCGGTTGTAAATGGTTTTTAATCACGCTTACGACTTCTGTGTAGGTTTTTGAGCTTGGTAAATCTGGACTAGTCAAATTACTTAATAATTCATAAGACTCATCTCCCATAGCCGCGATTAAAGTGGGTAGCCACAAATCTGTTTTCACCTCATTTACTTTGAAGAACATCTCCGCTCTTTCGATATACAAAGTCCAATTTCCAGTCCTTACATTAAATTCCGTCAATTTCCCGATCGGCATTTTGTCTAGAAACTATTAAC
Source organism: Pieris napi (assembly GCF_905475465.1). NCBI lineage: Eukaryota > Metazoa > Arthropoda > Insecta > Lepidoptera > Pieridae > Pieris > Pieris napi. The sequence continues at coordinate 1,094,694 of NC_062258.1, read as the reverse complement.
TTTTTACGAAAACCAATCCTCGTCGCCACTGAGATAAATAAGAACAACGTGTAATATGAATCAAGGTTTATTGGTGACTGACGCACAGCACACTACAATGGTACATTTAGGTATCTCAATGTGTGCGCACGCACACACGCGCTTCACTCATACACTACAATGAGGTCACATAAGGTGCTTTCAAAGTTCCCAGATATCAAGATAGCTATGTCATCAGCATAACCCACAGTGTAGAGATTGTCAGCGTTGAGTTCTGTGATAAGTTCATTAACCACAAGGTTCCACAGTAGAGGCGAAAGAACACCTCCCTGCGGACATCCTCTGCTGACAATGCCTCGTGTTGTGGAGTTTACCGTGAACTGTATAGCTCGTTGTTTTAGCATGTTGTTTATCCATTCTATAAGGGTTGATGGTACTCCACATGACCTTAGTGCTCTGGTTATACTCGTGAAGTTTGTTTTGTCAAAAGCACCTTCGATGTCAATAAATGCACCAAGGGTTGACTGCTTTAACTTCAGGGAGTTGCCAATGCGAGACACGACGTTGTGGAGTGATGAGTCCGTTGATTTGCCCGAGCTATAGGCATGTTGATTAGGGTGTAGGAATTTGGATAGCGATACCCGGCTGCGTATCTCCAGGTCTCCCAGCCTCTCCATCGTTTTTAAGAGGAATGAAGTAAGGCTAATAGGCCTGAAGGACTTCGCTTGGGTATAGTCCTCTTTACCTGGTTTTGGGATGAATATGATTTTTACTTCTCTCCATTTCAAGGGTATGTATCGGTGGGCTATACAGGCTCGGAAGACAGAGACAAGATAGTCTACTATTAAGTTCCCACTCCATCTTAGGAGGCCTGGGAAGATGCCGTCCAAACCAGCCGCTTTGAATGGAAGGAAGGAGTTGATTGCCCACGTTACTTTTTCATTAGTGATTATTTTGTGAGCTACTTCCCAGTCTGAGCTGTCGGTGGCTCTCTCTGAGTATGGTTGCCAGGCCTGTTCGTTGGCTATTATGCAACCCGGAAAGTGTGTTGCCAGTAGTAGTTCACATGTTCCTGAATCAGTTTTTGTAAATGTGTTGTCAGGTTTTTTAAGACAACCGATCGAGTGATTGGGCTCTCTGGAGAGGCATGATTTCACCCTGGTTGCCTGGTTGTTGTTTTCAATACTGGTGCAGAAGTGTCTCCAACACTCGAGCTTCCTAGTACGTAAAAGTTTTTTTGTATCGCCTTCTCGCGACCGTGTACTTGTCCCAGTCGGTGGGTAACCGTGTGTTCACTGCTCTATTGAACAGCTTCCTGACCTTCCGTCGGTGTCTCTCCAGTTCGGGCACCACCAGTTATGTCTCCCCCCCCCCATCTTGGTATGGTAAGGGGACACGACCGTTCAAATTGAAATTTAATATATATATATATATATTAAATTTTTACGACTTTATAATTAGGTACCAAAATGATAGCTTATCGGCGTACTAACCAAGGCGTAGTCTTGATGATTGGTGTTTAATTAGTCAGCTGTTTTTGACTCATTATCCACTTCATACAGTCCCCTTTTTAACAAAATTTTAAATTGGGCTTATTGGTATCCAAGGTGTTCAATTATGGAGATACAAAATACTGGAAATACTGCTTGCCCTCAGACCTCGATAGATACTGAGTTATACTGAGGTAGTAGGTACTGATAAATTACTACTCGTTGTTGTGGTGGTTTGGGGTACAGTCCAGACGGAAGCCGATCATACGATCATCCACGCACACACTTGTATACACATCATTTGAATTTCACACAGATTTATGTATGTTATGTTTTTATATTAATGTAATAGTAAATGTTTATTCAAACCTAATATTTTCTTAACCTACATAGTAACAATAAAAATAATTTAAAATTTAAAAAGTTTGATTTCGTGGCAGTATACTTTTAACGCCAGCAGCATTTCCTCACTGTATTGCGATACTTATTCGATAAGCGAGGAAAGCACCAGCTCTGGGGTCACCGGTACTACTTAATTAGCCTGTGCACTTGAAACTCACGGCCCAAGAATCTCTACTCCAAAGGGAACAAAATCGAAGTTAGAGGACTCTTATATTTGAGCCGTTTATTATTTTCCTCCTGCTCTGCGGCCGAGGTCCGTTATCCGAGGGAGGTAAGACGGGGCAAAAAAGCATTTATATTTTTGCTAACATTGCTTTTCTTTTACTGTATATTTTTAAGTACTAAGATTTTGTTATATTATTGTGAATGTTCTAGCGTCTGTAAAATAATTTTTTTTTTTTTTTTTTTATTGATAAAGCTTGCCAACGCTCGGCACACTGAGACATTGGTAGAAACAAACACAAAATACAATTTTTAATGTGCCAAGCACTTATAGGCAAACATAGCATACATATAGATCAAAAAGAGATTATTAAACAAAACAAACATTACAAAACAAAAACAATTGCTTATCAAAGAAAAAATTCTGATTACAAAAAACAAAACACTTACTTAGCAAAGAAAAAATTCTAATTACTATAAAAAAAAACTAAACAAAAATCGATTTTATACTGTGAGGTGAGCAACTATGTATATCCAGACCTAGCTCGTTTATAAGTATGCTTAATCTGGACATCGGTGAGTTTTGACCAAATCGCGTTCTACGGAAAGGAGGGACAAATGGAACAATGGGATGCCGGGGGTATCGAGAGGGTACACGAAAATTAAATTTAGATAGGAGGTTCGGGCAATCAATCAGATTATTGAATATCTTAAATGCAAACGATATATCAATTGATTTTCTGCGATTCTCCAGTGACAACATGTTAAAGTGCGCCAGCCTCGTTTCGTACGTTGGCAACTTTTTTTTCGAGATGCCACTGGAGAAAAGCAGATGCCACAGTAACCTCTTTTGTACTCTCTCGAGTCGTAGCATATGCGTCGCATAATGCGGCCTCCATACAACTGTCCCATATTCTAGAATGCTCCGCACGAGACTGTTGTATACTAGAATTTTCGATTTGGTGCTTCGAAACCCTTTTGTATTCCTTATGACAAAACCAAGCACTCTAGAAGCCTTCTGAATTATAAAGTCCTGGTGTTCTGAGAAAGTGAGCTTATTGTCAAAAAGTACCCCCAAGTCACGAACCACTCTTTCCTCTCGAAGTAACGAGCTACCCATATGATAGTTGTAAACTATAACATCCCTCTTTCTAGCAAAACGAACGAAATGACACTTTTGGACATTCAGTTCCATACCACTGGAGACACACCATGAAGTCACTTCATTCAGATCAGATTGGAGCATCGAGCAATCCTCGAAACCACTGATAACACGACAAAGCTTGAGATCGTCTGCATACATAAACTCCTTAGAATGCTTAAAACAAGTTGATAAATCATTTACAAATATATTAAATAGTATTGGCCCTAGATGAGAGCCCTGCGGTACACCAGAGGTTATGTTCTGTATAACGGAGCTAAAGCCATTAACGACAACAAAAAAATTGCGATTACTTAAGTAAGATTCAATCCATTTAAGAAAAGGTGGTGATAAGCCGTAGCTAGATAACTTATTCAGAAGTATAGAGTGAGGAACTCGATCGAAAGCTTTGCTGAGGTCTGTGTAAATCGTGTCAACTTGGAGACCACGATCCAATGCATCACTTATGAATTCAGTATACTCAACTAGGTTAGTTGTGGTTGATCTACGTCGCATAAACCCATGTTGTGATAAAGCAATTAACTGTTCAAAATGTTTATTAAGATATGGACATACGAGAGACTCAAGTATTTTAGCAAGGGAGGAAAGAATAGAAATAGGTCTATAATTCGCTACCAGCTCTATTTCCCCCGACTTATGGATAGGTACCACTTTAGCCGTTTTCCATTTGTCAGGAAAAACTCCTGAGGAAAGAGATTTATTGTATATTGTAAGTAGAGGTTCAACCAAATACTTAGCACATTTGCTTATAAAAATGGGCGGGATATCGTCAGGGCCAGCTCCCTTATACTGGTCCAAGTGCATTAGTTTCCTAAGAAGAGTTTCATAATTCAAAACCGGCGGACACAAGTAAAAAGCACTATTATCCAGTTTAGAAAATAAGGATTTCTGTTCCTTGTTTTGGCTAAAATTAATGTTGTTACTAGGAGTGTAAACCGTTTTAAAGTGTGTGGAGAAAAGTTCGCAGACTTGGTAACCGTCAGAGGTAGAAGTACATCCATCAGACATAGCCAAGGGGTAAGAACTAGTGCCGCAGCGTTTGTTTTTTACATATGACCAAAAATATTTAGGATTTGTGTCTATTTTGTTTTCTATATCTGAAATATACCGCTTATAGTAATCACTGGCCATTTTCTTGCATCTTTTACTTAGTAAAGTCAGTTCTAACCCGTCCCTTGCGTTTTTATATTTTTTATAACGTAGTCTTATTTTATTCTTCTCTTTTAAAGTTCGAATTAAATTTCGATCAAACCATGGAGGATAGTGATTTTTACTAGGTTTGCTTAAAGGGACGTACTTATTGATTATATCTCGTATGTTCAAATAAAAAACATTTACCATCAAGTCGACATCGTCAATTCCAGCGAAAAGCATCTCCCAATCGCACTTTGTTAACTCAATAAAGATATTGTCATAGTTAGCTTTACGGAAATTACGTTTAGTCGTGACTATGTTAAAAGGTAATTCAGGATTGCTGGCTAGGGAGATTTCAATATCCAAGGGAGGATGTAGTTTATCTATAACGCTCAAAACACCACATGAATGGCTCACCTCACACAATGGCATATTAGTAAGTACAAGGTCGAGAATTCTGTTACAATTATTAAGTATAGAATTGTGTTGCTTTAGATTATTAGTATCTATGAAATCGATAAATGGTTTACATGAGGGAGGGACATAAAATTCACCACTAGAATTGCTCCAGCGTATATCTCTTAAATTGAAGTCACCGACAATACAATGATGTACAGAGTATTCGAAAATTTTATTGCAATTTGTGGTAAATTTTTTTAACATAGAATAGTTGACGGGTGGAGGAAAGTAAACTACACAGAAATCAATTTGATGAAAGGAATGCGGCGCCGGCAGTTCCACTCGAACCCAGATTTCTTCGATATCGGATTCCCAACTAATCATTCTTTTAGATTTAATTTTCTTTGAGATGGCAATAATGGTGCCACCTCCATCTTTTTTGTGAGAGTTTAAGGTCTCAGACCGATCCCGCCTGTAAACCACATACCGTTCATCAAACAGCTCTGAGCTACAGACCTAGTCATTTAACCATGATTCAGTTAAAACTATAATATCATAATTGTTACAAACCACTTGAGAGTAAAAGGAATGCGTTTTTGTTCTTAAACCTCTAACATTTTGGTAATACAAACTTAAACCAAACATACAGATCTTATTTGTTATTGTTGCTGTGGGCGTTAAGGCAACCTACTCTAAACAATTAATAGTGTCCATATTGCGCACCAAGATGTAACTCGAATCATCGGACCTTCTTAAATATATGCGGCCATTGCGCACCCACACATACTTATATCCCAAGGTTTTCGCCTTCAATCTAGCAGCCGCATGAAAGGCTTTGTTAGCTGGCGATAGGTGCTCACTGATGTAAATCGGTGATGGTTTGCCAGGCAAGCCGAGAACTGTTGTGCTAAGCTTATTACTTAAGTTGTTCCTGTTGTATCTCGACACTGAAGCCAGTAGGTTGTCACGAATACGCGGGGACGATAATTGAACCACTATAGATCGCGGGCGAGTGCTGGTACGGCTAGCCTTTGCGGTGCGTGTAAAGCTTAAAATATCTTTGTCATGCAACTCACAGCCCACTGCCTTACTAAGCATAGAGACCGTCTCTAACAGGTTTTCATTTTTGTTTTCAGGAATGCATTGTATTTCAATATTACTATGACGCAGATATTGTTCTGTATTATCGCAACGCAGCTTAAGATCTTTGATGCAGCCTTGAAGATCTTCTCTTTCCCTTTCCAGTACAGTTACTTTAGACTTAAGGATCTTGCACTCGTTTCTGAGTTCAACTTGTTGTTCTAAAATTAGTTTAGCTGACTCGCTCATGGCAAATAATTGTTTCGTGAAGGGATCCATTTCTTTCTGGAGGACGTTTTTTATGCTTTCGTTAATTTTACAAAATATATCCTTCAAGGTATCTTTAAAAACGTCCTGAACGATGTTATGAATATCCTCACGGGTGATTCCTTGCTCACCAACTACAATTGGCGACTGGGATGCCATTCGCTTGGTCACTCTCGAAGTGTTGACGTTACGGACTGGAGTATTGTCATTGTGCAACCCTTTATATAATTTTAGCACACATTCAGGACAAGTCCATACATTTTTCATCTCAGAACTAAAAGTGCTATCATCAAGAGACATGCACGCATAATGGTATCTCATTACGCATTGAGAACAAGCAAGGTTAGAATCATTGTTTCCTTCAATGGGCACACAACAACCCCAGATGACACCGTCCATAGTTAAGTTTGATTAAGATAACGAGAAAGGTAGAAATGACGGGTAAAAACAAAAAAATTTTGTCGCCAAATTAATATCTGTGAGGGTATTTTTGTAATATAAATTGTTCAGTATATGTATTTCACTAATTTCTCAATAAATCGGGATGCCTGAGAAAGAACTCCAATGTATGTTGTTTACAGTACCTTATTAAAGTAATGGATGCATTTTTCAATAGGATTCACTTTGTATTTACTAGTTTATTGAATTTAACAATACTTCACACAACCGCTCGTTAGCGCCTGACGGAAAAAAAAAAAAAAAAAAAAAAAATAGAAAAGGTAGGGTTTAGCTTTTTTCTTTAATCGGTACTGTTTTATTCTTTATGAGTAGGGATGCCTACAAATTCAAATTTAATGACGTGAAATAAGTGATACGTGTATCTTATGTTCCATAATAAACATATTTTATTTTATTTAATGTTAGTATGGATTCAAAGAGCAAAAATATTTAATTAAAACATCCAGCATACCTTTCTTTATCCAATACTTAGATTTTATTGGCATGGCATCTATTGCTAAGCACAAAACTCAAAGATGGCTGAACTAACATTTTAAAAATTCTTGGACTCTGCAGAAGATTTTTAATGGGAGATTTTTTTTAAAAACAGAAAATTGTTAAAAATAATGGGTGCAATAAAATATATTAAATAAAACAATTTTTGGTGACATCTATTTATTACAACACAACATTTATTTATTTACAACAATAAAAACAGATTAAAACAAGAGTAAAAAGTATTTTATCCGTGCTGTTAAAATGACAGGATTACAGGTTGTATTGTCTTTTATTGACATAACTTTCGGATTGAACTATTAACTAACGATTGAAGTTATCGTATGACCACGCACGCTGTAAAGCACGCGAAACGTCGGAAAAAAATAAAATTATGTAAAATAATTGTAAATTTATAATAATACATAATTCAATCCGGTAAAAAAGTGTTTTCTTTAAAGGGTTACAGGTTTTTATTCTAGAAACACATACATGATTATGAAAATCACAATATATAACATACATTTAAGTGATAGCACAACAACATTAATTATTCCTGTCACAGACTACAATGTCCGTACATTTTCTGACAATAATTTAAGTAACATCAAAAATTGAAAATAGTCTTCGGTCTTTGAGATATTTTAAATGGCGATTCAACTTCTTTTAATGTCATTATGACGACACTAACTCCAAATTACATTTTAGACTAGATGTAGGTAACGCAAAACTTTAACGAACTTTAAAGACCTTTTTCCCTTTTATAACTTAGAACTAACACAATAGGTTTATTAATTATACAAAATAATAAAGGAGAATGTAGTTATTAATTTCGTTAACATATTATAAGAGTATTACACATTAATTACAATAACTTTTATTATAAAATACCAATCAGAGCCTGTTGAAACAAAGAAATATCTTTTTTTTAATAGAATAGTTTAACAATTTACCAAATTTCATCATTCTGAAGAATACCGATTATGACGAATACTTAAGAATATATAGACAATTTCTTTTCTGCCAACCTTGATTTTTATTGACTTGAATTAAAATATCTGCCTGTTAATTATTTAAAAATAGTCAAGAACAGCATAACAATTTTTTTAACATGGTACAGTGGATAAGCACAATCAATACAACTGGTATTTAATGACAAAAACTTTTCTAAATAATTGTATCATTAAATTTATTTAAAGATTATTTGTTTTTGTATAAAATTATTCAAATATTTTTAATTATGATCTACGAAATTTACATTATTGAAGTGAAACTTCTTTATCGGGGTTGGAAAAAAATTTAGTGTAACATTTTTTCGTTACGACGCGTAACGAAAAAATGTTACACTAAATTTTTCGGTTACGCGCCATATTCCTTTTTGAAGTCAAACTTCTTAATCGGCGTTGGAAAAAAATTTACCGTCACATTATTTATTATTCGACACTTAATATTTTAATGACAATTAAATTCATTAAATTCCTAACATATCTTCCTTTTTCCGTCCCTCTAAGTATCGGAAATATAAACTTTTAGATTTGTATAAATATGAACTTCAAGATTAGTTTGCCACTGAAGTTTCACTTCTGACATGTGTACTTTGTACACACACACTTTTTTCTATAATTGCTTTAAAATAGTATCATATTATTATTTGATGTATGAAAAGTGACAAGAATAAGTTATAAAGGCAAAAAGAAAAAACCAAATAGCCAATCTGACAATTTCCACCATATTGATAAAAAAAAAAATCTACCGAAACGTTGTAGCTAGATAGAGACGAGTACTTAAGTTAAAATACTTAAACCCTGTTAACCCTTTACTTTATTTTCACTGCACATTACTTAAATGATAACTGGTACTATACAGGTTGTGCAGGGCCCGTTCTCCACCCCCCAAAGTGAATTCCAACCAACATATCATGAATCCTCCCCACTAATCTATGTATGTAGTATATACACAGTGATCATTTAATTCCTAAGTTTTTTTTAGCTACTTATTCAATCCATACACATATTATAGACTTGTGCATAAATAAAACCTTTTTATAATTACAAACTGTTTTTTTTTATAAAACGGGGGGCAAACGGGCAGGAGGCTCACCTGATGTTAAGTGATACCGCCGCCCATGGACACTCTCAATGCCAGAGGGCTCGCGAGTGCGTTGCCGGCCTTTTAAGAATTGGTACGCTCTTTTCTTGAAGGACCCTAAGTCGAATTGGTTCGGAAATACTTCAGTGGGCAGCTGGTTCCACAACTATGTTATGTGTATGTACATTCTATCTATTTATTACCCTATTTCTATCTATTAGCAATTTTAATGAGAATTAGAAACACGATGAAAAAAATGCAGATATATATTGATATAAATGTATGTGTATCAAGAAACGAAAATTATTTTTAAATATATATTTTATATATCATGTTGAAAAAGTTGAATAATTTAGTATATGATATATATTTTAATTAAATTAACCGTGGATTTAATTCCCATTAAATTTGGTAGAGAGCCCCAGCCTCGCCCCCCACAGTGAACCCCATCCATAAACACTACGAAGAGTCCTCCTCAATACGCAAAATACGCAAAAAAATTAAGTTTTATTTATTGTTTTTTTGTCCTTCACGTCGAAACTGTGTTAAACTCATGCAATATTTACAGCTGTTAAACCATGTATACAAAGCTAGAATTAGGTAAGATATTTGGTCTGTAGTTTAGGTAGTTTTTTTTTGGTTTATTACTTTATGTTTTTGTACTTTTTTTTTGGTTTAGTATTTTATGTTTTTGTATTATTTATTTTTGTTTTTATTATTTGTATTTTCTGTGGGTTTATCTTGTAAATTAATCACTAATCTTATTTAAACTAGTATATAAATTCTTCACTAGATATGTAATTAATTAAATTTTAAAATCACAATTTTAATTCCAATGCTTATTATTTAAGACTGAGCAAATTTTACTGATATTTACGAGTGATCTTATATATACATACCACCTTCTCATGAACTCAATGTAAACAGCTCATGAGAAGGTTTAGGAAGCTCCCGTCCCGCTACCTAACATGAGCTTCAACCATAGAATAAGCCCCCCGGGAGTATTGGTCACTCTTAGGAGGTACTGTTGTTTTTTTGCAATATATATACAAGATAGCTCATAACTCTACGGACTATATTTTTCTTTAATCTCACAAATTATCACAAAATTATCAATTGTATGTGTAATATTTATAAAACTAAATCATTTCAGACTATTTAATGAAAATTAAAATAAAATTTCCCAATTCAAGTTTAATTGTGTATTGATATTTTTATGGTGTTCCGATAACTAAATATTTAAACATATATACTTAAAATGAAAAATCAGAATTTTTTAAAGAAATTTCTTATTAAATTTGCTCATTTTTTTATTACATTTTTGGTGTTGGTTTTTGTAATTTTTATTAAGTTTTTATAATTTCATAGTTTCTTTAGTTTTAATTATATTTTTGTTATTTTTTATTAGTTATTTTTTATTTAATGTAGTGAACACATCTGGTAATCATCTTAGATTTAACTAGTATTAAGTATTATATTATTTTTACAAATATATTGTAACTTACAGCATCTAAATCAAATTATTATATGATACCTAAACAAAATTAAAGCCTGACCATTTTAATTTTTATTTACATTTACAACATTAACTATTATTATTCTCAAAATAACATTACAGTACATAATATTTTAAAAATTTGACTTTAACCCATTTCTTTTATTAATGTGGTATGTTATCAAACCTCGTATTTACTTCTTAGCACACAGTTATTGCAAGAACGCAGATTGAACGCGAATTTTTAAAAAAGGGAAACTTTGAATTTTACTGGATTGTGACTTGTCAATCATCCCCCAATTACGCGACACGGTCAGTCGTTACGTTTCGCATCGATACAATCAAACGTTGCGAGGCGGTCAATTAAAGAACAACTGTGGAACGTCTGACAGTAACGTAATAAGGGTGAATTCGTCATGATAGAAATTTTTATTAGATCTTAAAGCGTATATTCAAAGCAGCTTTTCCCCTTTTCCTTATAATGTATGTGCGTGTGCGTTTCATCATTCATCGAAAAAAGGTTATCAATAATGTACTAGCTGTTAATTGGATCTACATAAAAAAATTCAGTTAGTTTAAATTATTTTGACCTCAGAGTATCGTCTTTTATTGACAAAACTTTTACACATTTAAAGGAAACACTTTTTTTTACCGGATGGAAGTTATGTATTATTATAAATTTACAATTATTTTACATAATTTTAAATTTTTCCGACGTTTCGCGTGCTTTACAGCGTGCGTGGTCACGGTGACTGAAGACAAAAGGTGTTGAATATAAAAAAGTATCACAGCTGTAGAAAAAATTGTATTATCTGTATTTATTTCCCAGGAGTTGGAAAGAAAGTTTTTTGGCAGAAATGGCTCAACGTGTCCTCGGAAACATTTAAAATTATGTAAAATAATTGTAAATTTATAATAATAGATAAGTTAAATCCGGTAAAAAAGTGTTTTCTTTAAATATTTTGACCTTGTGCCTATTTACATGGGTTTAAAATTCGGTAGTTGTTCCAAAAAAACCTTGAGAAGCTAAAAAAATAATTAAATAAATAACGTTCCTAAGTATATATATAAGTATAAGTACACCGGTATAATTCCCAATAGTAACACCAAATTCCACCAAAGTGGCTATTAGAAGTTACAATGTACTGGCACGCATTTATACAAAGCCTAATGTTAAAGAATAGTTGTACCGAGGTACATAATAATTGTACTATAGCTAATCACAGCTACATTCACAACCTATAGCCTACGAGTGCAAACACAGGAGGTTTATTACGTAAGTTAATCCTGACATCATCTTCTGTTTGCTAAATTATTAGTTCAGCGTTTACAGTATTTATGCGCATTTTTATTTCTTATGTTTTATTGGTTGAAACATACTTATTTTGAAATAAAACTTTATTTACCAATATAAACCCAAAATGATAACATTAGTACAAAACTCAATATTCATTAATATCAATTGTATGTTTAATATGTATAAATCTAAATCATTTCAGACAATGTATGTATTGAAAATTAAAATAAAACCAATTCAATTAAAATTTCTTAATTCAAGTTTAATTTTGCATTGATATTTTTATGGGGCTCCGATAACTGAATATTTAAACATATGTTCTTAAAATGAATAAACAGTTTTTTTTTTAAAGAAATTTCTAATTAAATTTGTTCATTTTTTTTTTACATTTTTGGTGATGGTTTTTGTAATTTTTATTATGTTTATGTAATTTTATATTTTTTTTAGTTTTAATTATATTTTTGTAATTTTTATTTTGTTTTTTATTTAATGTAGTGAACACAACTAGTAATCATCTTACATTTAACTAGTATTAATTATTATATTCTTTTTACAAATCTATTGTAACTTACAGCATCTAAATCATTCATCATTCATCGAAAAAAGGTTATCAATAATGTACTAGCGGTTAATTTGATTTAATAAATTATTTACATTTCCTAAATTATCGAGAACGTAAAGTTACCGATGACGGCGATCACTTGAGGACATAAACCAAAAAAAAAAAATTGACCATAAATCTGAAATATGCCTTGAATTGCCCTTTTATTTTATATCTTTTTTGTCTGCCAACCTTGATTTTTATTGACCTTAAATTATATCTGCCGATTAATATGCTTTTCTTGACTATTTTTTTAACATGGTACAGTGTTAGTGGATAAGCACAATCAATATAACTGGTAATTAATAGCATAAACTGTCCTAAATAATTGTATTATTAAATTTATTTAAAGAATTTTTGTTATTGTATAAAATTATTCAAATATTTTTATTGCTTTAAAATATACATCATATTATTTGATGTATGAGAACTGATAAGAATAAGATATAAATGCAGACAAAAAAATCAATTAGCCAATCCGACAATTTCCACCGTATTGATAAAAAATAAATCAATCAACTGAAACGTTGTACTTTAATAACACATCTGTCTCTTTTCATTTGCATTTTAATTGCAGCGTAAACATAAATACATAGAAAGAGATGAGTACTTTAGTTAAAAACACATAAGTGCAATCAGACTGATACAGTTTTTATGAATAAGATGTCCAACGGCAGCCAAAGGTAACGAGAATATAAATGAAAAAGAATTTTTTAATTAATAAAATATAGATAATCTATGGAACTTAACAAAAAAAATTACTATCGCTTTTTGACTACAGAATGGATTTTTTTTTATATATATACAGGCTACATCATCATCAGACACGCAATCAAGCAGATATGTGACCGAGTGGCTTAGCAGCAGGGGAGTGTCGAAATCTCCCCTTTCTTAAAAAGGGACATTATCTTAAAGGGTTGGCGTCTCCCGCCGGGCCTGGGTGACAACTACTCCGGAAATATTATCATAATATTTATGGGCGAGTCGGGGCCCGCTGCCCGGCGCTACCCGCGCTACCTCTCGTGCTATTTAACAGAATACTGCTGTAATTTTTACAGAATTACTAGGTACCTAGAGCTACTCCAAATGGACCATAGAAAGTGGGCTAAAATTTGTATTTTAATTAAAAATTGTAGACAGAGCTTGAGAGATTGGCTAATTGTTATTTAAAATATCCTATTTTATTTTTAGATACTTCGCTAATCATTTTACAAATATCTACAAGTATTTTTATGTGTGCCAACATACTATCTACGGCTGACGATATACGATAGACTGCGTTTTGGACAACTACATACAGGGACAGTGGTACTCCAAAAGTTAGTACACATTTCATCGGATAAATAAATTGTAAATGTTTGAATCATTTTGAATCATCGCACTCTGATTTTATGGATTCAGGTACCGCGAGACGTATCTTATTTCGGTCATACAATGCGCAGAGGTGATGAAAACTTGGAGAAACTGATCGTGGTTGGTAACACATAAAGCAAAAGATCACGTGCCGTTCACCAACCAGATGGACCGAACAAGTGAAAACTCATCGTCCTCATAAATGTACAGTGTCATAAGAGAGGCGCTGGACAGAAACCGGTGAAAACAGATAGTCCACTCCAGATGCTTCGTTGCTGACCACGACACTCAGACATGAGCTGCCTAACACTGCCATTGATAAATAATGGATCTGTATAAAGGACTTTGGATTTGTATTCTTTGAAATGTTCTCCTGGCAGTATGCACGAACCAATTTCGTAAGTGTATACATGTTTAATCAGCAAATTTGTCGGAAACTAAAATTCGTATCAAGATGATTATTTATGATTTAAATCAATTATCAAGCTCGGTTCAGTAGTTTTTAATTTAAGTCGATGGTGGCCTAAACTTTACTTCCAACAAATTCCAAAAAAGAACATGTACTAACTTTGTCGTACGACTTTTAAAGCGTAAGCGCAAGAGTGCAGAAAAATTTTGGTCCTCGCGAACCGCTACAAATGAGTCATACTCAGAGTAAAAAAAAGCAAAGCAACAATTAAATTAACTTTAAGGAATGACAAAGTTTTAAACCCTCTTAACCCTTTACTTTATTTACACTGCACATTAGGTACTTAAATGATAACTGGTATTATACTGGTTGTGAAGGGGCCCCGTTCTCCGCCCCCCACAGTGAATTCCAACCAACATATCATGAATCCTCCTCTACACTAATCTATTTATGTATATACACAGTGATCATTTAAATCCTATTTACGATTATTTTAATATATCTAATTAATTTTGTGTGTAGTAACATTCCATCTATTCATTACCCTATTTCTATATATTAGCAATTTTAATGAGAATTAAAAACACGATGAAAAAAATTAAGATATACATATATTATTATAAATGTTGATACACTATACATAGAAATGCAAATACCTAAATTCATTAAAATTATTTTTAAATATATATCATGTTGAAATAATTTAGTATATCATATATATTTTAATAAAATAACTGTGGATTTAATTCTCATTCTATGGATTTAATTATCATCTATTCATCTCATACTAACTTAATCTTTGACCTTAAAAATGCTTGAAAAATTTGAATGTTTTTTATGTAAAATTGTTAAAACACTGAAAGTATATTACACTTCTGTAGACAAAAAAAATAAAAACGTATGTACACTGGGCGTCAAAATATTATAAATTAATTGAATTATATTTAAAACAGGTCAAACTCAGTTTACTATAACGGATTAAAATTGCGTATCACAGTTTTTTTAACTTAAGATAAATTTTTAAGCTATGCTAAATCCATATTATGTACAAATTATTATGATTGAATGTATGATGTTAATTTACACGTGAATTTCTACTATAGTTAAAATGTCATTAATTGATATATGAGGGACGGTAGTAATGAGCAAAACTTTTCATCGTTCGTTTATTTTATATACATAAGTATCATGAGTTCTCCATTGCCTGGCAAATACGCAAAAAATTTAAATTTCATTTATTGTTTTTTTGTCCTTCACGTCGCAACTGTGTTAAGCTCATGCAATATTTACAGCTGTTAAAAAATGTATGCAAAGCTGGAATTAGGTCTGATATTTAGTCTATAGTTTATGAAGTTTTTTAAATTTTTTTTGGTTTAGTATTTTATGTTTTTGTATTTTTTTATTTTATTTAGTATTTTTATATATTTTTTTTTGTGAGTTTATCTTCTAAATTAATCACCAATCTTATTTAAACTAGTATATAAATTCTTCACTAAATATTTAATTAATTAAATTTTAAAATCACAATTTTAATTCCAATGCTTATTATTTAGACTGAGCAAATTTTACTGATATTTACAAGTGATCTTATATATACATACCACCTTCTCATGAACTCAATGTAAACAGCTCATGAGAAGGTTTAGGAAGCTCCCGTCCCGCTTCCTAACATGAGCTTCAACCATAGAATAAGCCCCCCAGGAGTATTGGTCACTAGTCACTCTTAGGAGGTACTGTTGTTTTTTTGCAATATATATATACAAGATAGCTCATAACTCTACGGACTATATTTTTCTTTAATCTCACAAATTATCACAAAATTATCACCTAACGTATTGAAAATTAAAATAAAACCAATTCAATTAAAATTTCCTAATTCAAGTTTAATTTTGCATTGATATTTTATACGGGGCTCCGATAACTTAATATTTAAACATATGAACTTAAAAGGAATAATCAGATTTTTTTATAGAAATTTCTTATTAAATTTGCTCATTTTTTATTAAATTTTTGGTGGTGGTTTTTGTAATTTTTATAATGTTTTTGTATTTTTTTTTAGTATTTATTATATTTTATATATATTATATTTATTATATATTATAATCCTCTTATGTACATGAATGCATGATGATTATTTACACGTGACCTTCTACTATAGTTAAAATTGCATTAATTGATATATGAGGGACGGTAGTAATGAGCCAATATTTTTTTTGTATTTTTATTATGTTTTTGTAATTTTTATTTTGTTTTTTATTTAATGTAGTGAACACATCTGGTAATCTTACATTTAACTAGTATCAAGTATTATATTCTTTTTACAAATCTATTTTAACTTACTTACTTACTTACTTTAGATGCTCTAAATCAAGTTATTATAAGATACCTAAACAAAATTCAAGCTTGGCCATTTTAATTTTTATTTACATTTACAACATTAATTATTGTTATTTAAAATAACATTACAATACATAAGATTTTAAAAATTTGACTTTAACCCATTTCTTTTATTAATGTGGTATGTTATTGAACATCGTATTTACATCTTGGCACAAAGTTATTGCGAGAACGCAGATTTAACGCGGATTTTTTAAAAAAGGTAAACTTTGAATTTTACTGCATTGTGACTTGTCAATCATCCCCCAATCACGCGACACGGCCAGTCGTTACGTTTCGCAACGATACAATCAAACGTTGCGAGGCGGTCAATTAAAGAACAACTGTGGAACGTCTGACAGTGACGTAATAAGGGTGAATTCGTCATTATAGAAATTTTATTAGATCTTAAAGCGTATATTCAAAGCAGCTTTTCCCCTTTTCAATCAACAATATAAAAGTTATAAAAATTTAATTTGCTTATAATGTATATGCGTGTGCGTTTCATCATTCATCGAAAAAAGGTTATCAATAATGTACTAGCTGTTAATTGGATCTAAATAAAGAAATCAATTAGTTTTAATTATTTTGACCTCAGAGTACTGTCTTTTATCGACATAACTTTTGCACATTTAAATGAAACACTTTTTTTACCGGATGGAAGTTATGTATTATTATAAATTTATAATTAATTTATATAATTTTAAATGCGGTAAAAAAGTGATTTCTTTAAATATTTTGACCTTGTGCCTATTTTTCATGGGTTTAAAATTCGGTAGTTGTTCCAAAAAAACCTTGAGAAGCTAAAAAAATAATTATATAAATAACATTCCTAAGTATATATATATATATATATAAGTAGAAGTACGCCGGTATAATTCCTAATAGTAACACCAAATTCCAACTTGAATTTTGTACCACGATATTTGTTAACGGTAACAGCGCTACGTAAATAGAATGCAAGAAATCAAGTCGCTATTGGAAGTTACAATGTACTGGCACGCATTTATACAAAGCCTTATCCTAAAGAATAGTTGTACCGCGGTACATAATAATTTTATTATAGCGAATCACAGCCAAATGCCAGAGCCTCTATTATAGCTCCCGTATTTCCCATATTATTTATTGTAAATACCATAAAATATACTTATAATAAATTATTTACATTTGCTAATTTATCGAGGATGTAAAGTTACCGATTACGGCGATCACTTAAGGACATTAACTATTTAAATAAATTTGACCATAAATCTTAAATATTCCTTGAATTGCCCTTTTTTTATATCTTTTTTGTCTGCCAACCTTGATTTTTATTTACCTTTAATTATATCTGCCGATTAATTTGCTGTTCTTGACTATTTTTTTATATGGTACGGTGTAAATGGATAAGCACAATCAATATAACTGGTGTTTAATAGCATAAACTTCCCTAAATAATTGTATTATTAAATTTATTAAAAGAATTTTTATTATTGTATAAAATTATTCAAATATTTTTATTGCTTTAAAATACACATCATATTACAGTAGAACCTCGTTAAGTCGAACCTCGATAAGTCAAAAACCTCCAAATCTCGAAAAAATGTTTTGTTCCCTTCCCTTAAAACACCAAAACCTCCATTACTTGAAATCTTGACCCTCTGTTAATCGAAATAATCACCGAGTCCCTCCAAGCCATTTTGGTACATATTTTCACTCTATAACTCGAAAAATTAAATTTGACCTCTGTATCTCGAACATAGGAACGTTTTATTTTACAACCTTTACAACTTCATCATTTGGAATTTATTATCTCTATTGTTCGAACAAAAATAAGTTACCGACTTTAAGAACTTGCCGACAGTGTACTCAACACTATTGTTTCTTAGAAAACATTTTAGGAGTATACAATAATAAATTTATGACTCATGGAAACACGTGTTTGCTTGCTTTGTGTCAGGTGTTCAGTCGAAATCCTCCATAAGTTGAAAACTCTATAACTCGAATTTTTTGGCGTCTCCCTTGATGTTCGACTTATAGAGGTTCTACTGTATATTATTATTTGATGTGTGAGAACTGATAAGAATAAATGCAGACAAAAAAATCAATTAGCCAATCCGACAATTTCCACCGTATTGATAAAAAATAAATAGATCAACTGAAACGTTGTACTTTAATATCGCATCTGTCTCTTTTCATTTGCATTTTAATTGCAGCGTAAACATAAATACATAGAAAGAGATGAGTACTTTAGTTAAAAACACATAAGTGCAATTAGACTGATACAGTTTTTATGAATAAGATGTCCAACGGCAGCCAAAGGTAACGAGAATATAAATGAAAAAGAATTTTTTAATTAATAAAATAAAGATAATCTATGGAACTTAACAAAAAAAATTACTATCGCTTTTTGACTACAGAATGGATTTTTTTTATATATATACAGGCTACATCATCATCAGACACGCAATCAAGCAGATATGTGACCGAGTGGCTTAGCAGCAGGGGAGTGTCGAAATCTCCCCTTTCTTAAAAAGGGACATTATCTTAAAGGGTTGGCGTCTCCCGCCGGGCCTGGGTGACAACTACTCCGGAAATATTATCATAATATTTATGGGCGAGTCGGGGCCCGCTGCCCGGCGCTACCCGCGCTACCTCTCGTGCTATTTAACAGAATACTGCTGTAATTTTTACAGAATTACTAGGTACCTAGAGCTACTCCAAATGGACCATAGAAAGTGGGCTAAAATTTGTATTTTAATTAAAAATTGTAGACAGAGCTTGAGAGATTGGCTAATTGTTATTTAAAATATCCTATTTTATTTTTAGATACTACGCTAATCATTTTACAAATATCTACAAGCATTTTTATATGTGCCAACATACGATCTACGGCTGACGATATACGATAGACTGCGTTTTGGACAACTACAATCAGAGACAGAGGTACTCCAAAAGTTAGTACACATCTCATCGAATAAATTAATTGTAATTGTTTGAATCATTTTGAATCATCGCACTCTGATTTAAAGGATTCAGGTACCGCGAGACGTATCTTATTTCGGTCATACAATGCGCAGAGGTGATGAGAACTTGGAGAAACTGATCATGGTTGGTAACACATAAAGCAAAAGATCACGTGCCGTTCACCAACCAGATGGACCGAACAAGTGAAAACTCATCGTCCTCATAACTGTACAGTGTCATAAGAGAGGCGCTGGACAGAAACCGGTGAAAACAGATAGATGCTCCAGATGCTTCGTTGCTGACCACGAAGCTCAGACATGAGCTGCCGATGAAAGAGGGACCGCGAGACGCCTAACACTGCCATTGATAAATAACAGATCTGTATAAAGGACTTTGGATTTGCATTCTTTGAAATGTTCTCCTGGCGGTATGCACGAACCAATTTCGTAAGTGTATACATGTTTAATCAGCAAATTTATCGGAAACTAAAATTCGTATTAAGATGATTATTTATGATTTAAATCAATAATCAAGCTCGGTTCAGTAGTTTTTAATTTAAGTCGATGGTGGCCTAAACTTTACTTTCAACAAATTCCAAAAAAGATCATGTACTAACTTTGTCGTACGACTTTTAAAGCGTAAGCGCAAGAGTGCAGAAAAATTTTGGTCCTCGCGAACCGCCACAAATGAGTCATACTCAGCGTAACAAAAAGCAAAGCAACAATTAAATTAACTTTAAGGAATGACAAAGTATTAAACCCTGTTAACCCTTTACTATATTTACACTGCACATTAGGTACTTAAATGATAACTGGTATTATACTGGTTGTGAAGGGGCCCCGTTCTCCGCCCCCCACAGTGAATTCCAACCAACATATCATGAATCCTCCTCTACACTAATCTATTTATGTATATACACAGTGATCATTTTAATCCTATTTATGATTATTTTAATATATCTAATTAAATTTATGTGTAGGAACATTCCATCTATTCATTACCCTATTTCTATCTATTAGCAATTTTAATGAGAATTAGAAACACGATGAAAAAAATTAAGATATACATATATTTCTATAAATGTTGATACACTATAATAAAAACGCAAATACCTAAATCCATGAAAATTATTTTTAAATATATATATATATTATGTTGAAAACATTGAATAATTTAGTATATGATATATATTTTAATAAAATAACTGTGGATTTAATTCTCATTAAACTTGGTAGAGAGCCCCAGCCTCGCCCCCCACAGTGAACCCCATCCATAAGCACTGCGAAGAGTCCTCCTCAATACTAACTTAATCTTCTACAATTGTTAAAGCACTTAGTATATTACACTTTTGTAGACAAAAAAAAATAAAAACGTATGTACACTGGGCGTCAAAATATTATAAATTAATTGAACTACATATATTTAAATCAGGTCAAACTCAATAGGGGCAAAAAAAATACAATTTACGAGTACTATAACGGATTAAAATTGCGTATCACAGTTTTTTCTAGCTTTAGATGAATTTTTAAGCTATGCTAAATCCTATTATATACATATTATTAATATTGAATGGATGATGATTATTTACACGTGAACTTCTACTATAGTTAAAATTTCATTAATTGATATATGAGGGACGGTAGTAATGAGCCAAACTTTTCATCGTTCGTTTACTGTGAATTCCAACCAAAATAACTATCATGAGTTCTCCATTGCCTGGCAAATACGCAAAAAATGTAAGTTTTATTTATTGTTTTTTGTCCTTCACGTCGCAACTGTGTTAAGCTCATGCAATATTTACAGCTGTTCAACCATGTATGCAAAGCTGGAATTAGGTATGATAGTTTATGAAGTTTTTTTTTTTTGGTTTAGTATTTTGTTTTTGTATTTTTTTTTTTTTGGTTTAGTATTTTATGTTTTTGTATATTTTTTTTTATTTTGAATTTTTTATTGTATTTTCTATGGGTTTATCTTGTAAATTAATCACTAATCTTATTTAAACCAATATATAAATTCTTCGTTCTTTCTTATCATTCTTGGATATCAATTTAAAAAAAATATAATTAAATTTAAAAAATCACAATTTTAGTTAGAATGCTTATTATTTGAGCCTGAGCAAATTCTACTGATATTTACAAGTGACCTTATACATACATATATACCACCTTCTCATGAACTCAATGTAAACAGCTCATGAGAAGGTTTAGGAAGCTCGCGTCCCGCTTCCTAACGTAAGCTTCAACCATAGAATAAGCCCCCCGGGAGTATTGGTCACTCTTAGGAGGTACAGTTGGTTTTTTTGCAATATTATACACAAGATAGCTCATAACTTCTACGGACTATATTTTTCTTTAATCTCACAAATTATCAATTATATGTTTAATATTTATAAAACTAAATAATTTCAGACAATGTATGTATTGAAAATTAATATAAAACCAATTCAATTAAAATTTTCTAATTCAATTGTGCATTGATAATTTTATGGGGCTCCGATAACTGAATATTTAAACATATTATTATATTATTATTTGATGTATGTGAACTGACAAGAATAAGTTATAAAGGCAAAAGGAAAAATCAAATAACGAATCTGACAATTTCCACCGTATTGATAAAAAAATAAATTATTCAACCGAAACATTGTAGTTAAACACAATTAGATAGAAAAGCGGCCTTCACACGTTCAGTTCGAACCGTAGGAAACTGCCCGCGCCATTCCGATCTGCCGTCCAATCCGTCCGTGTAGACGCGACAACCGCGTGGTGGTTTGACAGTTCGATGCGGCGCATTGGTGTGTTCGAACGTTTGTACAGTTTTATGCGGGTACCTCGTGTGGAGTCATCCATAATTGTCAAATTATTTCAAAATGGCAGTTTGGAGCGTGGAAGCAGTGACAGGTTTTATAAGGATATATCGGGAACATCCATGTTTATAGCAAGTTAAAAATAAGTCGGCTTATACAAACCGTAATTTAAATCTTCAAATGAACGTTCAGTTGTCAGATATCTTAATGTTGCGGAAAGACGTTCTTCTGGTGTTATGCATTTTCTCATAACTGTATCTTGCTAAGTAATTCTGTGACGGATAAGTTCCAATAAGCAATCAAAATTATCGCCGTCCATCCTTAGGTAATTTTTAAAATCTTCTGGATAGTTTTCTCGTATTTCTTTTAACATGGGTAAATGTCCAAATTTTCGTCTATATTTCTTAACCCATACACGTCTCCTTTTTAGATTATTAAAACCAACCACGAAACCAGCTAACGCGATCACTAGACGTGTATCCATTTCTACTGTACCGGTTAAAACTGAAAGAAAACTTTTAAAATTGGTCGACATTCCACGCGCCATTCCATACTGCGATCTAAACTCTCGAAAAGCATTTATACGTACAGTTTTATCTGCAGGAAAGCGAAATAGACAGTTTGAACTGCAGTTCAAACTGTTATTACAATTTAAGCGTAAAGTAGAAGCACAGATCAGCGCGCGGTCTAGTCTGCACAGATTTATCTGCAGATTGGTGCGCAGTTCTAGAAATGCCATTCCGAACTGCATGTGTGAAGGCCGCTAAAGAGATGAGTACTTTAGATATAAAATACTTTAGTGCAAATAGACTCATATAGTTTTTATAAATAAGGTGTCCAACGGCAGCCTCAGGTAACGAGACTATAAATAGGAATGGCTTTAAGTTTGAAAAATATACAGAATCTGTGAAATTGAACAAATTGACTATTGTTTTTGTCTACAGAATAGATTATAGAGATCACAGATTATACAACTTTTGCTGCTTTGACATTTTATTTTTATCTAGAACTACTCGTAATGAACCGTAGAAAGTGGGATAAAACTAGTATTTTAATTAATAGTTCTAGGCTTAAGAGATTGGCTAGTCGTCATTTAAAATATCCTATTTTATTTCTACGGTCACTCACTAAAATGCAAACCAGGCAACTGAAGACATGCCAGACGGCGATGGAAAAAAGCATGCTAAATATCAGGAAGTCCGATAGAATCAACAATAAAATCATACGAAACCACACAAAGATTGAAGACGTCACAACGAGGATACGAAGATTGAAATGGAAATGGGCTGGTTATATAATAAGAGGTATAGAAAAGTGGAACAAAAAGATCATATATTGGTAACCAAGAAATAAGAAAAGAAAACGAGGTAGACAGTTTCGAAGGTGGGAAGATGAAATAAAATCCGTAACTGGGAAAATTTGGACCAGGAAAGCTCAGAACAGAGCAGAGTGGAAAGAAATGGAGGAGGTTTTTGCCAAAGTTGGGCAAACAGATGGGTTGTCGGTGTCACCGACTCACTAGTGATAATAGTTTGAGTTTAAAATTATGTAAAATTTTCTATCTGAATAAAGGCTTTTATTATTATTAATATTTTATTTCTAGATACCATTTTTTATTTTAGTTATGAGACATTTTACGATTTACAAATATCTACAAGTATTTTTTCATGTGCCAACATACTATCTACGGCTGACGGATAGACTGCGTTTTAGACAACTTCATACAGAGACAGAGGTTAATATAGAGAGACGAATCTTATTTCGGCCATACAATGCGCAGGGGCGATGAGAACTTGAAGAAACTGATCGTGGTTGGTAGCACAAAAGGCAAAGGAAAGGCACGTGGCCGTTCACCAAGCAGATGGACCGATCAAGTGAAAAACTCATCTACCTCAAATCTGTACTCTGTTATAAGAGAGGCGCTGGACAGAAACCGGTGTAAACCGATAGTCCATTCCAGATGCTTCGTTACTGATCTAACCGCGTAACCCGCGTAAGGCCTAAGGCTGCTATTGATAATAGATCTTTATATAGTTTGGTTTAAATGCTTTGAATTGTTCTCCTGGCGTTAAGCACGAACCAATTTCGTAAGTGTATATATGTTTAACCAGCAAATTGGTCGGAAACTAACTAACTAAAACTGGTCGTATCAAGATGATTGTTTACGATTTAAATCTTAAAACAAATTCGATTGATCTTGTACTTACTTTGTGTTACGACTTTTAAAGCGTAAGCGCAAGAGTGCAGACAATTTTTGGTCCTCGCCAACCGCTACAAATGAGTCATACTCAGCGTAAAAAGAAGCAAAGCATCAATTAAATTAACTTTAAGGAATGACAAAGTTTTAAACCCTGTTAACCCTTTACTTTATTTACACTGCACATTAGGTACTTAAATGATAACGGGTATTATACTGGTTGTGAAGGGGGGCCCCTTCCCGTCCTCCGCCCCCCACAGTGAATTCCAACCAACATATCATGAATCCTTTTCTACACTGATCTATTTATGTATATATACAATTACACAGTGATCAGTGAGATTTACCCAAGTTTTTCTTTTAAGCTACTTTTCTTAATTCATACACATATTATACTCGCAGTCTAGTGAATAATAAATAAAACCTTTATAATTACAAAGAATGGTATTTATATGTATATTCTATATATTCATTACTCTGTTATTCTATCTATTCATATACATGTCTATTAGCAATTTTAATGAGAATTAGAAACACGATGAAATAAATTAAGATATATATTATTATAAAAGTAAGTGTATCAAGAAAAGCAAATACCCAATTTCATGAAAATTCTTTTTTAAAATATATATATATTTATTAAAAAAATAAAAATAAAAAAATATATATATAATGTTAAAGCGTTGAATAATCTAGTATTTAATATATATTTTAATAAAATAATTGTGCCTTTATTTCTCATTAAACTTGGTAGAGAGCCCCAGCCTCGCCCCCCACAGTGAACCCCATCCATAAGCACTGCGAAGAGTCCTCCTCAATACTTACTTAATCTACTCCCTTATTTAAGCGAAGCGAGCTTTTTTTATTTTTTTTGGTTTTTTTAATATTTTTTTTGTATTTTCTGGGAGTTTATCTTTTATATTAATCCTTAATCTTATTACGATACTTATCTACATGACAGCACCACAGAATACAGAAAAATATAGGTACATAGATACCTATATTTTTTTATTAAATTTTAAAATAACAACTGTATTTCCAATGCTTGTTATTTAAAACTGAGCAAATTATACTAATATTTACAAGTGAGTTTTTGGTTTAGTATTTTATGTTTTTGTATTTTTTTTTTGTTTAGTTTTTTTTCTTTTTTTTCTGTGGGTTTATCTTCTTAATTAATCTCCAATCTTATTTAAACTAATATATAAATTCATCACTGGATATCTAATTAATTAAATTTTAAAATCACAATTTTTATTCGAATGCATTATTTACATGTATATGTCACCGTAAAATTGTAAAAACCGTTAGATTGTAATCTATCTCGCGAGATTGTAAACTGTCGAAAGATTGTCAACTCAACATACTGCTTGCAATTTAACGTATTATTATTCGGTAATTATATGAAATTGTTGGGAAGTAAAATTAATCTGTAATTGACCAAAGAAGTTTGAATGATAACTAAGTTAGTGTAGTACAATCTACCGAATACCGATAACCGATAACCGATAGATTACAATCTAACGGTTTTTACAATTTTACGTTAACATATATAACACCACTATTCAATATGAGCATATTAATCTTAAGATGACTTTTTGGTACTGATAAAGTTATATTTTTGAACCTAACACCTTGTTTGAACTTAAAATATTGTTTTGTTTTATGTTATTTCACTATTACGCATGTTATTATAAGAATTAATGCGCATTTAATAGCGGTTGTATTGGTTGGATTTTACTTCTAAACTCGTTCATATTTTTTTTTTATCTTACCAATTCTACAATAATTGATGTTTATATAATACCTTGAAGAGTAAATTTTATAATAAGCGTTGGACAGGAGTGGAATTGTTTTTTAGCGACTATAATTTAATAATACCATAGCAAGCTAAGATATAGCACCATAAGGAAGCCCTTGAGTGTCTTATATACAATTCACCACTATTATTTATATACACATTTTATATCTAAAATACATGCAAAAATTAAATCCTACGAAACTATTATTGCTATTTCAAAATTAATTGTAAAAAACTAAAACGTTGAAGTCGTCCTTATATTCTTCTACGCACATAATACACCGCTACGGCGTAACGCGTAGCAGCGTAGAGTAATATAATGTAGTAGTTTTGAAAGCTTTGTGTGCCTAAAAAACAATGTTTGTACAAAGAAAGTTAATATAAATTGTCGGAAAGTTTTGCAGAACGATTTCTTTTTCTCTTGATCATTTTGTTTTTTGTGTTTATTTAATATTGATAAATGTTTTAGTATTAAAGTTTTGGATATATTGTTTTTGTGCAATCTACAAAGAAAAGTTTTGTATGTTAACGAATAACACAAATTAAGGACAGAATGTTTTTTTTTACCATTTTAGTAATTAGCTCACTGTTAAATATACATATACAAATATTTTAAAAAATAAACTACCAGCCGAAAAATGACGCTTTCAAAAACATTGAAGTCGTCCTTATATTCTTCTACGCACATAATACAGTGCTACGGCGTAGCGCGTAGCAGCGTAGACTAATATAATGTCGTAGTTTAGAAAGCTTTGTGTGCCTAAAAAAGAACGTTTGTAGAAAGAAAATATAACAATTACTATAAATTGGCATAAAACCAATATTAGTAACATTACCTATACCACAATATTTATTAAAATTATTCAACTGATCAGTAAATCGCAGTAACGCCATTCTAGTAGGATTATACATATACTATGCACGATATGCACGTGCGTCTACTCTAATATAGCTCCTGTATTTCCTATATTATTTATTGTACATACCTTATAATAAACTTATAATAAGTTATTTACATTTCCTAAATTATTAATTGAATTGCCATTTTTTTATAAATTTTTTCTGCCAACTAATAAAGTAAATTTATTGACCTTAAAAAAATAACTGCCTGTTAATTTGCTGTTCTTGACTATTTTTTTACATAGTACAGTATTCGCGGATAAGCACAATCGATACAACTGGTATTTAATAACCTACACTTTCCTAAATAATTTTATTTTAAAATTTATTTAAAGATTATTTGTTTTTGTATAAAATTAAAAATTCAAATCCAAATATTTTTAATTATGATCTACGAAAATTTACATTATTTTCTATAATTGCTTTAAAAAGCATATCATATTATTATTTGATGTATGAGAACTGACAAGACGGTTTAAATGCAGAGAAAAAATCAAATAGCCATTCTGACAATTTTCACCGTATTGATAAAAAATAAATAAATCAACCGAAACGTTGTAGCATCTATCTCTTTTCATTTGCATTTTCATTGCAGCGTAAACATAAATAGATAGTAAGAGATGTGTACTTTAGTTAAAAATACATAAGTGTAATTAGACTGATATAGTTTTTATGAATAAGGTGTCCAACGGTAACCAAAGATAACGAGACTATCGAATTTTTTATTAATAAAATATACAGAATCTGTGGAATTAAACAAAAAAAAATTACTGTCGTTTTTTGACTACAGAATAGATTATAACGATCACAGGTTTATCTAGAGCTACTCCAAATGGACCATAGAAAGTGAGCTAAAATTAGTATTTTAATTAAAAATTCTAGGCAGTTCTTGAGAGGTTGGCTAATTGTAATTTAAAGTATCCTATTTTATTTTTAGATACTACGCTAATCGTTTTACAAATATCTACAAGCATTTTTATATGTGCCAACATACTACCTACGGCTGACGACAGAGACAGAGGTACTCCAAAAGTTAGTACACATATTAATGAACCTATTTCTATCTATAAGCAATTTTAATGAGAAATAGAAACAAAATGAAAAAAATATTCATATATATTATTATAAGGTAGAAAGTGTATTACGAAGTGCATATAACAAAATTAACTTTTGATGTACAAATGTTAAAGCACTGTAAGTATATTACACTTCTGTAGACAATATATTAAAAAACATATGTACGAGTACACTGGTCGTTAAAATATTATAAATTTATTGAAACATATTTAAATTAGTTCTAATTCGATAGGGGCAAAAAAATTACAATTTACAATAACGGATTAAAATATAATATCACAGTGTTTTTGACTTTAGGTAAATTTTCAAGCTAAATTCTGTTATGTACATAATATTATTATGATTGAATGTATGATGATTATTTACACGTGATCTTCTACTATAGTGAAAATTTCATTATGTCAAACCCTCATAGGGTTGTAATGAGCCCAATTTTCGTCGTTCGTTTACTGGGAACTCCAACCAAAATTACTATCATGAGTTAAAAATTAAGGTTTTTTTTTTGTCCTTCACGTCGCAACTGTGTTAAGCTCATGCAATATTTACAGCTGTTAAACCATGTATGCAAAGCTGGAATTAGGTAAGATATTTAGTCTTTAGGTAATGAAGTTTTTTTATATTTTTTTTTGGTTTAGTATTTAATGATTTTGTATATATTTTTTTTGTTTTGTATTTTATATTTTTTTTTGTATTTTCTGTGGATTTATCTTGTAAATTAATCACAATTCTTATTTAAACTAATATATAAATTCTTTATTCTTTCTTATCATTCTTGGATATCAAATTAATTAAATTTTAAAATCACAATTTTAGTTCGAATGCTTATTATTTAAGACAGCAAATTCTACCGATATAAACAAGTGACCTTATATATGTCACCGTAAAATGGTAAACACCGTTAGATTGTAATCTATCTCGCGAGATTGTAAATTGTCGAAAGATTGTGAACCTCAACGCACTGCTTACAATTTAACGTATTATTATTCGGTAGATTGTAATCTATCGAAGTGAAACCGTCAAATTGTGCATGAACGGATCGCACCTCGCGCGATGATTGGTTGAACGGAATATGCCCCGCGCTACCATATTTGTTTGTTAATTCGTTTGTTGTCGAATGTAAATTGATTGTTTTGATGAATGTAAATTAATGTCGTGTTGAAAGTAATTCACAGCTTTAGAATTAGTTATATGAAATTGTCTGGAAGTAAAATTAATCTGTGATTGACAAAAGAAGTGCAGTTTGAATGATAACTAAGTTAGTATTGGAAATGAAATGAAAGAAAATTTCTTTACTTTTTCAATTTTAATTTATGTTAGCATATAAAATATTGTTACGTTTCTGATTTTCAATTTTTTTTACCATGTGGTGTCAGAATTATTGATTACCTACTAAGTAATGAATAAATACTTGATGTCACAATTCTTGAAGTGCATTCAGTTTATTTGACTGATACCCGTGTTTCATTCCTAACTCTATGGACATAGAACGGTCTACTATAAAGCCGACCAATCAGGGACAGCCTTCGGACAGTTAACAATTTGACAATTTTAAGATAGTAATTTGACGGTTTCACTTCGATAGATTACAATCTACCGAATAATAATAGTTTATATTGTAAGCAGTACTTTGAGGTTCACAATCTTTCGACAGTTTAAAATCTCGCGAGATAGATTACAATCTAACGGTGTTTACAATTTTACGGTGACATATACACCACCTTCTCATGAACTCAATGTAAACAGCTCATGAGAAGGTTTAGGAAGCTCCCGTCCCGCTTCCTAACGTGGGCTTCAACCATAGAATGGGCCCCCCGGGAGTATTAGTCACTCTTAGAAGGTACAGTGGGTTTTTTGCAATATAATATACAAGATAGCTCATAACTTCTACGGACTATATTTTTTTTATTATTATTATATATTATATTATTTTATTATATTTTTTGTAATTTTTATAATTTTTTGTAATTTTTTATTATTTTATTGTAGTTTTTTTTTGTGTTTTTATTTAATGTTGTGTACACATCTAGTGATCATCTACATTTATTATCACATCTTATATTTAACTACTATTGAGTATTATATTTTTTTACAAATCTATTGTGACTTATAGCATCTAAATTAAGTTATAATATGATACCTAAACGAAATTAAAGCTTGACCGTTTTTATTTTTATTTACATTAATAATATTAATTATTGTCAAAATAACGTTACGATACATGATATTTTAAAAATGTAACCTAAATTCATTCCTTTTATTAAAATGGTATGTTATGGTAGTTATTGCAAGAACTCAGATTTAACGCGGGTATTTAAAAAAAAGGAAACTTTTAGTGCGAGGTGTTGAATTAAAAAACAACTGTGGAACGACAGACGGTGACGTAATGAGGGTGTATTCGTCATGATAGATATTTAATTAGATCTTAAAGCGTATATTCCAAGTAGCTTTTCCCCTTTTATTCAAAAGTATAAAAATTATTTTGGTAACAAAATAAATATAAATTTAATGTGTAATTGGAGTAAAATTATTTTACTCCAATTACACATTATAATTGCAAAGTAATTATTACCATTGGGTTTTATTCATAGAAAAAAAGTTATCACTATTATACTAGATGTTAATTTGATAGGATAAATTTAAAATTATGTAAAATAATTGTAAATTTATAATAATACATAACTTTAATCCGGTTAAAAAGTTTTTTCTTTAAATGTGTAAACTGTAAAGGTTATGTCAATAAAAGACAATACTATTCCCAATAACTCCCACGCCGGTATAACTCTTATGCAAATAGGATGCATGAAATCAAAAGTCGCTATTGCAAGTTACAATGTACTGGCACGCATTTATACAAAGCCTAATCCTAAAGAATAGTTGTACCGAGGTACAATAATTTTACTATAGCGAATCACAGCCAAATGATAATGCTTTTTCAGCCATTTATTCGAAACATTCACAACCTATAGGCTACGAGTGCACACACAGAAGGTTTATTACGTAAGTTAATCCTGACATCATCTTATGTTTGATAAATTATTAACTAATAATTTACGCTGAACTCAGCGTTTACAGTATTTATGTTGATTTTTATTTTTTTATGTTTTATTGGTTGAAAAATACGGTTTTTGTAATAAAATTATTACATTGATACATGGATGGACATCACCCTGGAGCTCAGCAGCATTGACTGAGCTAATATTATTATGGTAGATATTCCTAATGAGGAATATCTCCACCCGCAAATCATCCTACAACTCATCTGCTCTCTCTGCTGCACGATGCGCTCTATTTAAAAAAAAACATTGATACATAACTCAATATTTGTGGGTTTAAACAATTCAGATAATCGAGAGGCTTATGTAAGTAATGTAAAAAATTCGCGATTATATCTTTAAAAAAACTATTTATAACTGCTGTTTGTAACAAGTTTAATTACTTTAAAATAATATATAATAAAAAATAGTTTATGAATAATATATAGTTAATTAATTAACTAGATTTTTTTTATGTTACTTTTGTGAATTTTTGTCTATTTACGATGGGGTGTAATTGATTTTCTGTGACTATATACGCATTTAACACTCGTAGGGTGAAGGAAATCAGCATGCCTTAGACCCAAACGCCGACAGTGTATTTCAGGCATAGAAGGCTATTATATATTATTATTATTATATTTTTAAATTTAATTAGCAAATGTATTGTCTGTATTTAGTCAGGATTAATTTCCTAATAAATATGACACATGTACTGACGGAGGCTTATATAATTATTTACATGAATATAACACCACTATTCAATATAAGCAAATTAATCTAAGGATTTTTTGGTACTGACAAAGATATATTTTTGAACCTAACACCTTGTTTGAACTTAAAATGTTGTTTGATTATATGTAATTTTACTTTTACAGATATTATTATAAGAATTAATGCGCAGTTAATTTGTAGCGGTTGTATTGGTTGGATTTTACTGCTAAACTCGTTCATATTTTTTTTTTATCTAACCAATTCTTCAATAACTGATGTGTATATGATACCTTGAAGAGTACATTTGAGAAATAGCGTTGAGCAGGAGTGAAATTGTTTTTTAGCGTTAAATGGAAATGCCAGTCTATAATTTAATAATACCATAGCAAGCTAAGCAAGAGCACCATAAGTCCTTTAGTGCCTTATAAACAATTCACAACTATATTTATATACACATTTTATAAACAAAATAAATGTAAAAATAAAATCCTATGAAACTATTATTGCTACTACATTATTAATTGTAAAAAAAATTAAAACATTGAAGCCATTCTTATATTCATCTACGCACATAATACATCGCTACGGCGTAGTAGTTATAGTATGTGCGTTGCGCGAAGCAGCGTAGAGTAATATAATTTCGTAGTTTCGGATATCTTGGTTTTGTGCAATCTAAGAAATGTTTTTTGGAACGGATTTTTGACTGTTTTATAAATTCACCGTAAGAATTATAAGACAAAATAGAAAAAAAATATAATCAGCCGAAAAATTACGCAACCTTTTTATTTCATATTCATTTTTTAATATATTTTATAGGATTATAAATCATTTAAATGAATGTTCGTAATTAAAATTAATGAACGGAACAATAAAACGCAGTAACGATATTCTACTGTATTAAACATATACTATACACGATGTGCACGTGCGTCTACTCTACTAAGCTCCCGTATTTCCCGTATTATTTATTGTACATACCACATAATATATTTGTAATAATATATTTACATTTCCTAAATTATCCTGGACGTAAAGTTACCGATCACGGCGATCACTTGAGGATATTAACTATTTACAAAATTGGTGTGAATTGTCAAAAAAAAAAATCGTGACTATAAATTTTAAATTTGCCTTTTTTTATACGAGTATATTTTTTTCTGCCAACCTTGATTTTTATTTACCATAAATTAAGACATTTTCCTGTTAATGTGCTGTTCTTGACTATGTTTTTACATGGTACAGTGTTAGTGGATAAGCACGTGATTCTAACAAATTGTAGTTTCTATATATGCGATTTGCTTGCTCGCGTACGGCGCATGAAGCATTTAAAAACCTTAAAATTGACGAATGGATCACAGCTTACCTTGCTCTTACCTGAGCTAAAAAATTTAAAAAATTGTCTTTTTATAGATTCAAAAGTTTTGGAAATATGTATACAAAAAAATCGGTATTCTTCATTTCATAAAAGTTTTGGTGAAAGATAGGCTACGTTGTCTTATATTTAAGCTAATAACATTAAATGCGCGAGCGCAGCTCCTAATAGTAACGCCTAGACAATATTTAAACATTACAAAATTTAGTAATACAGTAGAACCTCTATAAGTCGAACATCAAGGGAGACGCCAAAAAATTCGAGTTATAGAGTTTTCAACTTATGGAGGATTTCGACTGAACACCTGACACAAAGCAAGCAAACACGTGTTTCCATGAGTCATAAATTTATTATTGTATACTCCTAAAATGTTTTCTAAGAAACAATAGTGTTGAGTACACTGTCGGCAAGTTCTTAAAGTCGGTAACTTATTTTTGTTCGAACAATAGAGATAATAAATTCCAAATGATGAAGTTGTAAAGGTTGTAAAATAAAACGTTCCTATGTTCGAGATACAGAGGTCAAATTTAATTTTTCGAGTTATAGAGTGAAAATATGTACCAAAATGGCTTGGAGGGACTCGGTGATTATTTCGATTAACAGAGGGTCAAGATTTCAAGTAATGGAGGTTTTGGTGTTTTAAGGGAAGGGAACAAAACATTTTTTCGAGATTTGGAGGTTTTTGACTTATCGAGGTTCGACTTAACGAGGTTCTACTGTACTTAAATTAAAATTCCTTCGGGCCATCTTCTTGGGTTTTAATGAAAATAAAAATGCGTACTGACCTGATTTCTTCCGTCATTGTTTACCTGTAAAATTATAATATGTTAATTAAATATATTAAATTCTCGTATCACTGTGTTCGTAATTAAAATCCTCCGAAATGCTCGACCGATTTTCATGAAATTTTCTGTGCATATCGGTTTGATCTGCCAATCGGACAAAATCTGTTTTTCATCCCCCTAAATGTTAAGAGGGGTCCATCCCTATTTTTATTTTTTAGACAATTTTTTTGGTTTTTATTTTTTTATGATACAGCACACAAAAATACATACAACCATCAACCCTCTATGATCAACCCCTATTTTTTATTATAGTAGATCGTTATTTTTTTAAATAAAAAAGATGTTTGCTAGAAATAATATAAATGACAAAACAACGTTTGCCGGGTCAGCTACTAATATATTTTAATGTACTTGTGAAATTTGTAACACGCAATAGTAATACGAGTACGTGAATCTCTGACGATACGTGAATGTTATTGTAGAAATTGTTTTTAAAACAACTATTTTATGAGACTCAGATCTTGGTAAACTTCAGTCTTGCAAAACTTTGTGTAGTTGTTGTAGTTTGTTAACGTTAATTTATTTGTTCCTGTTAATAACAATTTATTGCCTTATCTTTTTTTTTATGGCTCTGGCACGATTTGTGCATTAGCCAGCGTCAAGTATAGGATTTTTTATAATTCGTGCTTGTCTTTAGAAATTCGACCGTGTTCTCCATGTACGGTTTAGGCACTCGCCCGGTACCGCACAAGGCCGAGAACAAATTTAAATTAAAACTTGCCCTCGAACCGGGAATCGAACCCGGTACCCCTCACCTAGCTGCCACTTTCCTTTTCTTTAGTTGTATAAAACGAAAGAATTACTTTTTCTAACAATATTTTAAAAAGGTTTTATATATAATATTTCTTTAGAAGTCGAATATAACAAAATTTCTTCTATAAACTTACCGTTTAAATAATAATATTAATAGTGTCGTTAAAGGTATACAACCTGCATACAAAAGGTATATATGCTGAATAAAACATCAGCCACGCACGATGAAACAGAGCTAGTCCAGTCATCTGGTCTCGCTCCATGCTAGCAATGTCAAATCTCTTTCGCTCCATCCTTAGCAGCCGAACCTGTAAGAATAATTACGGTAAAATATTAATTCAAACTAAACGTTATAAAAAAATGTGGGTGTATTTATGCAGACGCGTTAGAAGTTATACTTATTTGGCGTAACAAGATAAAAATATTTTTAATTATTTTATCTTTCGCCTTATACTAATAGAAAAAAGGTATTTAATACATTAAAAGTTTTATTATAACGCATTATCTAGTTGAATAAAGTTTATTTAAATATCACAAAAAATATTTCTACATAATGAAAGAAATTGCCATTTTTTATTTTAAAATGTCGACTATCACTTCAGGGTGTCGGTTTTTTGTGACGCTGTGCGCGCGCATCGCTAAAATTTACGCTCATCATATTTTACTAACGCGCCAAAAGAAGTATAACTTGAAAAAAAAATGTGTGCGTGAACGAGGTGTAGACACGTAAGAAAAATTATCTGTTATCTAATTACTACTAAGATTATTACAGAATTTCATTAATTGTAATAGAATTATTTCTATCATTGTTATCGTTATTATATTATATTTTTGTTATTAATGGCTTCGAATCTCTTCGGATCAACCGTGGTAGGGACAAGAAAAAGATGGCGCGTAACCGCAAAATGTGACGGTAATTTTTTTTCCAACGCCGATAAAGAAGTTTGACTTCAAAAAGCAACATGGCGCGTAACCGAAAAACGTGACGATTTTCTCCAAAATTTCTGCCATACGTCGATAAAGAAGTTTCACTTCAATAACTAAATAATATCTTTGCTATTTTCAAATAAAAACTAACTTTTTAAAAAATATGAAAAAATTGTTTAGTCGGGAGCCAAACCCAACCATTGAGTTTTACACGCTGACCCAAAACCGTTTAACCGAAACAAAGAAGATTTTTGAGAGTGAATAGTAATTTCCAGTTTGATTGCTGTGAATTATTCGATAAACTTTTTATTTAACGATTTTTCGATATTTATTAGTTAACTATGCTGATAGTTACTCATTAACTGTAATTTTGAATCGCAATAATTATCAAAATAATTTGATCGTTCGTAACAAATTTATAAAAAAAAACAAAATAGGATATAATAAAAAATGGAGGCAAGATTTTATTTTTATTTATTCAGTGATAAATAATCTAGGTTCTAAGTCTTGGATTCACTCAAATAAAAAACACAAATTTAAAAGAAACTGAACGTAAATCCGACATTATTCGCTTAAATCGTCGCAAAATATATTTTTTTCTAAACTAAACATTTTATAAATTTTACTAAAATTAAAATAATATTTAAAAGACAGTTTAAAAAATAATGGAATAAATTAAAGGCTGTTGTAAAAAAAACATATTTTTTTAAGCTTTTAATCAAAAGGAAGAAAAGAAAAAATCAACGCTAAAGCAATAAACAAAATGTATAATATTAATTAAATAAGTCAATGGAAAATACTTACCAGTTGATCCCAGGAACTTCTTTCACAAAAGCTCTAGCGGGACAACTGCTTTCTTTAATATTATCAAAATTGTACGCCGCAAAAAAATGGCATAAATTCACAATAATATGAATTAGAAATAGCTAAACAGTTAGCTCAATTCCAAAAATTAATATTCACTGGGTACAAAGTTTGGAACAAAGGACACTTATACTTCCTAGTCTGAGGAGCTGTGATAGACTGGCGGGAGACCGGGCAAAGCTAGCTTTTATAGTTGCATCTATGGAGGGATGAGGTAATTACACGCCCAACCTGTAGCAGGGAGGCCACCCTTTTACTCCCACTGGACATAGGGTTGCTAGTCATCATTTTACAATTCGATAATTTCTCTAAATCTGTTACATTTATGCAGATTGCATATTTAATATTAGCATTTTCGTCAATAACTTGATTGATTAATTCATCGCTCAATGGACTTTAAATAGAAAAGTTTACTTACATATGATATACCAAAGTAGCTATAATATAATCCTAAAGGTTAACAAACTTTTAAAATAACGCTTTGCGAGATAAGTATAACCTTTAAAATATAATTTCTTATAAAATATATACTTTACTCAAGTCTTTTGCTACCAATGGTAATTTCTCTAAAACTTTAAACTTCCATTACAATATATCTAAAACAGATAGAATCAAAACAATCATAGTATTGATTTCTCAAGATTTTTAAAACATAGCAACAGCAAAATATTTAACGATACTGGTAATGGCGGATAGCTAATTAGTAGGAATTACAACACCATGGAAACGGGACGTGTCAGATTGGGAAAAGGAAAAAGTATTGTATAAACAAATCGTCTATAAATCACGTATATTTTTAGAAGGGTCGTTGTACGAAAATCTTTTGAAGAAGCGTATAATATAGGTACCTTTTAATGGTTTCCAAGATATATCGCTTGGTATGAGGCTTTTCATTAAAAACAACAGAGTATTATACAAAATCAAGTACAAATTATACATATTGGATATCATTTTGTTACGTTTTTAATAAATCTTAATATATATAAATTACGTGTCACGTTGTTTGCGCGATGGACTCCTAAACTACTGAACCGATATCAATCAAATTTGCACACCGTGTGTAGTTTGATCCAACTTAAAAGATAGGATAGCCTACATCTCAATTTATACCCGCAATATTATTTTATTGCAAAATATTTGTTTATTATTTGATAGTCACAATTCTAACAGATGGCGCCGTGTTGAAAGTACCAACGTTTCACATAAGCTACAATTTAATGGCATAACCATGGCATGGTGGTGTTCTCCTACCGTTTCCCTTGAATAGTTTACTACTATGTAATATAACAAAAACCTTAGGCACAGCAACGCTTGGCCGGTCAGCTAGTTTAAATATATAGATAAAATGTATCATTCAAAGCACTTGTTGCACACAACACGATATTCGCAATTGCAGCGACTACTTTATCTTGACAGATTAACTGATCAGTTGCTTGTCAAAGAAATGCAGAAATGTATCTTATCTCGTTACATTATTTATACGTGAACAAAGTAATATAAAATATGCAACAACCCTTAAATAAATAACGATATACCAACTGCGCCATTTATTGATTTTTGATTAATGTTGTAAGCATTTCTTGGTAAAAGCTTACAGATATATATTGTATATAACAGTTTTCAGAGTATGAAAATCCACACGTAGGCGTGGCTAGCTACCACGCCCATTCAATACCATGCCTCTCACACCCAACCCATTCCAAGAAATGTTTTTATTTTCAATGTTATATACATGCGAATGTAAGGTATTGATTTCAATAGAATTACATAACAGCTAGAGTGAGATAGAGATAAATAGAAAAATTGTACCTATAGATGTGATAGATGAAGTATAGATATATTATAGATATTTATATTATATTATAGCCTAATAATATTGTTCTCAATCCCATGCTTAAGTTTCAGGACATTAGATGGACCAAAGTAATATTCTACATTCTGCAATCGCATAAGAAATTACTGCAGAAACAACTGACTGTATGTATATTAATCAAAATATGTCATACTTGTCGTTAAATAAAATACATATTTAAACGTAGTTTAAACACAATTTAGGAAATATTACTATGATATTATCATTCAAATCCAATAAGATTAAAATACAACCATAATAGATATTCCTGACACAATTAACAGCGTTGACCCAGTGACATAGTGCGTCTCTGAATCCGACGGTCATACTATTTTCTTTCTAGGTGCACAATTAACATTTGCACCTACTACTACACCTGAAGGCAAACTGACTTGTCTTGAAACCGAAATATATAGTATTGTCTTTTATTGACATAACCTTTACACATTTAAAGAAAACTCTTTTTGACCGGATTAAATTTATGTATTTATCATTTTATATAAATTTACAATTATTTTATATAATTTTAAATTTAACCGACGTTTCACGTGCTTTACAGCGTGCGTGGTCACGGTGACCGAAATATGTCAGGCAAAAATAAACAATAATTTGATTTCAAATGATCCAACAGCCAGTTGGAATATGGAAAAAATGGATACAAGCTGAAGTGTTGGTCTACATCCGAGGTGTAGGTTGGCTAACTTGTAATACTTACACTTACTTACTTACAAACATGAAAATACAGTCAAGAAGTTTTTCGTAGCGTCCGTCGTAGCACATCAACGACTCGTAGGTAGTTTATAATTTGTAGAAATAGATTAATAGTAGTAGTGTCTCTTATTATTTCTTTATCCTCTATACTATATTCGTCAATTTGGATTAGGGCGCTCCCTAAAGTATGACGTAACGAATTTTTGTTATTTTGTAAAACGTTACGATGCGGGGCGGGGATTGAATTACGCGTTATTGTTAAGAAATTGTCAAAAGTTGCGTGACGTAATACTTGAACGCTCCCTT
Source organism: Pieris napi (assembly GCF_905475465.1). Taxonomy (NCBI): domain Eukaryota; kingdom Metazoa; phylum Arthropoda; class Insecta; order Lepidoptera; family Pieridae; genus Pieris; species Pieris napi. Next base: position 1,054,967 of record NC_062258.1, on the reverse strand, counting down.
AGGGCAGATTCATTTAAAAGTCAGTCCCATATTCAAATATTGTTGTTAAATGACCTAATTAGTAGGTCAGCGACCAATTTTAATCTAATAAAATCATCATTAATAGTATCTAATAAAATCTAGTCTAAAGATTTTTTCTAATTTGGTTATGGATGCCTCTGATTAAAATAGAATAACTGGTAGTAATAGTAAGCCCGCCCACTTGGACTAAAATTAAGCAATGAAACAGACAAAAACGTGTCAAACCTATGCCCATAATTACGGTTCTTTCAGCCACATGAACATTAGGTCCACATTCTAATTATTATGTCAAAATCTCGTCTTGAGCGCTGTCATTATGTCAAATTTCATACAATAAAATGGTTTGAAAGTTGCTGAAACTAGATTTAAGTTTAATTGACGTATTATAGAGCGGGGCACGACTATTTTTGCGATCAAACAAACCCAAATATGTATTGGATTTTGTAACAGAAAATTGCAGGCGACAATTCTTAGTAATGTTTCAAATTAAAAACGATTAGGTAAATCCCAAAAACTTTAATAAAATATGTAACATTAAAAAAAATATATTAGATTATCTTGAAATAAAATCAATCTATCTCATTTAACAGGTCATTTTATATTTTTATTCAACTTAGAAGCATTTAACTTAATTTATTTATTTAAAACAACTTGTGCTTCGTCATAACAGGGATTAAAATGCTCCCGAACTTTAGGCCACCATTTTGCAATGTTCGGAAAGTCCGCCGTCGGATCGAAATCAGGTAGTTCTGTAAAAAGGAATCAAGTACCTATAGTAAGTAGGTGTAAGTCAAACTATAAAGCATTTGTGTAAAATATAATTTATCACCTTTTTGAACCAACTACCAAAGATAATGATTAGATTAAAATTTCTTTGATAATATTAATTATTATGGACAAGTATCCTGATTCTAAAAATATTGTGTATTTCAGTCTAATGCATGCCTTAGGGAAATTACAAAGTTAACCATACAAGTGTTAATTGGATACAAAAGACAAATTTACTGGCACAGCTGGAATTTGAACAAAAAGTTCAGGCAGCTGAGATTTGCATGCTTAAAACACTTGAACAACACTAATATACTACCGCTTATAACCTAAAACATTTTGTCCTATTCTGAGACTTACTTAGTTGATCTAGGTCCACTGCAGCAAAGAGGTCAGCCACACAATAGTGTCACCTGTCACAAACTTATTGCATCCAAGCCATAGTTTATCAAACTCTTCTAGGGCATTTATCATTTTCTGTTTATAGCTGTCTACTTGCTTGGGGTCTGGACTTTTCCTGGTCAAAAGTGGGTTAATAAACTAAAAAATTCATCAAATAAAAAGAAGCCAATGCATAAAATATAGTGAAATAATTCAAATGTATACCGAAGTCATGAAGAATAGGTTACCAGGTAATTTTAAACCAACATGTTGCCATTCTAAATATTCATCCACTCTTGCTTGTCCTTTGCTGTCTTCTGGATATAAAGTTTTGGATATCATGTTCTCTCTAGCAAGATATGTTGTTATGGCAACACTGTAAGAAATTATTATAGCATTTAATTATTATGTAGTTTAACATGCTAGAAGCTGAATAAGCTGATGCATGTCAGCAGATTGAACAAAAACAATATATCTATTAATTTAGTTCTAACCTTTTAATACGGCTGGTATATATCTGCATTTGTTTATTAATATTTTTTTGGGACATTACTAGGTGACTAGACTTTTATATGTAGTAACATGTAACAATTCTTCTCCGTAATATGAAGGGGCTACCTTACTACCTTCTGGAAGGGGCAACTAGTCTTTTTTAAGTATTTTATCTTGTTATTTTGACTTTTAAAAGTGCCTTTTTAAGAGGCCTAATTGAAATTGATTTGACTTTCACTTTTAATTGTTTCTCTGGAATCAAACTTTCTTTATAAACTGGGACTCTGCTATACCGATTTAGTTCTTAAGATCCTCTTAATAAGTCTTATCAAAAAACTCATCATATTCATAGAACTTAATGTTTTATTTATTGAAATTGCAAGCTGCTTATTAAATATTGAAAAGCAATAAAATTATATTAATATAGAAGTAAAAAAATACCTTTCCATTAAAATAAAGCCATTGTGATCAATAGCAGGAATCTTTTTGAACCGGTTAATTGCTTCATACTCAGGCTTTAATTGATGTCCTAAATAAATTTAATTAGATATTGAAATAAATAAACTATAATGATATATAAAGGTTCTGATTACCTTTTCCCATGTCTAACAACTTCTGTTCAAAATTACACTTAGATGTTTTTAACAAAACATACAGAACCCTACAGGGTGGTGACATAAAATCATAGTACAATTTTAAACTCATTTTATATTAACTATTTTGAAATAAAAAGTTAAATGCAGTTAGAAGGTGGTAAAGGCCGATTTACATTATCTTAGTGTTTAGGAGAGTGCTTTAGGATAGTACTTTAGTTGAAACATGTAAACGCTACTTGCTTTAGTAAACGCTACGCTAAAGAACTTGCCTTTCAAGTTGTACTAAAGCACTCTCCTAAACACTAAGATAATGTAAATCGGCCTTAAGAAGTAATTATTTCAAGTTTGGAAGTTGGAACTATGGACTTATGGAGTATTTTTTTATTTTTTTAATAATTTTATGGCCTGGTCATGGTCAACTCGGATATGGTGATGCCGGTCCCCTTTAAGCCAGACTTAGCGAACTTATGGAGTATGGAAATGTGTTAAACTGAACGCAACCACTTAACATTATGTAGTCTGTATCTGTCAATTTAGTCTGTTATAATAATTGTATCGCCCCTCACCCCTGTCTGTTTCAAGAATTATAGCGGTCCGCATCATTGTCTAACTCAGCTGTTTTATTTATTTCTCTTTATTAAATTCCTATTTCCTACTCTAAAATAGTTTGTAACAGGTTATGGGCCCAGACGCCCGGATAGAAATAGGGAAGTAGGATTAATAAAGTGAAAGGCATCACGTTGATGCAAATTGATTGCGTGATACGTCGCGACGTCATATTAATTTTTCAGCTTACAATGGCGGACCCCTGTTTTGCTCAAATTGATCGTTTGGCGGGCCGTGATAATTATCCTACATGGTGTTTTGCGGTGAAAAACTTTTTAGAGCATGAAGATTTGTGGAAATGTGTCGAGACATCGGGCATGGCTTTTACGCTTATCCTAAAGCTAAAATCACCGTTAACCCCAATAACATATATGTGGCCATTCCTGGTCCAACACTTGCTGATTCCGAAATGCCTTCTTGCAGCCATAAACAAATTATGCCTGGTTTTGGTCAGGAACTCGGATATGGTGATGCCGGTCCCCTTTAAGCCAGACTTAGCCAACCAAATTTTGTCCTTGTCACAGTGTTCCCTTAGCTTAATTAGTACAGGGCCAGGCTTATCATCACGTTTTATGCCCACTCTGTGACACCGACTAAAACTAGCTTCACTTACATTAGGGCATTTGAGCAGAACGGATAACATGTTAGCAATTGTCCCTGGGTTCTCATCCTTAGACTCATTTATGCCATGCAACAACAAACACTTACGCCTGCTGCGCATTTCCTGCTCCTCTTGCACCTTAAAAAGAATTTCCATTTGAGCCTGGAGATTCTTGAGACAGAACAGTACTGAGCTTTTGAATGCCTCAAACTCCCTAGTTAGTGGTGTTTGCTCGAGGGATGGAGACCTTTCCTGTGCTGCCGAGAGCCGCTGCTGGAACTCATCCATTTTGGAGGACACCATTACAGACACATCCATCAATGACTTTTTTAGTTCTTCCATAATAATTGAATAGGTTGTTGAGAAATAAAAGATGAAGGTAGTTTACAACAAGAAAATTCTACTTTGGGATAATTATTGTTATCAGAAGGATATAATTAAGGAAAAATTAGCGATTCATATGCAATACAATACTAGTACATCACTAACAGTGTAAGTAATATAATTTGAGTTAAAAAACTATTTTTAATTAGCACAAAACACAGAGATACACCAATGCGTGTTTACACTACCCACACAAATATGACTATTTAGTACTTTCATTGTTGAAAATATAATACCTATCTATGTTATGTGGCATAGCCTATTACAATAAATATATAAAAGATAGCACCAGTTCTTGCAGAACAGAAGTATAAGTGAAATACCCGAGTTTCTAGAACTTTCTCAGAATAGGGCGTGTTCTTAACATGCTTATAAAGATGGCTTGTCTAAAGTGACAATCACAAATTATATGACTTTCCTACTTATGTTAATATTTATCTCTTGGCAAATGTTGTTAAATATTTCACTGACTTCTGTAGGTCTCTGGGTTAAATTTTTTAGAGACAAGTAGAAGAGATGATTGCCGTCACTTGGGTTGCAAGGCGATAAATGAGGAAAAGAGAGCCAAGTCAAAGTCAAAAATCATTTAATCATGTAAGTAACACAATGTACACTTATGATGGTAAAAAAAATACTTTAAATGCTTCTAATTTTACATTCTCAAATCAAGGGCGTAGAACGTAGAACGAGAAGAACTGGCAATAAACTCTCCGCCACTCTTTTGAAGAGAAGAGAAGAGAAGCTGGCACTACTCTTAATTAACCGATTGTGGAAAAGCTGTTTAATAGACTCAGTGTTAATTTTCCTGTAGATATTAAGTTAATTTTTATTCGGACTAGATTACAGTTTCCTCTTTGTTCTGTGTATTTTTTATTTTTTTTTTATATATATAAGTTCTAAAACATACGTTATTGTCTCTTGTCTCAATGTTCGTTTCAATACTCCTCCGAAACGGCTCGACCGATTCTTATATTCGTAAGTATGAGAGTCAGCATACAAAAATACATACAACCCTTAATTGTCACCCCTCTACAATCAACCCCTATTTTTAAAAATAGTAGATAGTTATTTTTATTGAACAAATAATGTTTCCTGGAAATAATATACATGGCAAAACAACGTTTGCCGGGTCAGCTTGTAATGTATAATATTTTTCTCCTAGATCGAGAATGCTTCACAATAGTAACCTCTACTCCATTCATTAAGATGAATTGTGAAGAACCTTTGTCGCTGATCGTACAGCTAACAGCTACTATAGTATAATACTCAATAATTATTCATACAATAGTCCAGCTTCACTGGTTTCTGGGGTTTAACGCCATCTAGTGGCGATTAGCGCGTCCAACACGTGATTTCACGAAATTATTTTGCTTTAATTTTAGATAAAAATACTAAAAATACTTTAAGGATTTCTTGCCTCCACTGTGAAAATAAAAATCTAATTTCCTTATTTAAACATGTATAAGGTTCTGGTTATCTGGTGTGGCGGTGGTACGCTGTTTACTAGATATATTTTTTACAACATAAGGTACAAGAACTTTTACACCTACTTTTTAAGTATAAGAAGTTTGAACCAAACATTCCAAATTTCTAATATGAGTCCAAACCAATACGATTTAGGGTCCTTCAAGAGCGTAGAGATTTCCAAAAGGCCGGCAAAGCACTTGCTAACCTTCTGATTGTGTGTAGGGGCAGCGGACACTTGACCTCCAGCCCGTTTACCCTATGTTTTGAAAAAAAGTTTTAAAGTGTATTTTACTTAATATAGGGTATTTCAACAAGAAGTTTGTTTTTCAATTGTGGCAACACCGAGAACGTGATAGTTTTGACATTTAGTTTTTGGCGGTATTCGTAGCAGGTGCTTTGGCAATTATTACAATGAATTCAATTTCGCTCGAAAATCGCATTAAAATAATTCAAATCCACTATAAAAATGGTGGTTCTGTTAAAGTTACATTTCGTAAAATTCGTGATATTTTCGGCCAGCATAATCGTCCTTCTGAGACCGCTGTTAAGAATTTGGTCGCGAAATTTGAGTCGACAGGCTCGGTACAAAATGTGCCAACAGAAACACGTGTTCGACCGGGTCGTTCAACAGAAAACATCGCCGCCGTGAGCCACAGTGTTGAAGAAGATCAAAATTTGTCAATTTCACGACGTTCTCAACAATTGGGGTTATCCAAAAGCACAACATGGCGAATTTTGCGAAAGGATTTGGCTTTGAAGCCTTACAAGATTCAACTGGTGCAGGAATTAAAGCTGATCGACCATTCAAATCGCCGCAGATTCGCTCAGTTCATTCAGGAACAACCTGCTGGTTTTTCTGAAAAAATCATTTTTTCAGACGAAGCCCATTTTCATTTGTCAGGGTACGTCAACAAGCAAAATTGTCGCATTTGGGCTTCTGAAAATCCTAAAGCAATTATTGAGAAGGCTTTGCATACTCAACGTGTTACTGTGTGGTGCACTATGTGGTCTGGAGGCGTGATTGGGCCGTTTTTTTTCGAAGATGAGGCTGGAAATGCGGTAACAGTCAATGGATCACGGTATCGCGAGATGTTAACCACTAAATTTTGGCCTATTATTGATGACATGGATATCACTGAAATGTGGTTTCAACAGGACGGTGCCACATGTCACACAGCCAATGAAACGATCAATTTATTGCAAACCAAATTTCCCGAGCGCATAATTTCGCGAAATTCAGCTGTTAAGTGGCCAGCCAGATCGTGTGATTTAACACCACTGGATTATTTTTTGTGGGGCTATGTTAAAGACAGAGTCTATACGGAGCCAATCGAATCGATTGCAGCCTTAAAACTCAAAATCCGTGATGTGATTAACGAAATAGACCCTCCATTTTGCCAAAAAGTGATTAAAAATTTTGATGAAAGAATCAACATCTGTCAGCGTGGTCGTGGTGGACATTTGCCAGATATCATTTTTCATTCATAATTGCCAAACTTTTCTCTTTGTAATACAATAAAAATTTTATTCATTTTCCTCTAAATTCTTTGTTTTATTTTGTTTTAGAAAACAAAGTTCTTGTTGAAAAACCCTATATAAACCTCTGGACTTTATTTTAGCCGTGTGATAATCGAATGAAGAGAACCATTTATTTAGTAACGGCATACCTACTACATACATTATGACTCAAAAGAACATACAGTATACTTATAGAAAAATGTATTAACATTGTAGAAATTTAAAAAATCTTTTTAAAATTATATTTACTGCCAGTTTTCAAATCAAGGTCGTAAAGCGAACGAGAGGAACAGGTAATAAATTTTCCCACACTCTAAGTACTATTACTAGTTAAGAAATAATCTTGGGCTCTTTGGTTTTAATTAACCTAAAACAAGAGAAGTCCATCAAGTGGCGATTCGTGAAACTGACTAGTTGAAAGGGAATACGGAATACTAAACCGGAGCACGATGTGGACGAAATACACTTAGTTTAGTCTTAGCTTTGACTAAGTATTCTCCTACAAAAAGTGGATAAGATTTGTTAAATTTACGTTAAGAAAGTTTTATTTAAAAGTATAGAAAACTGATTATGTCTCCTTTGAATAAACTTAAAAAGATATGCAGTGGCATCTATTGTTGAGTAGCTACGAAGAACATAAATATAATAATTGACATATAATGACGTGATTGTCATTAAACGTCATAATAGCTTGATATTTTTTAATTTATTTGTTTGAATTTAAATTAATTACATCAATTTAATAAAAGGCTTGCTTCATAAGCTTATGAATGCACTGCTGTGTAAAGCCATCTTTGATTCAGTAGCGTATAGTAAAAATACGTACCGTGTACCATCTAGTAAACATTTTATTATAAGTCGTATACTTTTGTATCAAACAGCTAGATGTCGCTTAATCATGATTAATATTTGGCATAATACGGCAAATATAAATACTGTTTCTGTTTTTTTACGTATTTAGCCAGAGAAAATGTGAATTTTAATTTGAAATCAAATAAAAACTAACATTTTCTTATGCAAAAAATCAGGAACCTGCTAATCATACACAAATTGACAACATTAAAATTTCAATAAATGAATATGACATTGACATTCAAATATTCAGATTTCAGTGTGCGCCGTGTTACATTAAAAAAGGGCGACTTATTTAAATTCAAAATTCCAATAATATTTGTTTGATCTTCGATCTTTTTTCACACGAAATGTTTTAAATTGAACGAAAGTATTAACATCTCTTAAAGTTGTGAAAAAGAAATCAGAACCATGAAGGACCATTTGTACGCACTCGGAGTGACCTGCATCCAACTTATCCAATATTGGTAATATTATTGATTTTTCCTTTGTGTCGCTTTTTGTTTAGTAAAAATTAATGGATATATATCTGAGAGACTGACGTATAACAACAACCCTTTTTTTATGAAAGTGCTGCCATAGACCCAACTGGAGGCTGAAAATTATATCAGGCTTCACACTCACTGATAATTATTTTATTATTATTTTTCTATATATTTTTTAAAGTCTTCTATAATGGCTGAAGGTCACCTTTTTTGTTTAATAATATGGCACAAGAAGTGTTACGATAAACTTAATCAGTTTTAGAATATCATTGGCATTCTAAAGTCTAATACCGGTTTTACCTATTTAAACAATTATGCACTTTCTGAAATAGATACTTATTATCACATATGTACCAAAAAATTTATAACATGTACTTATTATATATAGATTATGCTCCATTCTTAGAGCAAGTAAACAATTTCTACAATCCAAACAATGTACTGGATATATTATTCCCAGTTATATCATTCGTGGACTCTGTATTTGCTTCACAACTCTTACTTGTCACATCATTCTTTGGCTGGCTAAATTGCATATTGAAATGGTATGTAAAAAATATTTTCGATAACCATATAATATGGTTTTAAACAAATATTATTAAATACAGTCAACAAACATACAACTCTCCATAATTTGAATTTTTTTCCATCCCTTGAAAAATCATCGCTAAATTGAATAAATCAATGTTATTTGGTCACCTAAGCAATTTTAAATTGATGGAATGGTATCTTGCTCATCAACATACGATAATTATTATAAAAATTTTATTCTTTGTAGAATTTGAAGTCTTTTAATGTACAGACCAATCAATTTTTTTTATAAATTCTTTTCGCAAAGATAGACAGATCTTTGCCAAATTGCACTTCTTTTCAAAATAAGATTTGTTAATTGTTAATAAACAAAACACGAATTTTGATCAAACTCTTATTTTCTTCAATCCCCTCCCTCTCATGTTTATTTAAACTCTTGGTCATTTTAAATTTATCTGTGGTCCCCTGGAGTATCAAATTATTGTGAGTCAACTGTACTTTCAATGGCATTGTGCCAATACAAAGATTTTTTTTTGGAGCATGATGTAAACAAATTTCTACAAGTTTTTTTATGTTTTCAAGTAAGTCTTCTGTGTTAACCAATTCAAAACCACATGTTTAAGCCTAAATCAAATCTCAGCAAAACTACATACCCACCCACATAGGCCGTATTTTGTTAAATCGGGTGATGTATTCCTGTTCTAACAAATATTAATTTTTTTTGGCCATGGACATTATCAATATCTTTCTCAAATTTTTTCAGGTGGTTCCTAGAAGACCGACCATACTGGTGGGTCCAAGAAACAAACTACTATATAGGATCTGAAAGACCTAAGTTGTTACAAACATCTCAAACATGTGAAACGGGGCCAGGAAATCCTTCTGGGCATACAGCTACTGCAGCTTCCGTTCTAGTTCTTGCTATTATGTGGATTTCTCACATTTTTAATGATCGGTAAGCAATATTAACTTTAGAAGACAGGTCCTATTTATGTACAATCAGGTAAAAGAAATGTCTGAACATAATAAATGAAATTATTTTCAGCAAATGGAAGACATCTCTTTGGAAGTATGCCGTATACCCACTGTTTGGAAGTTTACTGATTAGTGTGATGTTGGCAAGGATGTATATAGGGACACACTTTCCACACCAGTGTATTGTAGGAGGGATGATTGGTAATATATGCTTATATTATAAATTTAAAAAAATATTTTATGTATAACTATAAAATTATTGAACCGAACATAAAATTATTTGTGTATAATGCGTAACATATGGTACACAATATCACAACAGAAAATTATTTCTTTTAGATAGCTATCACTTGGTTTTGTTGAATATTGTGTTGTCTTAAGATTGAGGTTCTTCGCCATTTATTAAGGAAGCTAGTCCCTTTTAAAACCTACATGAAGCAACTACAGCTGAAGGTTTTAATTTGTGCTAATCTCTGAAATTCCAGAGAACCAATTCAATTTGTATCATCATATATGTTCAGATTACTCCACAATGAAACCATGGTGAGCTTTGATATTGAGTCACTATTTACAAACTTACCACTAAATGACTGCCTAGATATCATTGCAAAAAGACTTAGGATTATGTAGATATTGTAAAACACTGTCTCACGTCAGGATACTTAATGGGTTGTGGCCACCATGGGTTCTCCAGTGTCACCTATAGTCGCTGACATCTTCGTGGAGGACTTTGAGGAGAGAGCTCTGGCCAATGCCCCGGTTAAACCTCGACTGTACAAGAGATATGTCGATGACATGTTTGTAGTACTCCGCAATGACAAAATATCTGCATTTCTAGCACATTTAAATTCAATACACAATAACATTAAATTTACTGTTGAACAAGAAACCAACAACCGTCTGCCCTTTTTAGACATTTTAATTATACGCAAAGCAGATGGCACACTAGGTCACACAATACACAGAAAGGCAACCCACACAGACAGGTACCTCAACCACCACCGCCTCCGACCACCCTTCACAACTGCTTTCTGTCGGTAAATGTTTGTTCCAGAGAGCCCAACGTCTTTGTGATGCTGCCCACCTCGAGGAGGAACTACAGCATGTCAAACAGGTGCTACACCGAAACAAGCTGCGCGTCCCCCGGCTGCATCACAGAAACAATAACAAGACACAGGTAAAGGGAGTTACAGATAGAATTAGCCGGATCCTAAAACGAGCTTCTATTCTCATACAATTTTCAAGCCGCACAAGAAGATTCAGCAATTTCTATTTTCATCCTGCAGAAGAGGGCTATTCGTGCAATCTTTAATTTAAAATGTAGGGAATCTCTTAGAGATCAATTCAAGGAAATTAATATACTTACCTTTCCCTCGCAATATATTTACGAAAATATTATGTATGTATACAAAAATAGTGATAAGTTTTCTAGAATAGAACATACGCACAATGTTAATTCCGTGTGGAACAAACGCAGGCTGCAATTTCCCCGTACTAGACTATCTAAAGTTAGTAATTCTTTTTTGGGAAAAGGAATACTCTTCTTTAATAAAATCCCAGAGGCTCTTTTATCTCTGCCTTTTAATAAATTTAAGAAATGTATTAAAGAAAAGCTGTATAAAAAGGCTTACTATAAAGTTAACGATTATCTAGTTGATAATACTTCTAATTAATTTGCGATATTTGTTTTAAAATAAGTGTTGTTTGATGATTTGCTATTTTAAAAGAGTACCGAGAGTTTTTTACGCCGGCTTTTTCTCTCGGCCTACACCCTCTGTCTTCTTTGCCGATGAGTAGGGATACCTACAAATTCAAATTTAATGACGTGGAATAAGTAATTTAACGTTTAATTTAATTCCTTAGACCAATCAAAAGTAACACCCCGTTGCAAGATGCACGTATATACAAACTGGATTGCGACTGTGGCCTGTCTTACATAGGGCAAACTAAACGCAATATGTCCAACAGACTCAAAGAACACATTGCGACACACAAAATCTGCCTGAAATTGTCAAACACCTGGGATCCAATAATGTCCAAATTAAAATCTCAAAATAAACAATCCGCGAAAATAGAGGACACCGTGAGCCATTTCTGCCAAAACCCTCCATCTTTTAGTCGATACCAACTCCGGGCAAATAAATACAGATAATGCAACTTTTTCTACAGCTGTGATACTTTTTTTGACATTCAACACCTTTTGTCTTCATTCACCGTGACCACGCACTCTGTAAAGCACGCGAAACGTCGGTTAAATTTAAAATTATGTAAAATAATTGTAAATTTATAGTAATACATAACTTTACATTTTAAAAGTTTGGTGTGGCAATGTACAATTAAATCCGGCAGCATTTCCTCGCCGTATTCACGGCTACTATCTATCAGGCGCGAACTTAAATCTTGCATTAGCGCCTGTGTACTTGAACCCTACAGCCCAGGGGAACAAAATCAAATAATTATATCATTTATTATACATAATACACAACAAGCGAGAACTGTGCCCGCTTACCATTTTCCAGCGTTTCCAAGCTTTCTCTTTATGTGCCAATCTCATGTTTTCCATCTCCACGTGCTGAGTGCTCGTTTGAATAAATAAATGAGAGAAAATACAACGGAACTATAATAATCAAACAAATGAAGTCTGGCTAAATATCGTTCTCCTATGAGATAACTAAAATGTTCATTCTGTATTATAGTAGATAAAGTTTTATTTTGTTTTACTTAGAATAGTTCAATGGAATTATTAAGATTGATCTTGCAAAATAGAAGTATATCTAGTAAAGGCGGATTAGCATTTTATTTATTTCTGACGGCCACGACGCGACGTCCCGTACCTACGCCGTCTTTTACGATAAACATTTTATGCGATACCACAAGAATACTTGATGGGGCGCATTTCGTTATAAATCTTTATCTTATGATTTCATCTTAAGTCAACGTTAGTTGAAATATGATATTGCACAATTTCTAAACAATAAAATTTAATCAAGTCTGTGTATTGTTTGGATCAATTACTTCCATAAACGTCAAGCTATTGTGTAGATTTCACACCTTTCAACAAATATGATGTCTAATAAATCAAGCCTTTAGCCTGGCAAAGTTTACGGCATTACTTTCCTTTAAGCGTATCTAAGTAATAATAACACGTTTTATTACTTTCATTAATTACATTAATTATTATAATACCAGTGGCGTAACTATACCATCTGGGGCCCGTGGAAAAATCAGTAAAAATCGTCACGTTGTACTCAGTTCAATTTTAATAAACTTTGAGATTTTCAGCGTACTCAATTACACGTTGTATATGTCCCACTAAGGGCTATAGGCCTCCTATCTTAGGCGAGAGGGAATCTGAAGTCCCCACGGTAGCCCAATGCGTATTGGAGACTTCAAATTCATTCATAGAACATAATATCTCAATGCATTCATAATAATACATAATAAACATTAAAAGATAGTGTTCAATAATAGCTCTCTAAATTTTTTTATTCCTAATACTAACGCCATCTTTCGGAATTTCTTAAAACCTCTAGCATAAATTGCAATTGCAATTACTAATACTTCTTACTTTACAGCCCGCACAATAATAACAAACTAAAATTTTTTTAAATTAATTTAATAGCGCATGGTAATCAGTAATCACCACAGAAAACAAAATCACTGAACATTTTATTCAATACCAACAAATACGGTACCTAAGTTGTAAAAAGCGATATCTAGCATGTTCTTACAATATTAATAAGGTTTTAGATTTGTATTTGCGATAGATGGCTCCTTGTAGTTTCATCATGCTTTCAAATGGCATTGAATTCAAATAATGCTACTTAAAAAGCGACTAAACTTGTTGATTAATTAGCAACCAGTTAATTTTTTTTATTTTAATAATTCTTAAAGTAAATTAGTTTTTTTACTTGTCCTAATTTTAATATAACTATGTATCAGATTTTTATATAGTATGATTATTTTTACTCTAAGCAAAAACTGTTTATGAATATATCCATTATAAAGACGGCTCCAGACTCTCGCAAGGCGCCTCTTGGTGAGCGGAGACTACACGAGTGGTAGCCATCCAAACTCTCGATTTATTTAGTTGCTCGCTACATCAACAAGATGGACGTTATTGAAGTAAATGCGTAAGCTACTTTATGTGCCTATCAATATTATAATGCCTTACGTTTATATCATTAATATAAATAAAAATTATGATACCGGTACAAAAATAATTAATTTGAAGCTTATTTCTTAGGTGTAAATTGTAATCTAATAGTCACCATTAATGTTACCAGTGCATTAAGACAAGCGATTGCATGTCTCCGTGGAGTTTGATTGAATCTGGCGTTCCGCAAGGTGGCGTACTTTCTCCTCTTCTTTTTGCTATTTATATTAACTCCTTAACTTTCCGTCTTTCAACCAATTTTCATTTATACGCCGATGATCAAATCTACGTTCAATGATCTCCCACAAGCCATACAATCTACTAACTATGAGCTGGCAAAGATAGTTGACTGGAGTAAAAACTTTGGTCAACTAATCAATCCCAAAAAGAGTAAAGTAATAATTATTGGCAGCCCTTATTTCACGACGAGAATTGATTGGGCCAGAGTACCTCCTGTACATATCGACGGTGTGACTTTAAATTTTAGCCGTACGGTAAAAAATTTGGGGGTTTTAATTGAACAAAATTACTAAGACATCGAAGGATACTGGAGGTTCCTTCGATGTCTTAGTAATTTTGTTCCCTTTAGTACTAAAACCTCACTGGCTAAATCTATTGCTGGATCGTCTCCAAAATTTCTGTATCCGATTTATATTCGGTCTAAGAAAGTACGACCTCTAAATAAATAAATATCTCTGCGTTCCGTAAGCGGCTAGGCTGGTTTCCCCATTCGTCAGCGACGCGATGCTCATGTTCTCCATCTCTTATATTCTATCCTGTTCAACCCTAAAACTCCTTTCTATCTCAAAAATGATTTCAAATTTTTGGGATCCCATAACTATAGCTTACGCTCTTCCGAAAACTATATCCTTGAAATCCCGTGTCATAACTCCTCCTTTGTTGGCGAGTCCTTAAGGTCTCTGCAGTTAGGCTATGGAATTCACTTTCAGTGCCTATTCGCTTAGCTCCTTTTCTATCTTTAAATTTCTTCTGTACAAACATTACCTGTCCACATCGTATCCCTAACTTTAATAATACCTACTAAATGACGTGAGACTGATCTTAAATTAAATTATGTGCACTTTTTATTATTAGGTATTAATTTTTTTCATGTGTCCATTATTAGTTTGTTTTCTCAACAACTATATGTAATACATGTATTTTTGCACTTCTTGCCTACCTTATGTAATTTAATACTTTATTTTTTCTTTTCTCACAGTGGTTGCCTGGAAGAGATTGCTCGAAAGCTATTAGGCCGCCAGTTGCTCTCCTTGATGTTTAATTATGTCAATTGTACTATATTTATGTATATGCAACAAAGTGTTAATAAATAAATAAATGTTTTTTAGTGTTTAACTTCTGTATAGGTATATTAAATTCCATGCTTATCCGATCCCTCTATTCAATTTCAAATGATTGATTCCATTTGATAAAATTCTATGAAAGCCATATACAACTCGTTACTCCTACGTCCTTAGAGTCCTTAACAACAAAGTGAGTGAGCGCGCCAATATGGTTGATCCTCTCGCCTCGTTTCTCGAGCCCCAAAAACCATGCAAAAGTGGAGCGGCAGCGCGAGGGGAGGCCACACGAAAGAACACGAGCGCACCGTCCAACTACAGCGCCCACGTCTTTACGCTTTGGTGAGAGTGTGGATGGGGGTTGATAATTAAGCTTAATCTAAAAATGCATATAATTTCCACAACTGCAGTTTCTGATAAAAACTTTCTTCATTTTCATTTAATAAGGAATTAGGAATCCATCATCTACCAAACACGTTTTTTTTTTTTTTTTTTGTGTATTGTCCATATCCTAAAGTACTTTAATACGGTATAATAATTAATTTGGTTACGTAGGCGATAATTCTAGTATTAAAGTAATAGCTAAATAAACTTTTCAACTGTAAATAATGTAAGTAACACTGTCCTGAATAATACAAATAATGAACTGGAGAGAACTGGAGACAATATTTTTGACACCACATCCTAAGAAGTATTATATTTCAAAGGAACTGCGGTATAGTCAAAAGCATAGAGTGTTGACTTAGCAGTACGTACGTGATTTTCAACCTTGAGACCATGCATTGGAACCCCGGTTGTGATGATATTGCTTTTTTATGTGCGTGAAATTGGTTGGTGATAACACATTAGCGGCGTTACACCAAAAAGACAACGGCATCTTATAAGATTAGCATGACTGTTTTAATCATAACTGCCATGGTAACTCACTTTTCGCTATCGTTTATCGTAGTAGCGGTAAATCGTTACATCAGAGCGCATGCGTGCCACCATCGATCCATAGGACCCTCCGACAAAACGAATCACTTTACTTCGCGACCACCAACTGTTGAGTATCATCGCGTAGACCCGGATCATTCTCATATCGTTCATAAAAAAGGTGCATGTACCTCGCTGTGGCGTTAATCATTATAATTGCGAGTTTGGTCAAACTCAAAGTAAGTCTTTTTTTATAATACCTCAATCCTGCATCTGTGTGTTTAGGTCCGTAGCAAAGTACTTACCTATAACCCCTGTTAACAATGAATTTTTATGATTTCTGTTCTGTTCTGAAGTTTTATTTTCAAAATGAATATTACCTTTGTACCCTAAAAACAAAGTTTATTTAATTATTACAAGTATTTTATTGAGCTATTCCGTACCTTCTAAAATCTCTTTCAATTTCCTAAAAAAAATCTTTACACGTCACTTTGAACTTACCTATGTTTATAAAAACTAAGCAACAAGTGATCATTTTATGACCGGACACGTTAATCTAAATAGGATTCTCATCGTCTTTATTTTTATGTAATATATAAATCACCTTTTAAGATATACATATTTATTAAAACAAAGACAATTAATTAATTATTATTATTTTGCTATTTCGGGACCGACATAACTTCATTATATGTGCGTGTGTGTGTATACTGAGTAATAATTTTAAATGTACTTGTGTATTTTATCGATAAAATTTTGAATGTTATTCAAAATTAGCTGAGCCTAGATTTGCTAGGATCAGGGCTTGCACTTGCGCTGTGCACTATCCCAGACTTGCATACAGCGCAGGTCCGATTATATATTGATTTTGATGCAAGTGTAATTCGTGGCGTGGCATTATTTATCGGTACCTATTCAAATGCCACGTTAGCAGAAATGCTTGGTAACATCAGCATTTTAATGCATATATGTTTAGTTAATTTAATCGATACTAATATTAAGAAGCTTTTTTTTATGTTTCTAACAAAAAAAAATTCAAAACTAGTGTATCGATTCCAAAACACTATTTTGCAATGATTATTAAGTGAATTTGATACTTTTATATATACGTAAAAACCCTTTTCTTTTAAAGTTGTCCATACACCAAAATGTATTTAAAATTCTATATTATGCTAAGTAATCGTTATCAGCTCATTAGTAAAACATTCGCGAACGTAGTTACGGTAGAATCGATACCTCATTTCTATTTTTACACTAATCATTACTCAGAACAAACATTTAAAGTCAAGGAATAAATTTTAGAACTTGTCGTACAATCCATACCAAACTAATATTATTTTGAGGAAAGTTTCAGGCTTGTAACGAATAACTCTTAGAGTGAGATCTATAGAGCGCACTTAGACTTTGCTCAGACTTAACTATCGAGTTAAGACACAGTCGGTATTTATAGAGCAAACTGCGAATCTCTCCGAGTGTTGGCTTAGCTTAATCTCAAGTCCACGAAATCGACGACTTACCAAAAACTTTGACTGTAAGCCTAACAAAAATAATGGCACAAAATTTGCTTTACCATCATATCTTTTACTGGACTTTTTATTTTTGTCGGTTTTTAATGAACGGTGTTGCCATTTTATATCGGAGTTCCATATACTTTGGGAAAAATAGAATTTGAATTCAAAGAAATGATAAATGATCTTGATAAATACCTATGAAATACATGAAATGAAATAATTACACATTATTATGGTATTTATTGTTGTTTATTTATATTATTTATGTAAGTGTTCAAACCCCATTTTTGAGAAATCTTAAAAATAACTGGTGTGATATTGTATGTCACCTGGCAGCCCTGGCATATTATAGTGACAACGAAATTCAAACTATAACCTAACCGATGTCTGTCGCTTCACATCTGTTATTTTCGTTTCCCTGAATCTTCTACCATTTATTACCTGACCACACTAAAAAATTTAGATAGAAGTGGAACATATGAAATTAAAAAATCAGTTAGAAATAGAATTTCTTCAACAAAAATATAAATTAGTATTAGAAATTTACAGTTAAAAAAAGAATCAGAAAATAAATGATTAAAATGAAACAAGTTTTGTTTTGATATTCTTTATTACCAAAGCAATTACATAGTTAAATTGTTCAATCACAGATTGCCGGAATGCTAGGCCTGTAGGAGATCTTTCATTGTTTCTGTGTTACTCAACTTCTGGTGTCAGCAAGGTCACCATCGTAAGCATCCCCTCTCTGTATACCTATATTATGCAATACAGCACAAACTATAATTATATATAACTAGTATTTGTCAATTTTGACTGTAGTCCTAGCTGTAAACATGGAAATTTCCTTTTCCACACTCCGAAAAACCTTTCAACAATATGCCTAGTTCTTATTTGAGAATAATTATAATTATTGTCAGCTCTTGTAATTGGATTTAAAAGTGTTGTTAACATGAAGTTAAGTGCTGGATAACCGCTGTCACCTACTAAAACTCCTTCTAGTTCACCATTTAGCAGCCTTTTGCATACGCCTGGCAGTTTCTAAATATCCTGCTGTCGTGTGAACTGCCAGGCCACCTAGTCACTATATCAAAAATTTCCATATCAGGCCCTATTATTGCTTGCACATTTACAGAAAATTACCCTTTTTTATTTCTGTATGCTTCAGAGTGAGCGATACCTTTGGGTCTATTAATTTTTATATGGGTGCAGTCAATAGCTCTGATTATACTGTTTAGGCCATGGTGAGTATTAGATCTTCCTAATTCTTCAAACTTCCTTTTGGCTGTGTTCATATTTCTTGGAAAATTTACAAATCTAGGAATTTATAAATCTTTTTATCGGGCTTAAAGCTTGCACGCCTGTTGGCCGACCGCTCAAAAATAATGTTTTAGTTATTTTTTTGAAGTGAATAAGTTCTTAGTAATGAAGATTACGACATTACATATAAATATTATTTCTTTTATACAACAGAGAAGGTATCGGGTACATGCATCTATAGCGATAGATCCAAATCAAAATTCTAGATTACCCGAAAAAAATTGCCTTTTTTCGAATCAGCATATCCGACTAATCTGTTAGCAGTGTGCGCGCCCAGCTTCCGCGCAGTTTGCCATCCAACTTATTTGTCAAATAACTTGATACCAGATAACTGATGTAATAAAAATTTTCATACTTATTAATATTCATTAACAGTTCGATTAAGCTATAAAAAAAAATTCAGTTTGCGGGGGCTCTTTAACTACGGAGCCGATTTTAAAATTGCTACATTATCCCTTAGTATGCTGATTTTTTTCACAAAATTAAAAACATAATCAAACAAACAAAAAGTCATTTAATCATTTAGGTACAATTTGTACACTTATGCATGTCAACTCCCCATCTTATAGCGGCACTAGTGCCCACACATTGTCATCGTCTATGAAATCCCGAACAGTGTAATATCCTCCCTTTGTTAGGGTTTTCTTGATGCAAAGCTTAAACTTATATATCGGAAGTTTGGTTACACGGTCCAGAATCTTGTTAAAAATCTGTATACATTTTCCCATAAATAAGTGAGCAGGTTTATGAAGACTGAAAGCTGGAAAATCAAGTCTATTCCTACTTCTTGTGTTTAAATTGTGACAGTCACTGCGCTTTATAATTTTATTTAACACGTACATAATACTTTCATACACATACAACTGTTAAAATACTGATCTCTTTAAATAATTCTCTTAGCGAGTCACGCGGTTTTAATTTGTATATATAGCGCGTATTGCTCTTTTTTGTTAAACAAAAATATCTTGAATATCGGCCGTTGAGCCCCACAACAACATACCATATGTCATAACACCATGGAAGTAACTGAAGTATACAAGCCTCGCCGTTTCGACATCAGACAACAATCTAATCTTTCTTATCGCAAAAGCAGCCGATAGGTTGGTAATATGAGGCTTCCATTGCAAACGAGAATCTAGATTGAACCCTAAAATACAGTTGAATCAACACATTGAATTATTTCCTCATTAATATTAATATTTGTACTGACCTGTTTTATATTAGACAAAGAAAATTTTATACATTTTGTTTTATTAGAATTAAGTAACAAGTTATTATAAGTAAACCAACACATAACTTGGGAAAGGGCATCATTCACCTCGTCAAAATTAACTGCTTTCCTACTGATTTTAAAAATAAGAGATGTATCATCTGCAAATAATACCGATTTACATAAGTTCTTTACATAAAATGGCAGGTCATTTATGTAGACAAGAAAGAGCCCCAATATTGACCCCTGAGGAGCACCAATGAGAATTGGAGCTCCTAAAGACTCTGCTTTATTTATAACCACTTTTTGTAATCGGTCACTCAAGTATGAATTTATTATTTTTATTGAGTTTGCTGAGACGCCATAATACTGTTATTTTCCCAATAATGTTTTACGCTCTACACAGTCAAAAGCCTCGGACAGGTCACAGAAGACAGCTAAAGCATCCTGTTTATTTTCCCAGGCATCGAATATTTGCTTCGTGAGCTCCACACCCGCATCCGTACTACATCTACCCTTAGTTAAACCGAATTGTCTATCATTAAATAGTTTATTTAATCTAAAATGTGAAAGCAATTGAGTATGAATAATTTTTTCAAATATTATACTTAGAGTCGGTAAAATTGATATAGGGCGGAAATTCGTGGGGCCGATTTGTCTCCAGACTTAAATAAAGGAATAACTTTACTGTATTTCATGAGATTGGGAAAAACCCCATCGTCAATACATTTATTAAAAATAATCGTTAGATAAGGAGAAATATTTCTAATTATTGGTGCTATTACAGCTACTGATATGCCCCATAGATCTTCTGTTTTCTTCTTATTCAACGATCTAAATGCCTTTACAATAGAATCCGTGTTAATTTTATGAAAATCGAATGTACTACTATTTTTATTTGTGCTAGACGTTAAAAGTGAAAGCGCGAATTGCGTAGATGAATTCAGTTTACTAGTGATTCTTGCATTAGTCCAGTCATTTAAACTTAAATTAGGTAAGAATCTCGAAATTCGAGATACCCAGCTGTAAGTCTGTAAATAGTTGTATATTGACACCCTAAAAGTTGTCTCAAAACCTACATATTATGGTAGGGTGTAAGCAACTATTCAATTTCAAGGTCAAAGGTCACAAAAATCGTTTTTTTGCGCTTTTTTTTGGAAATATCTCATTTCCTATTGTTTTTTTGCTATTTGTATGTATGATCAATATTGTAGAATACAAAATTCTCTACAAATTTTGTCGAAAATTTTTTTTTATACGGTGAACCGCTTTCGAGATAGAGAGCGCGCGGTCACAGCATCACTTCAGGTCAACCGGCAGAGCGTATGTGCACAACTCGCTGGAACTGCGTACGCATAACTGGAGCAGTCGTCGCTCTTTCTCCGCAGATGGCAAACCGCAGTGCACGAATTCGTTGAGGGTTTAAGCGAGAGCGGATTCGAGAGCAGCAGTCAGCCAGTGGTTAGATCATCGTGTGACGTGTGTGTCGTCCTTTCATTCAACCGTGAGAGTGTATGTTACAGACGAGTTAGGTATGAAGAGAACGGAGCAACGGCAGAACAAAGGAAACACCATGTCACGAAGCGAATCTACGGTCAGCCGCCGCACACCGCACACACCACTCGTTCTACCCGATAGCGTCAGCGTAGACTCCAACCCAATGCTCAGCATATACCGGTAACGCCCTATCCTCTGCGCCTAGCGTCGTGTCTCTCGATCAAAACTGTTCCTCGGACGATCGAAGGACAGGGCGTCAACCACGCTCAGCATTGCACGACATAGTAAAGTTCAGCGCCACTTCACTCGCTGTCACAGTCGTCGTCGCATGATCCCCACGGCGCAACGTGAATATCAATCCATAGAAAACACAAAAGCCAAGGGCTCGATTTGAACCCTCTCATAGTTCAAAGGTATCGGATTTTTTTCTACTACCTTTGACATTTTTCTATTTACATTAGCCAGCCATCAGGTTGTAGCTAGCTTAGCTTTCATATCAGTGCCGTCGACGAGGTAGGTTATCATTAATATTACTTAAAACTTACCTTTCTTCCTGACTCCCACATTTTCTTTTTCACTCTCTATGCTTTATGGAGTTATAGAATTTAATTAGAGAAATTGTATGTAGCAAACATTCCGTTCTATTTAATTTGTATTTGTGTATAATTTTGGATTATATTGATACCGTGTAAGTATAAAATAACTAGCCACAGTAGAGTATTTTTAATCATATGGAATTTATTATTGTGCTTGCAATTTAGAAAATAGTAAGCAGTTGTAAAAAAAGTGCAGTGTTTAAGCAGAAATTTAGAATAAGTTTTTTATTTTATAATAAATTTAGGATTACGTTACATAAAATAATAGCTAATATAAGACAAAAAACATATTAATGAAATATTAAATTTAGACTTTTGATTTTGGAACGTGATACGCAGATGCCGAGCACCCATCTCGTCGCTGGACTGTATGGACGACTTTAGCACAAACTCTACTCCAAGCTCTCGCTATCCTTTTTATGCTTTTCACTTAATTCATCTATCATATATTTAAAACAGACAGTGTTTTTGGGAAGGATATGTTAAGAAGAACTTCACTGTCAAAGCTCACTTGGCTTTGGGATTTACACACACAATACATAACACGTACAGCTGAGAAAATGATTTATTTCTGTAAATTTATAGTGTTTATATTAAATTGACTATCCAATATTTTTGTAGCCAGTTGGGAGAATATGGCACGTCAGTCGTCAGTGTACATCGGGAACCACACAAGTATACCGTCATCCGTGACTCCAGGACTTCTTTATAAAAACTTGGGCAAGTCAGGATTGCTAGTGCCCAACATCGGCCTCAGCCTGTGGACTATGCTCAACGAAGATGTCGCTGAAGACCTCGTCATGACAGCTCTCGAGAGTGGAATCAATTTAATTGATTTATCTAAAGCTCATAACGGTAAGCCTTTTTGAAAAATAACTTGACTTTTTTAAACTTGACACTATTGACTAAACTAATAACTTTCGACGATTTTAGCACAGGGTGAAGCAGAATTGGGCAGAATACTGAAGAAAAGAAACGTTAAACGATCCAGTATAATTATTACAACCAAAATCTATTGGAGTACTAAGTGAGTTTTCTTGTTTATTAGAAATAAAAAAAATACCATAACCAGTAACCCTGGTATATCTTTATTCTATAATTTAACGGCTATGTTCACAAAGCTACGTACATACAAGTAAAACTTGTTTTTTATTTATAGGTGTGAAGAAAGAGGTCAATCTCGAAAACATATAATAAGAAGCGTGAAGGAGTCATTGGGGAGGCTCCAGCTAGAGTACATAGACTTAGTTCTTGTACATAAAGTGGATCCCTTATGTCCGATGGAAGGTAGGACCCTGCATTCTATATAATTAAATCGATACTAATTATTATCTCAATGTTATAAATTACTTACTGCAGAATTGGTCCGAACAATGAACTGCCTCATAAATGAAGGTTTTGTGATGTATTGGGGCACAGCGCGCTGGACTCCAACCGAGGTAAAATGTATTTTAAGCCTTAT
The DNA here is from genome assembly GCF_905475465.1 of Pieris napi. NCBI lineage: Eukaryota > Metazoa > Arthropoda > Insecta > Lepidoptera > Pieridae > Pieris > Pieris napi. Next base: position 1,031,325 of record NC_062258.1, on the reverse strand, counting down.
ATCAAAATGTATAATATAGTGAAGTAGGGGAGACCGGGTACAAAAGTAACGGCGGGTCGAAAGTAACAAATGCTCTCTAGATTCATCCAATGGTCGAACACAGCTTCGCCGCCGTCAGGCGATAGCTGAGAGCACCCCCCTCACTTGTAGTTAGTCGCCGCGTACTTCAAGCACTGTTAGATTGTGTGAGAGGATACTAAGTGTTTTTACAAACCAAAAGTAAGTTTTTCGATATTTTGTTATTTAATGTTTACATAGTCGTAAAAGGATGGTAGTAATCTGAATGTTTGCATATCTATTTTTGATTAGATTGATTGTACATTGTTTAAATTTGTTTTTGTTTAGCTCGTTCCGTTCTAAGGTTATATTTCATGTTTCAACAAAAACGAGGAAGGGTACAAAAGTAACATAGTCCTATGGGTACACAAGTAACAAGTTACTTTTGTCCTCGTAATGATTTAATTACCTTTACTCCAACAGAATGCGGCGACAACGCATAAGAACAACTACACGACACATAAGTGTATAGAAAAGCGGCGGATAATTTTTTTTCTGAAAGGTGGCACGATAGTCAAATGGTTGGTAATGAATGGTTGACGGGTTTTTTAAAACGGCACCCGAGCCTCTGTTTGAGATCTCAGAGTTTCATCGAACATAATGTGAGCAAATTTTTTGATAATCTTGCTGAGGTAATTGATAGGTACAAATTTGAGCCAAAAGATATCTGGAATATGGATGAGACAGGGGTCCACTGTCCAAAAACTTAGCACGATTGTTGCTCAAAAAGGAACTGAACAAGTAGGTGCAGTAACCTCAGCAGAACGTGGAAGATTAGTAACTGTTGCTGTTGCGATTAATGCTCAAGGAGGACACATACCTCCTTTTTTCGTATTCCCATTGAAACAATTCCAAGACCACATGATACTTGAGGGTCCTGTTGGTTGTGCCGGAGCTGGCAATGCTAGTGGATGGATGCAGAATGCAGAACTTTTACTTTTTACATAAATACTTGTTGATAATAAACAAGTATTACATATAATATTGTATTAATTACCAACCTCTTCTTCTTGTTACTTTCGACCCACAACGTGTTACTTTCGACCTGCCTACGTGGTCGAAAGTAACAACTGACGTTTTTTTTTTAACTCTCTGTTATTCATATAAAACACACCATAGTAAAATAAATCGAGCTGCTAATGTAAAGAACATAAACTGAATTTATATATGGTTATATTAATTTAATGACAATATTAAAACCTAGCCACAAATCAAGTGTGAAGTACAAAGTGTTACTTTTGTACCCGGTCTCCCCTAGTATTTTAATAATACAATAAAATGGATTTCATAGATAATGGACGCGTACTCTAAGTGTCGAACTTTCAATTGCTGGACGCCGGTCGTCGAGCAGACAGAGTACCATATGTTCTGTCGTGAAAAGACCGAACTGTATATGCCAGATGTGTATCGTATGATTGGAGTGGGTCAGTATATTCATTTTAGTATTGTAGGTACCCATGATCGATCGTAATCATTGTCTTTCTATACAGGAACTATGGCGTGGTCTGCACTAAGTACTGATATGGGTCTGAACCGTGAGGGGGTAGCAGAGATATTTGCCAAATCTCGCTTCAACCGCAAATACAGCACATTCAGCTGGTGGGAGGAGGAACTCGTTGCTAACAATGTAACTAAAGCATTCATTAAACATCCTTTACATAATATATGTTAAATAAAATAAGCTTAAATAAGGTGTTTTTATAGGAACTCGAAAACAATGAATCTGCAGTAGCCGAAGAGTCACGAAGTTTCAAGGACAAACTGAAAGCTCTCTCCGACCTAGCCAATGCCTTGAGTGAGTATAATTTATGATTCGCTATAATTATAAAATCGAGTTATTAATATTTAAGCCTGTCTCATTGTGTTTTCAGATTGCTCGATAAGGCAGTTGTCGCTGGCGTGGTGTCTTAAAAATGAAAATATAAACTGCTTACTTCTAGGCGCTACAAGTGTCGAACAATTCAAAGAAAATATACACGCACTGCAGGTATCTTATTTAGGAGACGATTTTTACATCACAGAGGCATCGCACTCTATCGTAATCGTAATATTATATTATACAGACACATTAAACAATAGAACAACGGTCAACGACGGACAAAAATCAAGCCACGATATTTTACTGCAGAACTTTCCGTCATTTTTATTTTCTCAAAAAAACAGTTCATGTATTATTGTATCTAATGAGTCATTAAATTCAATTTCACAGATCGTGCCTCAATTGTCTCCGGAGGTGATTTTGGACATCGAAAAAATTCTGGCAAACAAACCACAGCGACCCCCGATGATCGCCAGACTAGACGCTGCGTAAGTTAGTTCATTAAGCACTGAAGTTTTATTATGAATCTTTGCATTCTAAGGTACTGTTTAACGAAACTTTTGCACGGTCAGTAATAGCACAGAGACGCCGAAAGAAGATGACGTGGAAGCCAACGTTTCAACCTCCGAGGAGGAGGAAGTAGTCAGGGGTTGTGCGTTTCAATGACGTTGGTGGAAACGAAGCTCTGCCACGGCTTCCAAGTCTAAGGTCAGGTTCAAACTGAATTTTACAACAGTAAAAGAAAAATAATTGTATAACACAGTCTTGTCCTTTATTTTACTTAGGACTCGCTGCTAAAAGACTCAAAACCAAAGTTCTTTTTGAACAATGCTGGCGCGGTGATACGGCGCGAAGTACATGATGGCGTGACGACCGATACAGTAGTATCTGTATCTTCTCTGAAAGGCAAACAACCAGCATCAGGAGGCAGCAAGGTTAAGAAAGGCATGTTCTGGTTCGCTGCACCGCTCCACGCCAGGGTAATTGGCGAGCTCCCGAGACCGTAAAATGTCTAGATTCAATCTGGGATCACCTGCTGATGTATAAAGTATGAAACAACATGAGGGTCAGGAATCTTTGTAAAATTAGATATACATTTTGTAATTATTTCACTCAAGGACAAATACTGACATCGTTTGCCACAAATTAGTTAGAGATATCACTATATAGAAGTCAATATTAATATGACTATAGTCTATTTAACATATTCATGTTTTATCTTTTATCGTTACAAAAGAGAAAATATTATTTACTAGAAAATAAGTGCCAATTGATTGTAAATATAAATTTAATAGTCAAGCTAAATGAAAGAGATAATTGACAGATTTAATTTTAGTTCGCTTACCATACCATACGCTCTGTTGTTTGACTAAACTAAATAATTCAATTAGCCAAATGTATAATCAAATAATCAAAATGTATGTATATAATATAGTGTTAACCAATTCAAATGTTTTTCATTGTATACCTACTGCATATATATTTTTACTGCCTGTAAGCTTGAGAATAGCCCTGCTTGCGACAATTTGATTTGCAATTTTGAATTAATTAACTCCGAAAGTGATGAATTTGCGTTGCGAATAAAGTGTATTTTGTTTATTTTATTATTTATTGCAATTTTATAAAAATTTAAATTACTATCAATACTACAGAGTAATTTTTATTATTTTAGCAAAATCTTCGTAGCCTCGAAAACAAAAATGTATTATTATAAAAACTTCAAAAACCTCCCCATACCATTAAAGGGCGTATGCAACAAAATATAAAGTACAATCTACAATAAATTTATACATAGAATATGATTACAGTATAGTCAATTCAATATTATTATATTATATTATTATTCTGTGTCTAATTCTGACATCACATGGTAAGAAAATTGTATCAATATAAAAATGTACGTTAGAAGTTATACTTCTTTGGAACAACATAGTTGGAATCAACGGAAGCAATAATTAAAAATTATACATACCGGCAATTATCCTCAAATCTATAAATGCACTCAAAACAGTTTATTCAAATCAGTTTTATCACTAATATTCAATATATATATAGATATGTATACTAATCAATAATAAATTATTATAAGTAAATACTATCACCGTCGTATATGAACTTGATTTAATAAAAACACCAAAAAATTATTTATTTATTTATTCACACTGTTTAATTGTACTGTCACGTGTTCTAAATATAAAAATTTGTTTCAATTTGATATATAATTAAAAATACTAGAATATACAACTTGAATATAGTTATCATCGATTTTCATGCCACCTAGAACTAACTTAACGATGTAGAATTTAGGTGTCAGTGTGCGCGCGCATTCTAAAAATTGACTCTCATCATTTTTCTCCATCGCGCCAAAAGAAGTCTAACTTCAAAAATCAGAAACGTGATATTTACTCCTCAAACACAAATTAAAATTGAAAAAGTAATGAAATTTTCTTTCATTTCATTTCCAACACTAACTTAGTTATCATTCAAGTTGCACTTCTTTGGTCAATCACAGATTAATTTTACTTCCACAACAATTTCATATAACTAATTCTAAAGCTGTGAGTTACTTTCAACACGACACCAATTAAGTTACATTGTCACACATATACCCAGAACGCACCATCAGTGTTAATACAACTACTATGACGAATGCTTAGTTTTATTATTTTATCATGTAGGTAAGGGTTTTTGGCAGTAAGAATAGAACCGATTTGTTTCCGTTTGACTGTGTAGAAATAGATTTAAGTAATTTTTAAGTTGATAAGTAAATCAATTGAATTAAAAAGAAAATATTAAATTATATGAGTTATAAGTTATAATAAATAAATACAACATTAACCACCAATTTTTTTTGTTAACAATCGATTAATTTAAAAAAACGATTTTTTGAAGTCAATGTCACATCTCTTACAACCAATAGAAAAGTAGAAAATGGCGGATTGTTTACAAATTTCAATACATTACACAAAACATTACATTTTTTTTTAAAATACTTAGACGTGTTCCAAAATCAATTGGAGGTGTTCCAATGAAGGTCCCTCGAGACTCCTGCATAATCAGTATTCAGTATCATCAAATTCGACGACATTTAAAACCCAACCCCTTATAAGATAATCCCTTACAATTTGGTGTGACTCCGTTATCATCATGCATGATGCTATCTGTATGTCTTTAAGTAACTTTTCGTAATCGTTTAAAATCTAAATCCAAAGACTCGGACCGTTTTTGGTTTTATTGAATCTGTTTTAGGAGACATTTTCTAAATAATTACATCACTTTATTTAAATCAAATTTTGGACAATATATTATGCAATGCAATAATTGAACACACAGTTATTAAATAAATCAAGGTCGTAATGTACATTCCCTGTCTTCTGCTGAGGTCTTTTAATATTTTCGCCGTATTAGACTATCTAAAGTTAGTAACTATTATTTGGGAAAAGGGATACTCTTCTTTAATAAAATCCCAAAGGCTCTTTTATCTCTGCCTTTCAATAAATTTAAGAAATGTATTAAAGAAAAGCTGTGTAAAAAGGCTTACTATAAAATCAACGATTACCTAGTTGATAAAAGGGCCTGGGACTAGTGCTAGACAGGCTACTTCTAATTAATTTGCGATATTTGTTTTAAAATAAGTGTTGTTTGATGATTTGCTATTTTAAAAGAGTACCTAGATTTTTTTACGCCGGCTTTTTCTCTCGGCCTACACCCTCTGTCTTCTTTGCCGATGAGTAGGGATGCCTACAAATTCAAATTTAATGACGTGGAATAAGTGATACATGTATCTTATGTTCCTTAATAAACATATTTTATTTTTATATTTTATTTTATTGTTAAATAATTTCCTTAAATTTTTGCTACCAGATGGTCTCGGCGATGTACCCCTAGGGCCTAGACTATAAATGATTTCCCCCCAGAAATCCCCTAAGAATCCTAGTGTGCACGATGAAATTGTAGTTTTGTTTAGTTTGTTAATAAATAGTGTGATGCAACTGCGGGGGGCGGGGGCCGGGCGAGCGTGTGGTGTGCTATCGTCTCGTTCATTCACCTGAGGTCACTGACCACACTACACGCCGCTCGACACTGCTTCCGCAGCTGCACACTTTTTCGAAAATAGTCTTTTAATTCTTCGCCTCGTCACCAACATTTTGGTCTTCGGCCGGATCTTTGAACATTTATAGACAATTAGTGAAGTGTGTAATCGTATAAAAGTGATTTGAATCGTGAAGTTTTGTGTGCAAGTGAATATTATAGTGAATCACGCGCACGCCCTTTGTTTCCTTTGTTCTCGGTTCTTATATGTTAGGTACTTTTATTGCGGAATGCACAGTGATTTATTTTATAGGTAAATTACGTATTTGGTGAAAACTAATAACTATTTAAAATTATTGTTCGTTTCGTTTTATTATTTAAATAGTTAATTAGTTATTTGTTTCGTTTCATCGAAGTAAGTAATATACCTGTTTAAGTGTTAGTGAGGTGAAAATAGTTACTATTATGAAATAAATAGCTATAAAATTATTGTTCGTTCGATTCCTTTTAAGTATTTAAATAAATACTTGTTGAAATAGTTATTTGTTTCATACTGGTATTCATTATTTTTTTTTGTGATAGTGAACCTACCTACGTTTAAAGTGAATGTTAGTGAGTAATTAATAGTTGTTCGGTTCGTTATATATTTTGTGAAACTATATTTATATAATATTAAAGTGTGTGTTTATGAAAATATTAGTGTGAATAATTTTGTGATTATTTTTACGTTGCGTATTGAAATAAAATAAAATAATAGTGCTCGAGTGCGGTATTACAATTACAAATAATAGTATTTTGCTGTTGTGTTCGTACGTAATACGTAAATAATTTTCGTTTTCGTTTCGTAGTAACGAGTTCTTTTCAATAACTTTTTTGTGTAGTGAATAAAATTATATATTTTTTTTATGCGTTTGGGCGTGGCGTGTGTTGATAGTGTTGTGTTGAGTGCTGATATTTCTTTTTAAATTGATTAATTACTTTTTTTCTCCCAAACATGCCAATTACTAGGTCGCTCAGACGCCAGGCCGTAAAATGTGAATCGGCCCCAGTACATCCTACACATGAAGACGATAACTTAGCAAATCCACAAGCGCCAGCTCCTGCATCAATGGCAGCCGTTCATCATCAATCAGAGAAGTCATTACACGAATACCCTAAGGCTCCTTCGGAGAAGCGATCGGTGGTGAGCAAGAAGAGTGTGCAGCGGGCAGAAGCTTTAAAAAGATTAGCAGCTGCAAGAATAGAAGAGGCTTGCGCTAAGGCCGCTTTCGCTGAAGCTGAATTAGCGGCTATTGAAGCGCAGGGTAGTGAGCTGGATAGCTTGGCGGAAAATAAAGGCTTCAGAGAGAGAGATAGTTTAGTTAGAGATTGGTTGGATTCAAACGATCGTGATGCTCAAACAACTTCGAATCAGCAGCTCGATATTAAGACACTCGTATCTGCGCTTACTGAAGCCGCACGAGCGATGCAGAGCCCAAAAACGCTATTCGAATTACCAATTTTTAGCGGGGCAAGTAGTGAGTGGTTAGCGTTTAGAGCAGCATATAATGAAACTAGCAGTAATTTCTCTAAATTGGAAAATTTGGTGCGGCTAAGAAGAAGCCAGAAAGGGGCAGCCAAGGAAGCTGCCATTTCTTTGTTTATAGCAGATGTGGAGCCTGGAGAGATTTTGTCACTCTTGGAGATTGTTGTCTTCTTGAAGATTTGGACGACCTGATGCATTAGTTATTATGGAGATGGACAAGATTAAACAGCTTTCGAAACTTTCTGATAATCCTCGTGATATTTGTATTTTTTCAAGCAAGATAGTCAACATTGTAACAGTCATAAAGGCTTTAAAGAAGGAGTACTACTTGTTTAACCCGGAATCTGTGAGAGCTGTTGTGGAGAAGATGACACCGACCTTGAGGTACCGTTGGTATGACTACGCTGCGGGGCGACCTGAGGAAGAGGCGGACTTAGTTAAATTATCTTCATTCTTTTCCCGCGAGGCGGACCTTTGCAGTCGGTATGCTCAAGTTGAAAATGTTAATCACTCGTCATCACAAAGAAGACCGTTTCTAACAAATGTGACATCTACTACTGCAATACCTGGAACATCTATAACGCCAAAAAAACAGAGCTATGAGTGTACTGTCTGTCATCATTTACATCACATAAAAGACTGTAAACAGTTCATGGATTTGGAGAGTAAATGTAGATGGGAGAAGGCTAAAGATTTGAACCTGTGTTTTAGATGTTTAGGATGTCGCAATCATCGTCATAGGTGCTCCTATAAGCCATGTGGGATCGAAGGCTGCAAGGCGTCTCATCATTCACTTCTGCATTTTTCAGCGTCTCCCTCAGAGACGCCAGTAGAACCAGCAGGAAAATCAGCTGTTGTAGCTGCGACTCGACAGAAAGTTGGCAGAGCTTTGTTGAAGATTGTGCCAGTGAGATTGAGAGGTCCCAAGGGGACCATGACTACATTTGCATTGCTTGATGAGGGGTCATCGGTCACTCTTATAGAGAAAGAAGTTGCTTCTGAGATTGGACTTACAGGTCCAGAAGAGTCTTTTATTATTGAAGGGGTGGCAGGAGCACGTACGGAGGCTTCCAGTTCAAGGAGAGTGAGTCTCTATATTAATGGTGTTCACATGGATAAGGAGCATAAAATAGAAGCACGAACAATAGATAGTTTGAATCTTAATCACCAATCGGTGGATGCAGATATGATAGAAGGTTGTGATCACCTTCTGGAAATAACCGAGGATCTTACATATGATCGAGGTACACCTACTCTTCTTATTGGCCAGGACAACTGGCATTTGATTATTTCGAGGAAGATAAGAAGTGGTGGGTGCAGAGATCCAGTTGCATCATTAACAGAATTAGGTTGGGTATTGCACGGGCCTACTAAGGGGCCTGGAAAAGTTAGTGTATTAAAGTGGTAAATCATAGTGAAGAAGAAGATGAAAAGAATAAAAATAAATTAGAAGATTTGTTCAAACAGTCACTAGGAATCGAACCAAAACGTCCAAAAAAATTATCCAGAGGAACGCGCATTGTCATTATTAAAGAGCTACAGCCACCGTCTTCCTGATGGACGTTTTGAATCGGGGTTGTTGTGGCGCAAAGAAGAACTGGAGTTACCAGAAAATAGAGAGAATGCTTTAAGAAGATTGATAGCGATTGAGAAGAAATTAGATAAAAACCCTAAGCAGAAGATGGAATATAATGCTCAAATTGAGTATCTTTTAGAATGTGGCTATGCTGAGGAGGCCCTACCTTCGTCTCGTTCTGGCCGCACTTGGTACCTACCACATTTTGCTGTGATTAATCCATCAAAACCGAAACCGCGAATCGTTCTGGACGCTGCTGCTAAAACGAATGGAATATCTTTGAATGACATGTTACTTACCGGACCAGATCTGTTACAATCGCTACCTGGAGTTTTGATGCGCTTTCGACAAAGACCAATTGCTGTGTCAGGAGATATTCGTGAAATGTTTCTTCAAATCAAAATTAGGACTGAGGACAGGGATGCATTGCGTTTTTTATGGCGAGGTGATAGACGCGAAAATGAACCTCAAGAGTATCGTATGACAAGAGTGATTTTTGGCGCAGCGTCTTCACCTTGTACTGCCATTTATATTAAAAATTTAAATGCTGAAGAATATCGACGGGAGTACCCTGAAGCTGCAGATGCAATTTGTCGCAATCACTACATGGATGATTATCTCCAGAGTTTTGATTCTGTGAAAGAAGCTAAGCGTATAGCAAAAGAAGTCAGTTTTGTGCACCGTCAAGGTAAATTTCATTTACAAAAATGGGCGAGTAACACACCTGAAGTTATATGTACCTCGAATAGGTATCATCGATGGTTTCGGGGATCCAATTTCTTATATTCTCCAGAAGAGACTTGGCCTAAAAGAAAAATAGAAGAGGCGGTAACTGAAGAAACTTCAGGAGAAGAGCGACTGTCAGTTGTCGATTGTTGTGCAAGAAATCGCCTAATCCCTGGCTTGCCTGACGCATCCAGATTTTCGTCCTGGATGCGCCTAATAAGAATGACGGGGGGAGTTTTAAAGTTCATTATCTTATCCCACAGAACTCAAATTATTGCTTCGGTTCACGGGCGAATTTGGTGGCGTGGCAACGGCTGGTTGGTTGAGGGAAGATTACAGAGCTGGGAGTTCTGGTGCTCGTGGTGGATGGAACCCTGCCCAGAAATTCGTGGCCTAGGGGAAGGGTCGTGGCGACTTTCCCGGGCAAAGATGGCGTCACTCGCGTGGTCGAGGTGCAGACTAAGGCTGGAGTACTAAAGAGGCCAACCAAGAAAATCATCGTGCTGCTGACGGAGAGTGCGCAGGACGCACTGGGGGGAGAATGTGCACGATGAAATTGTAGTTTTGTTTAGTTTGTTAATAAATAGTGTGATGCAACTGCGGGGGGCGGGGGCCGGGCGAGCGTGTGGTGTGCTATCGTCTCGTTCATTCACCTGAGGTCACTGACCACACTACACGCCGCTCGACACTGCTTCCGCAGCTGCACACTTTTTCGAAAATAGTCTTTTAATTCTTCGCCTCGTCACCAACACCTAGGATGCCTTCAAACACAAACAATAATAATTCTTGTATAGTGTTATTACTGAATTTTCATGTAATTTCAGAATTTGAATTTAATAAAAATCACATCGTTCTTTGACAGTCCAAACAAATTTACAATTAGTAGCATTAGCCACACGGATCCTATTTTTACGATGTGTTCGTACTTCAATTTAGTTCCAAAATCAGGAACGTGATATACAATAGCAAAAAAACAGTTTTTGGCGTGTTTTTTGACATTTCCCCTAAAAAACCCCCAAATATTCATTCCCCCTATTCTGCCCCTAACTTGGTTGTAACCCCTCTAAATCTAGGGGGAAATCCTCTAATCTGGCAACACTGGAGCACTGACTACTGACAGCTGACTCAGTAGCTGAGCAACAATAATAATTTCAACAACAATTGACAAATAGCATTTTTTGACAGTTGGCGTTAAATTAAATGTCATGTGATTTTTATTTGACAACCTCTCCACACAAGTCGTCAAAAACCAGTGTCAAGTCTGTGCGCAATGTTGCCAGACTAGGAGAAATTCTCTCAAAATTGAGGGAGTTTTATAGTCAATGGGGAAATTTATCGTGACCAAATTTTTGAAAATAATTTTGGAGTATGAAATCTTAACAAGATTTAGACTAAAAGGAATTGTATTTTTCATTAAATTATATAAAAAAAAATAATATATGTATTATTCAGCAAATAGAAATAAATATTGCTTAGAGTAAAGCCTGGAGTCATTTGTTATTATATATAGGATTCAGTTCTATAATATTCGAATTGTAATACGTTATTTCGCGTACAACTTACAAACATTATTTAATATACATATAACATATATTCATATATACAAATTATTTGAATTTTACGCAGAGTTTATCTTTATATAATATATAATTCTTCTGTGAGTGTGTATCACAAAACTTCTCTCAAACGACTGGACCGATTTTGATGAAATTTTTTGTGTGTGTTCAAGGGGATCTGGGAATGGTTTAGATTCACAAATCAGCCCGCTAGATGGCGCTGCAGTCGGTACTTTCATACTTTGCTTTACTAATCGCTTGAAATATCATGCAGGACAACGTCTGTCGGGTCCACTAGTCTATATATAAAAATGAAACCCGTTTTCCGTTGTCACGACATAACATGAAAACGGCTTGACCGATTTGTCTGATTATTGTTTTATAATATTCCTTGAAGTACGAGGATGGTTCTTACGGAGAGAAAAATTAAAAAAATTGAGTAAAAAAAGTCTAAAAACAACACTTTTCTATATTCCCATACAAAATATTTGTAATAATATTTAAAGGCAATTTGAACTTTAATACCATATCATAAAGTTCAAGTGTTAGTGGAGGGGTTCCGGGAAGGTACATTTTTATTTTTTGACATAATGTATTTGTTGTATTATCAACTTTCTTTTTTTTATCTTACTAGCTAGACCGGTGTCCCGAATAGCAGAATAAGTATTTAAAAAAAATAAAGAATCGACTGTTAGGCGGTACGATGTTCGCCAGGCCAGCTAGTATCTTATAATTAAATATTGCATTCAAACATAAATTGTAAATGCCATTCAAGCAGAAAATTCAATTCCATGTATTGTTTTATTCTATTTATATCCACATCATTTGCAAGCAATGATTCTGAGAAAATATTATTTTGCAGAAATCTTAAGTGTTTATATACAGGCGAAAGAGTTTGTGGGGTGAGGGAGGAAGGTGATGGTTACCGATTAAACGAGATATTTAAAGACGAATGCCGCTTACTACGTTATGAATGTAATGTTACCGAGGACCACGGTAGGTTAATATATTAAAAATTTTACTGAGCATCTTAGTACATGAATTTACAAGCATATTACTACAGAAATACAATTACGACCTTATTCCTTTAAAGAAATGTCACATGGAACCCGAATGCAACACTATATTTCTTTATCGATAGACGAAAAATATGACACAGAGCGCCCCACGCTTCTTCACAATAATACCAGTATATTTTGTTCATTACCATTTTCAGCCTAAATTAGGAATTATTTTTCACTTTTTAGTTTGATGTGCTTTAAAAGCGTGTTTTATAGTTTTTTTTAACTATATTTATTTTCCACTTTTTAGTCCTAGCAGCAATACGTGTGTTGTCTCAATTTAATCGTATTGCTTTGTGGACTTAAAAAAAATTTCATTGTTTTTTCGAGATAAACCTATGAAATTATTATATCGTCGCTGATTCTTTATAAGTGTACAAAGTTTGAATTAAATCTGTCCGTTTAAAGTGGGTCAAAATCGAGTCCGAAGGAGTCGGTTACATACATACATACATACAGGTGAAGCTAATATAAAGCGTGTAAAAAGCAATTATTTTACCAAAAATCTGCACGTATGTTTTTTTTATAGTGTTAAAGTAGTAGAGCAGTGTCAGCCTAGTGGCTTCAGTGTGCGACTCTCATCGCTGAGGTCGTAGGGTCGGTCCTCGGCTGTGCACCAATGGACTTTCATTCTATGTGCGCATTTAACATTCGCTCGAACGGTGAAGGAAAACATCGTGATGAAACCGACCCAAAAAAACGACGGCGTGTGTCAGGGACTGGAGGCTGCTCACCTACTTGCCTATTCGATTGAAAAATGATCAGGAAACAGATTCAGAAATCTGAGGCCTAGACCTTAAAGAGGTTGTAGCGCCACTACTACTTTACTTGAACAACAATTTTTTTTTATTTTTTTTAAGTAGACAGTAAACTTTTGCGCACTAATTATTAGATATATGTATATATGTAAAGAAATAATTATATTTCTTAAATTAGATTATTCAGTATCTATTATGTTTTTATAAATGTTCATTTAGTTTTGTTTGTTAGTCTGTGGAGAAGACATTAGTTTTGTTTGTATATGTACATATGTTTGTTGTGCGTTAATTTTTAATTGGTTATAAGAAATAGGATGGAAGTGATTTTCAACTGAAATAGCAAACTCTAAATGTTGTTTCTTTAAATAAATATTTTTCCAACACATTTGAGTTTATATATGTATATATCTATATATATATTTAAAAAATCTTTTATACAATAAAACATAATAATAGTATATAAATCTTGTAAAATAATCGCAGACACTCAGACTAATTGGGGCCACTTCTTAGAAATCATAAACGAGAAAAACAATATTGAAGATTTCATAGAATAACAAAAGCTTTTATCGGCTAATGTTTTCGAGATAAGAAGCTTTGGAGCAACAAGTCTTTAGAATAATTTGTATTTTGATTTATATAAATATTATGTATATATAATGGCCTAATTAAATATCTTTAATATTTAGCTCACTTAAACAGGCTACATAGAGTCTGGCTAATGATAGAAGATAATTGAATTATTTAAAAACTTTCGGATGGCAGCACAGAATGTCATTGAATTTCTTAGGTTAGTATAATTTATTGTCTTGATACTTCATGCAATTACTCATTTTTTTATATTATATATTTTTACGAATAGTTAACAGGTATAATAGCCTAAACTTTGTTTTATTTGATAGAATATTTCGTTTCTTTCGCAGGATTTGATTATTCCGAATAAAGTTGTGTTTCATAATAAATATAGTTTTAGTTTCCATTGCTAGTCATTTTAAGTGTCAATAGTAAAAGACTAAATACGTATAGTATTTAATTTCATAGAAATACAGTTACTATCAATATAAAAAGTAACAAAATAAAATCAAGTAAGTTTAAGCCACAAAATAAATCAATCCTTTAGGTGTACCATACTATTCTTTTTTTAATTTGCCGCACTTTTTCGTTATCTTCTTTCATTAGCCAGAATCTAGCCATGTGAATGCTGAGGCATTAAACTTCTTGATACAACAGGAATAAAACGCCTAAAGAGAACTAAACCTTTTGTGTTAAAAAACCTAGTGTAGAGAATAAAAGGGCAAGTGCGGTATCTCGGACACACGAACATAGTGTCTAATCATTATAGAACACTAAGACTGTTAACGTCATCATTACCTTACTTTAAGCTATTCACTAATATTGTAGAAAATTAAGTCAAGATAATTACTTATTTGCAATAATTATTGTATAGGCTAGATTGTTATTCATGCAAAGTCGCACTCTTTTTTGTGAACATTATAATTAAAAAAAAATTAAAAACCTCTACTCGTGGCCTAAGAGTTCCGCATCCACCTCGTGATATAAGCCTATGATTTTTAGGTCTAACGTTTTCACGATGACGGAGTGTTAATGTCTTTGAAAACTCCATCAGTACACAGCCGTGATTCCTAAATACCTAGGCCTATAAAAAAAATTTAGGCTTCGGCCTCAGATTTCTGTATCTGTTTCATGATCATTTGTTAATTAAATATGCAAGTAGGTGATCAGCCTCCTGTGCCTGACGCACGCCGTCGGCTTTTTTGGGTCTAAGGCAAGACGGTTTTCTCACGATGTTTTCTTTCGCAGTTCACTAATGTTCAATGCGCACATAGAAATAAAGTCCATTGGTGCACAGCCGGGGCTCGAACATACGACCTCAGGGATGAGAGTCGCACGCTGAAGCCCCTATTCCAACACTGCTCGAAGCTAGGTCTATACCATAATTAATATTAAAATAAATTAATAATTTTACTAGCTTATTCTGTTACTATTGTTTACTTAAAAACCTTTCAGCTAAATGCTAAACGTGGTAAGCTTGGTCCGTTTATAAATAAAATAGTTTCGGATTTATCGGAACGCTGTTCACTTGCCTCAAAATAATGAATGTAACAGAAATAGAAATGTGCCACAAGCAACCTGAATATCTAATAAAATATTTACTTACGCCGTATTAAATCTGCCCACGGCTTCTAGACTTTTATTATAGACATATCTATTGTTATCAAAGAATGTACACGTGTGTAGGAGTTTTCAAGTATTTTTTCAGAAAATGATAGACACATAACGCCACAATGATCATTATAACGCTTCATGCACTTCAATTGAATTGTGTTCCCTTGTCGATGCTCCAGGTAATCTAATAAATACGCAAGGATAATCTCTGAACCGTGTTATGCAATGAAATATTAGATTTTATTTGAATAAACATTTCGAGAGTCTAGACTTACCGCTAAGTGATTTGACAAATCCGATAAATTTTTGACACACGAAAATCGTCTTTAGTGCTATTAATAAGCAAAAACGATCTGCAATTGTTTGTTCAGATTTCAAGAACTTTTGAGTTGAATATTCAAATTATTTTTGTGTTGTCCATTTATCGAACAATCATTATAACACTACGGAAATAACATGGGTAACAGCGGGCACAGATCGTAGTGGAGCATATATATATATTTTAATACACTCACAAGCTTTTTTACCTTGAGTGTCCGTGGGCGATGTTACTTTCCATCCTTAAGAAGAAATGTCAGCTTAGAAGGTCGGCAACGCAAATGTGTCAGAAATTATGTAACCTAATATTAGTTAAGTTATATATATATGTTTTAGTTAATAATTAGAAGAGCAGTGTTGGCCTAGAGGCTTCAGCGTGCGACTCTTTTCCCTGAGGTCGTGGTTTCGGTCCGCGGCTATACTCCAATGGACTTTCATTCTATGTGCGCATTTAACATTTGCTCGAACGGTGAAGGAAAACATCGAGGGGAACACAGAAATCTGAGGGCCAGACCTGAAAAGAAAGGTTGTAGCGCCACTGATTTATTTATTTTAATAATTAGAAGCGCAAACTAAATGTTAGCAATCATCTTACACTTGTTTCCAATAAAATGTAATACGTTAGTTTAGTAGGTATTAAATATGCCTTTAAGTTTTTCCAACATTCATAAATCATACTTGTTTCCGATAATGTCCAATAACATAAGTGTTACTTAGATTTACGAACCCTTTAATAAGTCAAGATAGTTTTTTGTTAATCCAGCGTCGCAACCCCAGTACCCCTTATTTTATATGTTAGTTTATTGTTTAATTTATCTTTACTGTTTATGGTTTCATTTCGAAAGGAAAAAAGATATTAATAAAAAATATTATTTGGTCTGCACGAATGTTATTTTGTTGATTAAAATCAATATAAATCGTATGTAGATTTAAATACTTAATTTTTTTGAACACAGTTTTATTAACGCGACTTCAAATATTCGTAAATAAAAAAGGAATAGCATTTTTATTGCTTTTGTCCATCTATCAGTATCATTATTGATTTGGCGTTTATACAATCCCGTGGGAATCTTTTTGAAACCGACGGACACGCGACGGTAACAACCTATTTACATTGTATTGTATTGTCAAGTGTAAAAAGGACAATAACACATAATTGTAATGTAATATCTGTCTGTAAATCTGCCCACGATTATTATGAGGAGGTCTGAGGTCCCCTAAGTTCGTGCGTTTCAACCCTAGCTGTTAACCAATAAGTATTATTTATGTGCGTTATTGAAACGTGCTGTAACGGTGACAGTAATCGTTGTGAGGAAACCTAAGGTATCTTTATTTTTATTTGATTATTTATTACTTAAGATGTCATATGGAACATGGTATAATGGTTGCAGCTCCTTACAAACGTTGTGTAAAACATGGCGAAAAAATAGTGACGGAGAGTTCATTGCCAGTTCTCCTCTTCCGTTCTACCGACCTTGATTTGAGAACTGGCAGTAAATTGTAAAATTAGAAGAATTTAATATACATTTTTTTTGACGTCCATATGTTTTCATTGTGTTACTTATATGAATAAATGATTTTGACTAAGACCAGACTACAAGTTGATATAACGGTATATCTACAGTATATGTTACAAGCTATCTTTTCTAAAATATAAGACTACAAATTAGGGTAAACATAAATGTTAAAAAAAATTAAAATACAATAAAAACATTACACTTCCAGTTTTAGATTTTACTAGTAAATTTTTGCTTATACTAGCTACATTGCTAACATAACCAACTGCGGATTAGGTATCAGATCAGGCACTTAACAACTATTTTTTTTAATTTTTTATCAGTAGGCTGCTACCAAATATGGCAAACTCTGGATTAGTGTTTATTCAGTTATATTCGCAAAGAATTAAAATGAGAAGTGCCTGAACTCGTAGGTTCAACGTCGGAACATCGACGTAGGACGTCAATGTTAATGTTCTGTAAGAGGTCAATGTAAAATAACGATATCTTATATTCCATAATAAACATATTTTTTATTTTTTGTTTTTATTTGACCATTATACAATTTGAATAAAAACGTAACACCGACTAGAGATCTACGATCTACGATATTTACACATACGATAATGCATCTTATTTTGTATTATAACAACAATTGGTTGGATTGGACTTTAACAGTAAACTTTAAATATAGATTATTATATTATAATAGCAGACCGGCCAAGCGTTGCTGTGGCTAAGGTTTTTGTTATATTACATTATTAAACTATTCAAGGTAAACGGTAGGAGAACACCAGTCATGGAGACCACCATACTTTTTTGATGGTTATGCCATTAAATTGTAGCTTATGTGAAACGTTGGTACTTTCAACACAGCGCCATATGTTTGAATTGTGACTATTGAATAATAAACAAATATTTTGCAATAAAATAATATTGCGGGCATAAATTGAGATGTAAGCTATCCTATCTTTTAAGTTGGATCAAACTACACACGGTGTGCACATTTGATTGAAATCGGTTCACTAGTTTAGAAGTCCATAGCGGACAAACAACGTGACACGTAATTTATATATATTAAGAAGATATTAATATTTTACAGCATATGGAGTTATAAATATGGAATATTGTTCTAATGCGTTATCAAATAACTCGCTGAACGAATTGCATATAAATCAATTGACTGTCGACAATCACCAATGCGATGTAAATTTAATATGTAAGAATACATAAATTTGCGCCATACGGGAAGAAGGAGAATGGTACAGAGTAAAAAGAATTCCAAATAGATGCGAACTGCATAAACACAACTGCAACACGAATATAAAATATACAGAGACAGAACTCTTCATTTGTGACTCCGCACATATAGATAAACAAATTAAAGATATTGATAAAAGAGAAAACCAAATTAATAATATAAAGAAATTAGTTATAATCAATGGTGGTATGTAAGGTACAGATAATGTCAATGAAAGTATAGATAGCTTCTTCGCTGCTACCCATGTATTTGATTTACCTGTGAAATAAATGGAGACGTTTAATAAAGAACGCAGGCCCAGTAAAAATCTTCGTACCACTGATTTTGATACCGAAGGAGATGAAAAATGATACATACCATTGCCCAACACTTTCTACTTGCTATCATACTTGTCCTACTGTAAGTAAATCAATAAAACATAATTATAAATGTGTATAACGCGGAAAATTTATTGAACTCGACGTTTTGAATGATTAGGCAAAACCACACCAAAAAAACACACAACCACATCGTTTGGCAGATTAAAATTATATATTAGGGATGATTAAAATTTAAATATTGATGTATTAAAACCATCTTAACCTCGTAGTTGGTTTTTTATAGAACAGGGGGCCAACGAGTAGAAGGCTCACCAGATGTTAAGTGATAACTCCGCCCATGGACAACATTAATGTCAGCGGGCTCGCGAGTGTGTTGCCGGCCTTTTAAGAATTGGGTTGTTCTTTTCTTGAAGGACCCTAAGGCGAATTGGTTCAGTGGGCAGCTAGTTCAGAAACTGCCTTAAAGAACGGGCAGTTGTGGAACGGCGGACGTCGAGGTAAAACGGATGGAATTTCTGCCTCGACTTACGATGATGAGACTCAGCTGCTGGTCATCTGAAAATCTACTCTAAACACTCCGTGGTATTATTATTTTGGATATTATTTATTGAACAAAAACACTTACATTAAGTCTTTCTTGTCTCAGAATCATGAATTAGCGAATCAATAACACACGTTAATAATTTCATATTCAAAAGTCACAATCTATATTTAAAAAAAACTTCAATCTTCTTAGAAATCACGATTGAATCGTCCATTTCTTAATTACCACGGCATCAAAAAGTATATTCTTCATCAAAAGATTCCGAAGTAATCGTATTAAATTCTAAATATAGAAATGAGACCTGATATTCTCCTACGTAAACACATTTCAGACGCGACAATTCATACAACTCTATTAAAATACATTTTTTTTTTTCTTAACGTCAGGAAATGCTTTTACGCATATCCCTGCTGAATTTTACTCCAGCAGGGATTATGTGGGACTCAGACATAATATTTACACACCTACCCACCTGACGGATGCCTTCGGCCAGGGCCGCGCCGACCCCCGTCAGCGCCTGTGTGCGAAACCCATGAAGCGCCTCCTTTTTTTTATAGGGGGCAAATGAGCCTGAGGGACGGACAAAAATGGCAGTCATCGCAGCCCATAGACATTTAGCGGGTGTGTTGCAGGCCTTTGAGGGAACTATTTATATTTTTCGGCCTATTTTTTACGAATCTTCAAGTTTCAATGTATTTTTTATTATTTTTTAATTTTTACCGAAAGGAAAATTTTCTTAAGTTTAATATACTTACTTAAATAATCTTTTTTTAAATAGGTAAAACGTCCGCTTGCCAATTGCCGTGAAAAATAAAACGCGAATTAAATTGTTACATAGTTAATTTATGATGTTATATCGAACGTTTTTAAGGTCAGATTTATGACATATCTTTGTAATAAATCCCATCTTTTAGTAGAGGACGAAAAATATTTATATAATTCTTGCACAATATTAAAAAACCCAATCGTGTATGAGGTTGGCAGCGTCGTTTACTATTAAATTTAAACTATGGCTAGCGCACGGTACATAAAAAGCGCGGAGATTTAGATCCAGCAATATTCCTTAACGCGGATATTTGATCCATTATCATAGCCTTGTCCCTTTAAGTTGTTTATGTCCAAATTAATTTGGTTTAGTTTTTCTATTATAAATGACGTTACTCCAGCGCCAGTTGTATCTATGATTGGACAGAAAGCTAAGAAATGCTCTCTTATTTCCAACTTTCTAGTTTCCATGTTAAAGTTGACAAATCTTATTATCATACTAATTTGCTCTTCGTGTGAAACGTCAGGAGTACAATCCAGTATTATT
This sequence comes from Pieris napi, assembly GCF_905475465.1. Lineage (NCBI taxonomy): Eukaryota > Metazoa > Arthropoda > Insecta > Lepidoptera > Pieridae > Pieris > Pieris napi. The sequence continues at coordinate 1,010,777 of NC_062258.1, read as the reverse complement.
GAAAAATATTTATTAATTAGACATAAAGTTAAAATAAAATGTTGAATTTGGTTACCGAGTATAAAAATTAGTTCATTTTCGATTTTATCAAGGTATGTCGGCATATTATTGAAATCATAAGACATAAACACACTCAAAAACTCACGGCGCAGCGGCCTTTCTTTTGATTCGTTAAGCTCTGAGTAATTAATGTAAACTTAAACCCAAAGCGTAAAATGAAACTTCAAACATACGTAAGAATATTGTAGTTAAGTGTAGTATAAATAATTTCGGTGGCGGCGCCCTTATTGTCTTAGCGCCTGTGTGCATCGCACACTTCGCACACATGGGCGGCGCGGCCCTGCCTTCGGCTCGCAAAATACATGCTCCAACATAAGTACTTTTGTTTACTAGACATTACTAATATACGCTACTCAGACCTAATTGTGATTCTTAAAAGGCCGCCAACGCACGTACCTACGAGAATTCTGGGAATGGTCCATGGGCGGCGGTATCACTTTACATCAGGTGAGCCTCTTGCCCGTTTGCCTCCTATTACATACAAAAAGTGTGTGCATACAAAGTACACATGTCAGAAGTGAAATTTCTTTGGTATAGTTTACCGTTTTAGTTTTAAGCCTTATACAAATCTAAAACTTAACCAGAGGCAGGCAGACACAGAGTACCTCTTCCTTCAAAGGCAAGCACATTCCATGTTCTCTAAGTGGTCTAAACACATTAGCACCAGAAAAATGTAAAACAGAGACCCATACGCTTGTATGTTCTCAAAGTGGTCTAAACACGTTAGCACCACAAAGTCCAGTTTCGAAGAAAACTGAACACGGTTCCGGCGTCCACTCGCCTTGCCACAATACCAGGAACCAGCTAGTAGCTCTAACTCGTAGTGGTAGCACGGTAGCGCGCGAATAACCTTGTAAGGCCCACGCATGCCGGAGTCCAGTTCACCTTTTGATTGCACGTACTTACTTGATAACAAAGACCAGATCATCCTTCTGGAATTTACAAGGGGGGTCTACGACCCTCATTAACGACAGTATCCTGATTGATTTGACTGTTCTTCAACCGTTCGGCCGTCCTCTGTCAAAGCATCTCTCGTCTACCTTGCCGACTAGACGATCCCGAATTTAATGAATCGATGCATGTTTAGGAGAGTACGGGTATAGCGCTCCACTTGTCCATTTTCGCGATGCATTTCAGGAGTGATATACTCAAACTCAAACTCAAAATATCTTTATTCAAGTGGGTAACCAAGTACACTTTTGAATCGTCAAGTTAAATTAATCGTAAATTTACATTTACTACCAGTTCGCAAGTCAAGGGCGTAGAGCGGGTAAGAAGAATAAAGCTGTACGTACTCCTAGCAGCTGCATCCTAGAGGTGAAGCCCGTCAACTCGAACATACGTCCCCTATGCGTGACCTTGGCCGAGATAAGCGATCCATTTTGCTCTTATCACTGAACACCAAAAGCGGTAACACAAAAGCACAATAACAGAAAACACAAAGAGCACTATTAAAATGTTAATCACTCGTGACTTCGTACATTACGGACACAAAGAGAAGAAAAATTTAAACCACAAAGATTACTCAAAATAAAACAAAAGAGAAGTGAGCGAAAAGTTCAAATCCCAATTCTGATATTAGTCAACACAAAAGATTAGAACGTGTAGGTACTTTACACTTTTAAATTTACTTTTATTTATTTAGTCTCGAAACAAAAGTGAGTCAACGGCGGTTTTGCTTCGCCATATATAAGTTTCTGCTCCAAGATGACGTCAGTCTGCTAACAATATATAATCTAATTACATCTTTCATTTAATTTACTTTTCAACTGTTATCAACACGCCTGAGTGCATGAGTGAGTGTGTAGGTGCAAATGTGTAAGTGAGTGAGCCAGTCAGTGAATGAAAAAAGTGTGTAACTACATACTAGGTCTCAAAAGCATCTCTAACACTGCCTAACTGTCTAACACCATAGGTTAGCTATCTTATCATCGCCCAACAATTTCACCTGCTATCATATTACAGTACATTTTTATTTTTTTTGAGGGGATTGCATTTCCGCACAGAGTGCCGCCGGCATGTAGTCGCTCGTACATATAACGTGATATGGTAGATTTGGGTCCCGCTTTCCCGCACCTAAAAAGGGAATGTTGAAATTACCACTTGCAATTTCCATCCTCGGCCTAGAACATACAACCTAAACCGAGATCTTCCCTCGTTGTGTGTAAACACGTAATTTAGTCAAATCTTTAGGAGAGTGCAAAAGTGCCGTGAAACGCGTGCGTGTTTTTTGATTTTTAAAGATGGCTAAATGGTCGGAAGATACAACTATCAAATTTGTGTCTGAATATGTTGTTCACGAATGTTTGTGGAACGTTAAAAACAATTTATACAAAAACAAACAGGCTAGGCATTCGGCATACACTGCCTCAAAAGAAGCTATTTTGTTTATTATTTATATTTAGTTTATTTATTTCGAATAAAATCTCGTCTTCTATTTGTTCCATAACTACAGTTAGTATTTTGTGTAGAATAGAGCGTATTTGCCGACGTCGTTGCGTGTTCATTGTGGCGCTGTAATGATACTCTACTGGAAGAAATGTAAACGTTCACTCGCAACGCACTAAAGAACTTGCCTTTCAACTTGTACTAAAATACTCTCCTAAACACTAAGATAATGTAAATCGGCCTTTAGGGATTTAAGCGCAAATATTTACCTCAAAGTTTTGATTACAGTCCTGGTCAGAGCCACATCGTGTTGGCAGACACAAAGGCATTACTCGCGATAAAAACATTAAATTGATTTGGAACTGTAAAAGAAAATTAAATTTGATTCAGTGATTACTGTAGACAAAATATACCTGATGTATTATAAATTCTATAAAAAATAATTCTTGTTCATAACGCCTTCAAAGGAACGCTGATTAAAATTTTCAAAGGCAAAGCTGCATTACTGGGGAGTTCTTTTGTACTCAGTTTACAAGAATAGTCCTTTAATAATATAACATTTAATTATATTTTGATAGTAATATTTAATTATATTTTGATCAGTTTCTTTGTAATTAACCCTTCTTATTTACAAAATTCATGCTAAATAAGTAATGTAATTATTATGAATTTACCTTATATTTTCTAAATTAACGCCTAGGCTGGTCGGTTAAAAGGACGGCAACAAAGCGAAGTTTTCGCTTCGTGGTGCTATAAAAATCGTGGCACTGTAGTACTGATTAACCGATGCCGATAAAATTATACTTAGGACTAAACATTTTCATGTAACTCATGGATAAAGGGGCGTCCATAAATTACGTGAGGTGATTTTTAAAATTTTCTGTGACTCTCTCCCCTCCTGGTGAGATGTCGTGAGATTTTATTCAACCCCCTCCCCGAACCCCCAATCTCATGTGAGATTTTTCAAAATGTGGGTTTCTTACGTAAACGCGTTGGATTGTTATTGTAAAAAGAAAAGAAAAATAGCTTCGTGCTTTTATTTACGACTCAAACAAAATAAGTGAAATGTTGAGCGTTTAGGTATGGAGTTAGCGGGAAGTTGCAGAGATGGCCTTTTCCTAATTTTTTTTTTCAATTAGAAAAAAAATTGCGTGATATTTGCCGAGACCCCCCTTTCTCCAACGTGAGATTAAATGAGATTTGACTCGAGCCCCTCCCCCCCTTAAACACCTCACGTAATTTATGGACGCCCCCTAATGTAGTTTTTAAGTGTATCCCTTACAAAAACAAATGAATGAAGCCTTTATTTACATGTAAATAACAAATGACAGTATTTTTTTACCAACCAGTTTTGTGGGCAAGATGTCTTCTGACATAGGCCTATTTTTTCCGTTTCTTTCTATCCATTCTTTTTACACACATAATAATAATTAAATTTAAAGAAATTCAGATAAAAATGTTGAAACCTCCGTACCTCTTTAATTAGCTGTAAAAATCGAAATACATTTATTTATTTCCTATTTTTACAGTAACTTAACACTAATACAGTAGAAAACTTATTAATACAAGAACATAAAAGGAAACAAGAAAACATTAAACCAAAACCTTTTTTGTAATTATAATTAATGCACTTCTTCTGAATTCAACCAGTGTGCAACTAAATATATCCGTCTCACATACAATAATAGTCAGTGTGTGCTGACTATTATTGTATTAAATGACGCGTCTGTGAGTAAATTAAAAATTTGTACGTGCACATGTTTCTCTACTTCAGTTAAAGCGTTGGATACCTAAAAATGTCACTTTTTAGTCTCAACAGTTAGTTATTAGAAGGTTCTTAAACAATATTAACCTTTTTGTACCTGTATCACGAACAATACTTACAAAAGAATTAATCATTATAATAATAACCCAGTGGCGTTCCAACACTAATGGCTGGCTAATTAGGTGATCAGCCTTCCGTGCCTGACACATGTTGTAAATTTTTGGTTTTGAGATACGCCTACAAGTTTTAACAAGGTCGCAGCGAGCCACTGGGATAATACTGCTGCTAACATACGTTTGTATACTAATAATACAATAGAATGAGCAGTTTTGGCCTAGTGGCTTCAGCGTGCGACTCTCATCCCGGAGGTCGTAGGTTCAATCCCCGGCTGCACCAATGGACTTTCTGTTTATGTGCGCATTCAATATTCACTCGAACGGTGAAGGAAAACATCGTGAGGAAACCGGCCTGCCTTAGACCCAACAGTCGAAGGCGTATGTCAGGCACAGAAGGCTGATCACCAACTTGCCTATTCGAATGAAAAATGATGATGAAATCAACAGATTCAGAAATCTGAGGCCCAGACCTAAAGAGGTTGAGGCGGTGAATACGTGGTAATTGAGTCGAAATAAAGCGTAGGCGGTTGAAGTCTGAAAAGAAAAATAAGTAAGTAACAAGACGTCAAAATCTTTCGCGAAGTTTCTTAGAAATCAATAGTCTGTAGTCTAATCTGTAGGTGAATGGCAAACTTTGTGATTTTATAAGATGATTATTATTTGCCCAATGCCAAGTGTATACCTATTTGCAGTTATACCGACCCGAAACTAATTTTTCGGCAACGCAGGACCTCAGGTAAAATGCAATGTGAAACCACTGAATCATGAAGGTGGTTATTAGGTAGCAGCTACAAAAGGACAAACAGAAAAGTTCCATCACAACTCTTTTTTGGCTAAATGCAGTGGTGCAAACATATAGTTAGTCAAAGTCAAATCATTTATTTAAATTAGACCACCTAAAATGGCACTTTTGAACGTCAAAAAAAAAGATACAAAGAAGATTCTAGTTGCCCCTTCCAAACGGTAGTTTCGTGTGGAGAAGAATGGGCAAGAAACTCCACACTTACTCTTTTAAAATAGGTTTACAATATTTGTTACATTTGTTAAATAATTATATGTGAGGACAATGTATTCTTAGAATAAACTACTATACTAAAATAGTTAGTATACATGTTCCTCACATATTTACAAATATCGAAACCGTAGAATATTAACATTAAAGAGTAACATATGAATATTAAAAAAACACAACAAAACAGTGTGTGAGATACAATAAAATAATTACATATGTAGCATTATAAATTAAAAAAAAAAATAACAAAAATATGTTAAAGCAAAAAATCAGCAACCAATTTGATTTTGTCCAGGCTCTATGATTGTCCTATGGAGCAGGACCAGCTAGTCCATTGAAAAGTTACATTTGGGGTTGCGTTTTTTAGAGGACGCAATTTTATTTATGGAACATGTAGGGGGGGTCAATACAAGCTTAACTCCAAGTTTGTGGGGTTGGCGTGCTTGTCCCCCGGCCGCCATCTTGGATAAAGGGGTCCAAAAACCATGTTTTTGGCTATATCTCCTGAACTATCCATCGTACATAAAACTTGCAAAGACACATTTTGTAGCAAATCGCTGTGTCTACGATTATGTCCATGTAACTTTTTATCATAAATCCAAAATTCAAAAAGTTATAAATAAAAAAGTGATAGCTAGCTACCATTCTAATAACTGATTGATAATATAATTATGTCGAAGATTACCATATCAGCAAGTTGTCTGTAGAATAGGCCTACTAGGAATACCAATAAGTAAAATTGTAGGAATAAAAAAAAATAAAAAAAAATATATTTGGAAAATTTGTTTAAAATAAACGAGAGATCTTAAAAGTAAGGTAAAACTGCTGTTTTGATCGGCTTGTCATGAGCATTGACGCACCTAGTCAACTTTAGAAATAGAAAATGTTTTCACTTTTTTTACTTATAACTTTTTAAATTTTGGATTTATGATAAAAAGTTACACAAACATAATTGTAGGCACAGCGATTTGCTACAAAATGTGTCTTTGCAAGTTTTATGTACGATGGATAGTTCAGGAGATATAGCCAAAAACATGGTTTTTGGACCCCTTTATCCAAGATGGCGGCCGGGGGACAAGCACGCCAACCCCACAAACTTGGTTTTAGCTTTACACTGACCCCCCCTACACATCAAAAAAATAAAATTGCGTCCTCTAAAAAACGCAAGGTTAGGCCTAAAAAATGTAACATTTCAATGGACTAAGCATGTTTCCAAGCATTCTTATCTTGAATATAATCATCTAATTTGTAATATGCTTGTTTACAAATTGTACTTTTAATAAAACATTTAAATTTTCGTTCATTTAGTTTTAAAATGTCACAAGGTATTTTATTGTAACATTTCACACAGTACCACATAAATGAATTTTGAACTTTGGCTAATCTGAAAGATGGTTGACCTATTTTATCTTTATTTCTAGTACTAAAATTATGTCTTTCATTTATTTTACTAAAAAGATGTAGATTCTTTCTTACATACATAATATTTTCATAAATGAATTGGCAAGGTACTGTTATTCTTTTTAAATAGTTCCCTAAAAGATTCGCAACGACGTAGATTATAAATGGCTCTGACCGCGTGCAGCGGCTAGGGATTAATGACTTTTGCATTAAATTCGTATCCGACAGTGCATCCGTGCTGATGGCGCTCGGAAACAAAAAAACCAACAGCAAACTAATACTGGAGTGTCATGAAGCACTGGAGGCTATAACCCGAACCAATAGGGTTACCTTACAGTGGATAAAGGGACACAGTGGATCTCTCGGCAATGATGCTGCGGACGAGCTTGCGAGAAGAGGCTCCGGAATGATGCCTGCTGGCCCGTATCCGCTCCTTCCTTTGCCCTTCTCGCTGGTGCGAACCTGGATCCGCCAGAGATCCGCTGAACTCCAGCAACAACGATGGTCGCATGGTGCGGCCTGCAGACAGTCCAAAGTGGCTCTGCCAGCAGTAAACCCGCAACTGACAAAGCGACTACTTAACTTAAATAGAACCAACCTTAAAATAATGATAGGGACAATAACGGGTCATTGCCTCCTAAATAAACATCTTTTTATCCTAGGCGCGACAGACAGCCCCCTGTGCAGAGGCTGTTTCAGCGCAGAAGAAACAGTCACCCACGTAGTCCTGGAATGCGAGGCTGTGGCTAATCAACGTGAAAAAATCCTCGGAACGGTGAGGTCGCTCCGGGAAGCCTGTGAAGTGCCCAGGAGACTTCTGTGCTTCTGGAAGGAGCTAGGCTGGCTAAATTAGCCAGGACTCGTACGCACAACGGACCAACCACGAGTCTAATTGCGGAAAAAGGAGTCCTTCTACCCTAACCCTAACCCTATGGCTCTGACCGCTCTCTTTTGCAAAATAAAAATGGATTCTATGTCAGCAGCCCGACCCCACAGTAAAATGCCGTAAGACATTAAGCTGTGAAAGTAGCTAAAATAGACCAAACGCGCAGTTTCTACATTTGTTAAATATCTTATCTTTCTAACCGCATAAACGGCTGAGCTCAGCCGCCCCGCAAGAGATGTGATATGAGGTCCCCATTGTAACTTCTCGTCTAGCGTGATGCCTAGGAAAACCGTTTGATTAATAAATTCCAGTTTTCCTTCATTCAACATGATGTCACATTCCCTAATTTTAACATTTAGCAACGTAAATCTAATACATTTAGTTTTTTTATCATTCAGTGCCAAATTGTTTACCGTAAACCAATTTTGGACCCGAAGAATAGAGTTATTCACGTCGTCACGATTTTGTGACCGTCGATCTACTTTAAAAATCAATGATGTGTCATCTGCAAATAACACCATATTCGGTTTGTTCTGAACTAATTGGGGTAAATCATTTATGTATACTAAAAAGAGGAATGGACCCAATATTGAACCTTGAGGAACACCCATTGTAATTTCAGCCCCTCATGAGTTTATGCCGTTAACCTGAACTTATACTGTCTGTCTTTCAAGTAAGATCTTAGTAAGTCCAGAGCTTTGTTCTTAATCCCGTAGTGATTAAGTTTCAGGAGAAGAGTCTCATGGTTTACGCAATCGAACGCCTTCGAACGGTCGCAAAAGATTCCAATGGCATCTTGTGCTTCCTCCCAGGCGTTAAAAATGTTCTTGATTAGGGAGACACCGGCGTCAGTTGTACAACGCCCTTTGGTGAAACCGTACTGTTGTTCATGAAAGATGGAGTTTTTATTAAAGTGACATAACATTCGATTGAGCATTAACTTTTCAAACACCTTACTGAGAGCTGGCAGAATTGACACAGGTCTATAATTATTGGGTTATTTATTATCACCGTATTTGAACAACGGAACTACTTTACTGTGTTTCATTAGATCCAGAAAGACTCCTTGGTCTATGCTGGTGTTTAATATGAAAGCTAAATAAGGCGCAATAGTTTCGATGATCGAACTACAGACTTTTACAGACAATCCCCAAAGATCTTCTGTAGATTTAATTTTAAGATCTTTAAAAGCTTTTATAACAGCCTGGGGGTTTGTATATTGAAATCGAAACTCCGTAGGGCATGCCCTTACATTCTTCGTAAGTAACGCAAAAGAAAGTGCGGATGATGAATTTAAAGCTTCGGTAGTTTTAAAGGGAATATTGATAAAAAAGTTTTCAAATTTCTGAGCTATTTCTGCATTTGAGTTTATTGGGCCATGTGCAGTCTCTAAGTTAAATTTAGTATTACGCTGTTTTTTTCTACCAGTTTCATTATTTATTATTTGCCAGGTAGTTTTTATTTTGTCATCCGCTGATTTTATTTTATTACTAATATAAAGTGTTTTACTTATAAAAGTTTTTGAATATTTCGCAATATGCTGATGAAAGTTTGTATTTTTTACATGTTGCCTTAGGCCATACAGTTCAAAAAGTTTATCCCTGCTCTTACGAATACCTGGAGTCGCCCAATCACTAAATAAGAACTTGGTGTAAATACTTTTTGTCTTTTGTGGAACATTGTCATTAAATTGCGATTTTAACAAGGTAAAAAACTCCGCATAGAACTCATTAGGGTCCCAAATATTATTAAAGTTTTGAAAACACAATTTACTGGTCAAGGTATTATTTAATTTCTTTAAATTTTTACATGTAATTGGCCTATACCTTATTTGAATTTTTTGTACAGGTATGTAGGCACAAAACGTTATTGTTTGTTCACTGTGATCAGAAGGCAATT